>NC_056450.1:41929269-41969059 GCF_018296145.1 Oncorhynchus tshawytscha | reverse complement strand
ATAATAGGCGAATGACAGCCCCAGTTAGAGAGGACTGAGAGAGAATGAGAGGGAGGGAGAGGGCCTCCAACAGGGGAGAGAGAGACAACAAGGCCAAGCAGGCTATATGATGAACTGTGGTAGTGGCTGGAAGCTGGAGGAGGGACTGAGTGGCGGTAATGTTTTTTGGGGAGGGTATTTTCTCAGGCTCTCCCTCTATACTACGTAATAAGGCTGAGCCGGGTCTCTACTAGGTAATAAGACTGAGCTGGGTCTTTACTAGGTAATAAGACTGAGCTGGGTCTTTACTAGGTAATAAGGCTGAGCCGGGTCTCTACTAGGTAATGAGACTGAGCTGGGTCTTTACTAGGTAATGAGACTGAGCCGGGTCTCTACTAGGTAATGAGACTGAGCCGGGTCTCTACTAGGTAATGAGACTGAGCCGGGTCTCTACTAGGTAATGAGACTGAGCTGGGTCTCTACTAGGTAATGAGACTGAGCCGGGCCTCTACTAGATAATGAGACTGAGCCGGGTCTCTACTAGATAATGAGACTGAGCCGGGCCTCTACTAGGTAATGAGACTGAGCCGGGTCTTTACTAGGTAATGAGACTGAGCCGGGTCTCTACTAGGTAATGAGACTGAGCTGGGTCTTTACTAGGTAATGAGACTGAGCCGGGTCTTTACTAGGTAATAAGGCTGAGCCGGGTCTCTACTAGGTAATGAGACTGAGCCGGGTCTTTACTAGGTAATAAGGCTGAGCCGGGTCTTTACTAGGTAATGAGACTGAGCTGGGTCTCTACTAGGTAATAAGACTGAGCCGGGTCTTTACTAGGTAATGAGACTGAGCTGGGTCTTTACTAGGTAATGAGACTGAGCTGGGTCTTTACTAGGTAATTAGACTGAGCTGGGCCTCGACTAGGTAATGAGACTGAGCTGGGTCTTTACTAGGTAATTAGACTGAGCTGGGTTTTTACTAGGTAATGAGACTGAGCTGGGCCTCTACTAGGTAATGAGACTGAGCTGGGTCTTTACTAGGTAATTAGACTGAGCTGGGTCTTTACTAGGTAATGAGACTGAGCTGGGTCTTTACTAGGTAATTAGACTGAGCCGGGTCTCTACTAGATAATGAGACTGAGCTGGGTCTCTACTAGATAATGAGACTGAGCCGGGTCTCTACTAGATAATGAGACTGAGCCGGGTCTCTACTAGATAATGAGACTGAGCTGAGTCTCTACTAGGTAATGAGACTGAGCCGGGTCTCTACTAGGTAATGAGACTGAGCTGGGTCTCTACTAGATAATGAGACTGAGCCGGGCCTCTACTAGGTAATGAGACTGAGCCGGGCCTCTACTAGATAATGAGACTGAGCCGGGCTCTACTAGGTAATGAGACTGAGCCGGGTCTCTACTAGGTAATGAGACTGAGCCGGGTCTCTACTAGATAATGAGACTGAGCCGGGTCTCTACTAGATAATGAGACTGAGCCGGGTCTCTACTAGATAATGAGACTGAGCCGGGTCTCTACTAGATAATGAGACTGAGCCGGGTCTCTACTAGATAATGAGACTGAGCCGGGTCTCTACTAGATAATGAGACTGAGCCGGGTCTCTACTAGATAATGAGACTGAGCCGGGTCTCTACTAGATAATGAGACTGAGCCGGGTCTCTACTAGATAATGAGACTGAGCCGGGTCTCTACTAGATAATGAGACTGAGCCGGGTCTCTACTAGATAATGAGACTGAGCCGGGTCTCTACTAGATAATGAGACTGAGCCGGGTCTCTACTCGATAATGAGACTGAGCCGGGTCTCTACTAGATAATGAGACTGAGCCGGGTCTCTACTAGATAATGAGACTGAGCCGGGTCTCTACTAGATAATGAGACTGAGCCGGGTCTCTACTAGATAATGAGACTGAGCCGGGTCTTTACTAGGTAATGAGACTGAGTTGGGTCTCTACTAGATAATGAGACTGAGCCGGGTCTCTACTAGTTAATGAGACTGAGCCGGGTCTTTACTACGTAATAAGGCTGAGCCGGGTCTTTACTAGGTAAGGAGACTGAGCTGGGTCTCTACTAGATAATGAGACTGAGCTGGGTCTCTACTAGGTAATGAGACTGAGCCGGGTCTCTACTAGATAATTAGACTGAGCCGGGTCTCTACTAGATAATTAGACTGAGCCGGGTCTCTACTAGATAATGAGACTGAGCCGGGCCTCTACTAGGTAATGAGACTGAGCTGGGTCTCTACTAGGTAATGAGACTGAGCCGGGCCTCTACTAGGTAATGAGACTGAGCTGGGTCTCTACTAGGTAATGAGGCTGAGCTGGGTCTCTACTAGGTAATGAGACTGAGCTGGGTCTTTACTACGTAATTAGACTGAGCCGGGTCTTTACTAGGTAATGAGACTGAGCCGGGTCTCTACTAGGTAATGAGGCTGAGCCGGGTCTCTACTAGATAATGAGACTGAGCCGGGTCTCTACTAGATAATGAGACTGAGCTGGGTCTCTACTAGATAATGAGACTGAGCTGGGTCTTTACTACGTAATAAGGCTGAGCCGGGTCTTTACTAGGTAATGAGACTGAGCTGGGTCTTTACTAGGTAATGAGACTGAGCTGGGTCTTTACTACGTAATAAGGCTGAGCCGGGTCTTTACTAGGTAATGAGACTGAGCTGGGTCTCTACTAGGTAGACTGAGGCTGAGCCGGGTCTCTACTAGATAATGAGACTGAGCCGGGTCTCTACTAGATAATGAGACTGAGCTGGGTCTCTACTAGATAATGAGACTGAGCTGGGTCTTTACTACGTAATAAGGCTGAGCCGGGTCTTTACTAGGTAATGAGACTGAGCTGGGTCTCTACTAGGTAATGAGACTGAGCTGGGTCTTTACTAGGTAATGAGACTGAGCTGGGTCTTTACTAGGTAATGAGACTGAGCTGGGTCTCTACTAGATAATGAGACTGAGCCGGGTCTCTACTAGATAATGAGACTGAGCCGGGTCTCTACTAGATAATGAGACTGAGCCGGGTCTCTACTAGATAATGAGACTGAGCTCTACTAGGGTCTCTCTACTAGATAATGAGACTGAGCCGGGTCTCTACTAGATAATGAGACTGAGCCGGGTCTCTACTAGATAATGAGACTGAGCCGGGTCTCTACTAGATAATTAGACTGAGCCGGGTCTCTACTAGATAATGAGACTGAGCCGGGTCTCTACTAGATAATTAGACTGAGCCGGGTCTCTACTAGGTAATGAGACTGAGCCGGGTCTCTACTAGATAATTAGACTGAGCCGGGTCTCTACTAGATAATTAGACTGAGCCGGGTCTCTACTAGATAATGAGACTGAGCCGGGTCTCTACTAGATAATGAGACTGAGCCGGGTCTCTACTAGGTAATGAGACTGAGCCGGGTCTCTACTAGATAATTAGACCGAGCTGGGTCTCTACTAGGTAATGAGACTGAGCCGGGTCTCTACTAGGTAATGAGACTGAGCCGGGTCTCTACTAGGTAATGAGACTCTGTCATGTTCTTCTTATGATGATGTATCAAAGAGATACACACTGAACAGACAACACTCCAGATGGTATTATACCGGTGGACAAGCTTGGATACGTTCCTTACCTTCACACACTGTAAACAGATCCAATCCATCATCTGAGTAATACCCTGTTCCCCTGAAGGGGTGAAGTACCACACAAAAACAATTGCACTTCTTACACTGTGACTGTGGAGAGTTTACTGCAATTCCCTAAAAGACCACAGAAAACCAAATGAAGGACAGAGGCCTTGTGACTGATGCTGATGTGAAGTGCCCAGTCTGCCCATCATAGGCAATGGGGCAGATGTAACAGGTCTGGGGTCAGTGGTTTAAATCTACCCATGTTTAACTGTTTGGATGACATTGACTCTGACATGACTGAAGTCAGATCTCATTTCAGCGGTTAGATCTGAGCTCATCACAATGGAATCTCCTACTGCTTTTGGCTGCGGCTCACTGTACAGTCTGTCTGTAAGAACATTCGGACTCTTTCCCTTGTTAGGAAAAGAAAAGGCCACGCTGTTGTGCATCATAGACTTTTTCTAGAACAGTTTTAGTCAGTAGGGAGTCCGGATCTCTTGGCAGTGAAGCGGGTTTTGAAAAGTCACGTTATCCGTCTCACTTCGACAGGAGCCGTATCCGTACTGGACGGAGACATCAGGCATCTAAAGTCTGTCTGTGCGTGGCTGTGTCGTCCCTGCTTGTGCGTCTGTGGAGGAAGTGGCAACTAGCATGCTGTGGCTAAAACTAGCATGCTGTGGATAAAACTAGCATGCTGTGGCTAAAACTAGCATGCTGTGGCTAAAACTAGCATGCTGTGGCTAAAACTAGCATGCTGTGGCTAAAACTAGCATGCTGTGGCTAAAACTAGCATGCTGTGGATAAAACTAGCATGCTGTGGCTAAAACTAGCATGCTGTGGCTAAAACTAGCATGCTGTGGATAAAACTAGCATGCTGTGGATAAAACTAGCATGCTGTGGCTAAAACTAGCATGCTGTGGATAAAACTAGCATGCTGTGGCTAAAACTAGCATGCTGTGGCTAAAACTAGCATGCTGTGGCTAAAACTAGCATGCTGTGGCTAAAACTAGCATGCTGTGGATAAAACTAGCATGCTGTGGCTAAAACTAGCATGCTGTGGCTAAAACTAGCATCCATTAAGGAACAGTAGGGATGTCAACCCCATTACTCCCCTTCCCACATGTCTTCTTCTCTCTCTCTCATTCTGCTGCTGTTCTCCTCCTCCCAAGGGGACTCCCATCCAAACACACACACAGCGCCTCTAAAGAGCCACTTACTGCTTAAGTGCCCCTGGCACTTTGTACGATGCTCAGACACAGGGGAGGGAGGGAGAGATGGAGGGAGGGAGACGGGGGAGAGAGAGGGAGGGAGGGAGATGGAGGGAGAGACGGGGGAGAGACAGGGGAGGGAGGGAGAGAAGGAGGGAGACGGAGGGAGAGAAGGAGGGAGGGAGAGGGAAGGAGGGAGAAGGAGGGAGAGGGGGAGAGACGGGGGGAGGGAGGGAGAGAAGGAGGGAGACGGAGGGAGAGAAGGAGGGAGAGACGGGGCAGGGAGGGAGGGAGAGAAGGAGGGAGAGACAGGGTGAGGGAGAGAAGGAGGGAGACGGAGAGAGAGAAGGAGGGAGGGAGAGGGAAGGAGGGAGAAGGAGGGAGAGACGGGGGAGGGAGGGAGAGAAGGAGGGAGACGGAGGGAGAGAAGGAGGGAGAGAGAGGGAAGGAGGGAGAAGGAGGGAGAGACAGGGGAGGGAGGGAGAGAAGGAGGGAGACGGAGGGAGAGAAGGAGGGAGAGACGGGGCAGGGAGGGAGAGAAGGAGGGAGAGACAGGGTGAGGGAGAGAAGGAGGGAGAAGGAGGGAGAGACAGGGGGAGGGAGAGAAGGAGGGAGACGGAGGGAGAGAAGGAGGGAGAGAGGGGAAGGAGGGAGAAGGAGGGAGAGACGGGGGGGAGGGAGGGAGAGAAGGAGGGAGAGACGGGGCAGGGAGGGAGAGAAGGAGGGAGAGACAGGGTGAGGGAGAGAAGGAGGGAGAAGGAGGGAGAGACAGGGTGAGGGAGAGAAGGAGGGAGAAGGAGGGAGAGACAGGGTGAGGGAGAGAAGGAGGGAGAAGGAGGGAGAGACAGGGTGAGGGAGAGAAGGAGGGAGAGACAGGGTGAGGGAGAGACAGGGTGAGGGAGAGAAGGAGGGAGAGACAGGGTGAGGGAGAAACAGGGTGAGGGAGAGAAGGAGGGAGAGACAGGGTGAGGGAGAGAAGGAGGGAGAAGGAGGGATAGACAGGGTGAGGGAGAGAAGGAGGGAGAAGGAGGGAGAGACAGGGTGAGGGAGAGAAGGAGGGAGAAGGAGGGAGAGACAGGGTGAGGGAGAGAAGGAGGGAGAGACAGGGTGAGGGAGAGAAGGAGGGAGAGACAGGGTGAGGGAGAGAAGGAGGGAGAGAAGGCGGGAGAAGGAGGGAGAAGGAGGGAGAGAAGGAGGGAGAGAAGGAGGGAGAAGGAGGGAGAAGGAGGGAGAGACAGGGTGAGGGAGAGACAGGGTGAGGGGAGAGACAGGAGTGAGGGAGAGACAGGGTGAGGAGAGAAGGAGGGAGAGGGGAGAGACAGGGTGAGGGAGAGACAGAAAGAAGACTTCCAGCTGAAAAGGAAAGTGTAAAGAGACCATTCCTGTTCTATCTTGGATTGAAATGTCAAATACTCTGTGGTTGTACTTGTGTGTGTGTGTGTGTGTGTGTGTGTGTGTGCGTGTGTGTGTGTGTGTGTGTGTGTGTGTGTGCGTGTGTGAGTGCATACGCACATTTGTGTGTGTGCTTCCCAGAGCTCTAAACTTCTAACTTCCTGTTCGTTGGTCAACTGGAATTATTTTGAAAGGAGCCTTGAGAGACAGAGAGGAAGCTTGTGCCTCCTGTCACCGGTGTGTGTGTGTGTGTGTGTGTGTGTGTATGTGTGTGTGTGTGTGTTGTGTCCTTGGGCCTGTGCCAGCTGTGGGACAGATTAGTCCAGATCTCTACATGTTCTGACTACACTAGAGGTCACTGTAGTCAGGAACCTGTCTTAACAAAGTCCCAGACCCTCCCCGACCTCGTCCACGACCCTCCCCGACCTTGTCCCCAACCTCGTCCCAGACCTCGTCCCCGACCCTCCCGACCTCGTCCCCAACCTCGTCCCCGACCTTGTCCCCGACCTCGTCCCCGACCCTCCCCGACCCTCCCCGACCTTGTCCCCGACCTCGTCCCCGACCCTCCCCGACCTCGTCCCCGACCTCCTCGTCCCCGACCTCGTCCCAGACCTCGTCCCAGACAGACCTCGTCCCCGACGTCGTCCCAGACCTTGTCCCCGACCTCGTCCCAGACCTCGTCCCCGACCTCGTCCCAGACCGTGTCCCTGACCTCGTCCCAGACCTCGTCCCAGACCTCGTCCCCAACCCTCCCCGACCTCGTCCCAGACCTTGTCCCGACCTCGTCCCCGACCTCGTCCCAGACCTCGCCTGCCTGTCTGGAGGAGATAGGAGGAGGAGGTATAGAGGAGAGGGAAGGAGGAAGAGGACGAGGAAGGGGGAGACAGGAGGAGGTATAGAGGAGAGGGGAGGAGGAGGAGGAAAGGGGGGGAGGAGGAGGAGGTATAGAGGAGAGGAGGCGGAGGAGGTATAGAGGAGAGGGGAGGAGGAGGAGGTATAGAGGAGAGGGGAGGAGGAGGAGGAAAGGTGAGGAGGAGGAGTTATAGAGGAGAGGGGAGGAGGAGGAGGAGGAGGTATAGAGGAGAGGGGAGGAGAGGAGGAGGAGGAGGAGGTATAGAGGAGAGGGGAGGAGGAGGAGGAGGTATAGAGGAGAGGGGAGTGCCCGTGCCCGTTGAGACACGATCAGCTAACTCCTCTTCTCCAGTGGGCCGTCGACTCATTCACATAAAGAGAGGGGAAACAGCCACAGAAAGAAACCCAGCCCTCTCCTATTGTGTGGCTGTGTGTCGCTGCACTCAAAGACCCCTTTGATGAAATACAAGTCCTCATCAATTCCAACAACTGTGCTAAGAAAGAGGGACCAAACACGCCCCAGATCACGGCATTGTAGCAGTGACCACACGCTGTCTGCTAAAGGCGAGAACGCCAGGTATTGAGTACAAACACCTACGAGAACCCATTCATTTTCTGTGACAAAAATGTTTTACCATAAATCAATTAAAACTAGGTTAAATCCACAAACATATAGTCTCCATTCAGTGTGTGTAACCTGGCCTGTATGTCTGTAACCTGTCCCTATAGTGTCTGGGCTGTATGTCTGTAACCTGTCCCTCTAGTGTCTGGGCTGTGACCTGTCCCTCTAGTGTCTGGACTGTGACCTGTCCCTCTAGTGTCTGAACTGTGACCTGTCCCTCTAGTGTCTGGACTGTGACCTGTCCCTCTAGTGTCTGGGCTATGACCTGTCCCTCTAGTGTCTGGGCTGTGACCTGTCCCTCTAGTGTCTGGTGGTCAGGGAGAGTAAACTGCTCAGTTTAGTTTGATTCCCCACTGACACTTCCAGGAGCCATGACACACACACACACACACACACTAACACACTACCGTGTTGGTTGGTCGGTGTGTTGGTTTTAAGATGTTTAGAATTCTCATGGTCTCAGGGCTGTTGAAGGAAAGGTCCCTGATGCTAGAACAGCAACAACCCTGGGGCGGCAGCGCGTTGGACTAGTAACCGGAAGGTTGCAAGTTCAAACCCCCGAGCTGACAAGGTACAAATCTGTCGTTCTGCCCCTGAAACAGGCAGTTAACCGACTGTTCCCAGGCCGTCATTGAAAATAAGAATTTGTTCTTAACTGACTTGCCTAGTTAAAATAAAATTAAAATTAAAAAAAACTGTCCCTGATGCTAGAATAGCACAGTCCCTGATGCTAGAACAGCACAGTCCCTGATGCTAGAATAGCACAGTCCCTGATGCTGTCCCTGATGCTGTCTTTATAATGAAGGAAGAGAAGATATCTTTATGAGAAGATATCTTTCTAATGAAGGCAGAGAAGATATCTTTCTAATGAAGGCAGAGAAGATATCTTTCTAATGAGAAGAAGATATCTTTCTAATGAGAAGATATCTTTCTAAGAAGGCAGAGAAGATATCTTTATAATGAAGGAAGAGAAGATATCTTTATGAGAAGATATCTTTCTAATGAAGGCAGAGAAGATATCTTTCTAATGAAGGCAGAGAAGATATCTTTCTAATGAAGGCAGAGAAGATATCTTTCTAATGAAGGCAGAGAAGATATCTTTATGAGAAGATATCTTTATAATGAAGGCAGAGAAGATATCTTTATGAGAAGATATCTTTCTAATGAAGGCAGAGAAGATATCTTTATGAGAAGATATCTTTATAATGAAGGCAGAGAAGATATATTTATAATGAAGGCAGAGAAGATATATTTATAATGAAGGCAGAGAAGATATATTTATAATGAAGGCAGAGAAGATATATTTATAATGAAGGCAGAGAAGATATATTTATAATGAAGACAGAGATGATATCTTTATAATGAAGACAGAGATGACATATCGGCCTGGTTCCTGGACTGAAGATTAAGCCGTGCCCTGGACTGAAAGCATTTGTAATGGAGCGTTTATTTTTAGTATATGACGAGACTTATTAATCATTGTCCAGGAAACTGTCCCACAATGTGTAAGACAGTTCCCTCTAAACAGTAGCCGTCTGTGTTTGTTGTTCCCACGTCATCAGGAATATCTGAACACCGTGTCCGTACAGAACACGTATTTGTTACGTGACATTTCCTTAGTAAAGCTGTAGACGACAACAACAACAACAACACAGACAGAAACGGTCAAATACTAAATTAGAGACTAAAATAGTCTGGCTATTAGGTTCTTCCCGGACGAACACCCTACAGCTGAATGACAGTGTGGCGATAATAGCATAATGGTCAAGTTAAATATTCTATCCTCAAACAATGGCGTCATTCTGTTGAGTTCGGACAGAGACATAAAAATAGAAGGGTTGACATTTCGTGTTGCTGGTGCATTTCTTCTCAAAATGTGAGGAGAGATACAATATTTAGATTATTATTCATATTCATATTTATAAATATTTCAACCGAACTGAACTTGTTAGTGCATATTCTCTCCTCTCTGAACTTATATGTTGCGAGTCTTGCTTATTTGTTTTTCTAAATGGTCGCTGATAGTTGGAGGGTTGGCTTTCCATACTAGGCCTAATGTTTGTCAATGTTAATCTTTACCATGAACGAAGGATCAGGAGAAAAAAGAAAAGAGAGAAAGAGAGAAATAAAGAGGGAGAAAAAGAGGGAGAGAAAGAGAGAGAGAAAGAGAGAAAGAGGGGGAGAGAGAGAAAGAGGGGGAGAGAGAGAAAGAGGGAGAGAGAGAGAAAAAGAGGGAGAGAGAAAGAGAGAGGGAGAAAGAGAGAAAGAGAAAGAGGGGGAGAGAGAGAAAGAGGGGGAGAGAGAGAAAGAGGGGGAGAGAGAGAAAGATGGGGAGAGAAAGAGAGAGAGAAAAAGAGGGAGAGAGAGAAAGAGGGGGAGAGAGAAAGAGAGAGAAAGAGGGAGAAAGAGAGAGAGAAAGAGAGAGAGAGAGAGAGAGAAAGAGGGAGAGAGAGAGAGAGAGAGAGAGAGAGAGAGAGAGAGAGAGAGAGAGAGAGAGAGAGAGAGAGAGAGAGAGAGAGAGAGAGAGAGAGAGAGAGAGAGAGAGAGAGAGAGAAAGAGAGAGAAAGAGGGAGAGAGAGAGAGACAGAGAGAGAGAGAGAGAGAGAGAGAGAGAGAAAGACGACATAAAGATAGAAAACAAGGAGGTCTGTCCTGTTAATGTGTGGGTAAATATTGGTTTTCACCAGGTCAACACTAGCTGGTGTTTGAGCTCTGCTTTGTCTTTCATCGTTGTCTCAATGGAACATTGAACTGGGGGTGTGGATGGAGGGAGAGAGGGAGGGAGGGAGGGAGGGAGGGAGGGAGGGAGGGAGGGTGGGAGAGAGAGGGAGAGGGAGAGAGGGAGGGAGGGTGGGAGAGAGGGAGGGAGGTTGGGAGAGAGGGAGGCAGAGAGGGAGAGAGGGAGGGAGGGTGGGAGAGAGGGAGGGAGGGGTTAGAGTGTGTAAATATCACCTCTTTCCTCACTCAGGCAGGAGGACTGAAAGGCTGGAAGGCAGGAGGACTGAGAGGCTGGAAGGCAGGAGGACTTAGAGGCTGGAAGGCAGGAGGACTGAGAGGCAGGAAGGCAGGAGGACTGAGAGGCTGGAAGGCACGAGGACTTAGAGGCTGGAAGGCAGGAGGACTTAGAGGCTGGAAGGCAGGAGGACTGAGAGGCAGGAAGGCAGGAGGACTTAGAGGCTGGAAGGCAGGAGGACTGAGAGGCAGGAAGGCAGGAGGACTGAGAGGCTAGAAGGCAGGAGGACTGAGAGGCTGGAAAGCAGGGGGACTAAGAGGCTGGAAGGGAGGAGGACTGAGAGGCAGGAAGGCAGGAGGACTGAGAGGCTGGAAAGCAGGGGGACTGAGAGGCTGGAAGGCAGGAGGACTGAGAGGCTGGAAGGCAGGAGGACTGAGAGGCTGGAAGGCAGGAACCAGCATGATCACAGTGTTATCAGTCTCTCTTTTAGGCTGTGGACCCCAGGGTTGGCAACTGGCTCTGGGTCTAGGGCCTCTTCCCCTGCCTGCCTGACAAGCTTTGCTCCTGAAGAGAGAGAGATACACAGGGTCAGGGTAAGACAGAGGGGACATGGTGACCGGGCTGTGGCCCCTAGTAAGGCCCCTTATCAGCCTGTAGTAGGGGGTTGGTTTACAGTCTGTAGTATGGGGTTGGTTTACAGTCTGTAGTAGGGGGTTGGTTTACAGTCTGTAGTAGGTGGTTGGTTTACAGTCTGTAGTAGGGGTTGGTTTACAGTCTGTAGTAGGGGTTGGTTTACAGTCTGTAGTAGCGGGTTGGTTTACAGTCTGTAGTATGGGGTTGGTTTACAGTCTGTACTGGGGGTTGGTTTACAGTCTGTAGTAGGGGTTGGTTTACAGTCTGTAGTATGGGGTTGGTTTACAGTCTGTAGTAGGGGTTGGTTTACAGCCTGTAGTATGGGGGTTGGTTTACAGTCTGTAGTAGGGGTTGGTTTACAGTCTGTAGTAGGGGTTGGTTTACAGTCTGTAATATGGGGTTGGTTTACAGTCTGTAGTAGGGGTTGGTTTACAGTCTGTAGTAGGGGTTGGTTTACAGTCTGTAGTAGGTGGTTGGTTTACAGTCTGTAGTAGGGGTTGGTTTACAGTCTGTAGTAGGGGTTGGTTTACAGTCTGTAGTAGCGGGTTGGTTTACAGTCTGTAGTATGGGGTTGGTTTACAGTCTGTAGTAGGGGTTGGTTTACAGTCTGTAGTAGGGGTTGGTTTACAGTCTGTAGTATGGGGTTGGTTTACAGTCTGTAGTAGGGGTTGGTTTACAGCCTGTAGTATGGGGGTTGGTTTACAGTCTGTAGTAGGGGGTTGGTTTACAGTCTGTAGTAGGGGGTTGGTTTACAGTCTGTAATATGGGGTTGGTTTACAGTCTGTAGTAGGGGGTTGGTTTACAGCCTGTAGTAGGGGTTGGTTTACAGTCTGTAGTAGGGGTTGATTTACAGTCTGTAGTATGGGGTTGGTTTACAGCCTGTAATATGGGGTTGGTTTACAGTCTGTAGTATGGGGGTTGGTTTACAGTCTGTAGTAGGGGTTGGTTTACAGTCTGTAATATGGGGTTGGTTTACAGTCTGTAGTAGGGGGTTGGTTTATAGCCTGTAGTAGGGGTTGGTTTACAGTCTGTAGTATGGGGTTGGTTTACAGTCTGTAGTAGGGGGTTGGTTTACAGTCTGTAGTAGTGGGTTGGTTTACAGCCTGTAGTAGGGGGTTGGTTTACAGTCTGTATTAGGGGTTGGTTTACAGTCTGTATTAGGGGTTGGTTTACAGTCTGTAGTAGGGGTTGGTTTACAGTCTGTAGTAGGGGTTGGTTTACAGTCTGTAGTAGGGTGTTGGTTTACAGTCTGTAGTAGGGGTTGGTTTACAGTCTGTAGTAGGGGTTGGTTTACAGTCTGTAATATGGGGTTGGTTTACAGTCTGTAGTATGGGGTTGGTTTACAGTCTGTAGTATGGGGTTGGTTTACAGTCTGTAGTAGGGGTTGGTTTATAGCCTGTAATATGGGGTTGGTTTACAGTCTGTAGTATGGGGGTTGGTTTACAGTCTGTAGTAGGGGTTGGTTTACAGTCTGTAATATGGGGTTGGTTTACAGTCTGTAGTAGGGGTTGGTTTACAGTCTGTAGTATGGGGTTGGTTTACAGTCTGTAGTAGGGGTTGGTTTACAGTCTGTAGTAGGGGTTGGTTTACAGCCTGTAGTAGGGGTTGGTTTACAGTCTGTATTAGGGGTTGGTTTACAGTCTGTAGTATGGGGTTGGTTTACAGCCTGTAGTAGGGGGTTGGTTTACAGTCTGTAGTAGGGGGTTGGTTTACAGTCTGTAGTAGGGGTTGGTTTACAGTCTGTAGTATGGGGTTGGTTTACAGCCTGTAATATGGGGTTGGTTTACAGTCTGTAGTATGGGGGTTGGTTTACAGTCTGTAGTAGGGGTTGGTTTACAGTCTGTAATATGGGGTTGGTTTACAGTCTGTAGTAGGGGGTTGGTTTATAGCCTGTAGTAGGGGTTGGTTTACAGTCTGTAGTATGGGGTTGGTTTACAGTCTGTAGTAGGGGTTGGTTTACAGTCTGTAGTAGGGGTTGGTTTACAGCCTGTAGTAGGGGTTGGTTTACAGTCTGTAGTAGGGGTTTGTTTACAGTCTGTATTAGGGGTTGGTTTACAGTCTGTAGTAGGAGGTTGGTTTACAGTCTGTAGTAGGGGTTGGTTTACAGTCTGTAGTAGGGGTTGGTTTACAGTCTGTAGTAGGGGTTGGTTTACAGTCTGTAGTAGGGGGTTGGTTTACAGTCTGTAGTAGAGGGTTGGTTTACAGTCTGTAGTATGGGGTTGGTTTACAGTCTGTAGTATGGGGTTGGTTTACAGTGTGTAGTATGCGGTTGGTTTACAGTCTGTAATATGGGGTTGGTTTACAGTCTGTAGTATGGGGTTGGTTTACAGTCTGTAGTAGGAGGTTGGTTTACAGTCTGTAGTAGGGGTTGGTTTACAGTCTGTAGTAGGGGTTGGTTTACAGTCTGTAGTAGGGGGTTGGTTTACAGTCTGTAGTTGGGGGTTGGTTTACAGTCTGTAGTAGGGGTTGGTTTACAGTCTGTAGTAGGGGTTGGTTTACAGTCTGTAGTAGGGGTTGGTTTACAGTCTGTAGTATGGGGTTGGTTTACAGTCTGTAGTATGGGGTTGGTTTACAGTCTGTAGTATGCGGTTGGTTTACAGTCTGTAATATGGGGTTGGTTTACAGTCTGTAGTATGGGGTTTGTTTACAGTCTGTAGTATGGGGTTGGTTTACAGTCTGTAGTATGGGGTTGGTTTACAGTCTGTAGTAGGGGGTTGGTTTACAGCCTGTAGGGTGTGTGACACAGTTCTCGTGTTAAACTGTCTTGCAGTTTGACATGTTAGCAACTCTACTTGTCACGTGAAAGAGGTGATCAGAGTTGTTGATGCCTGGCCACGGTTGGTCACGGTAAGGTAGTGATCAGAGTTGTTGATGCCTGGCCACGGTTGGTCACGGTAGGGTAGTGATCAGAGTTGTTGATGCCTGGCCACGGTTGGCCACGGTAGGGTAGTGATCAGAGTTGTTGATGCCTGGCCACGGTTGGTCACGGTAGGGTAGTGATCAGAGTTGTTGATACCTGGCCACGGTTGGCCACGGTAGGGTAGTGATCTGAGTTGTTGATGCCTGGCCACGGTTGGCCACGGCAGGGAAGTGATCAGAGTTGTTGAGGCCTGGCCACGGTTGGCCATGGAAGGGTAGTGATCAGAGTTGTTGATGCCTGGCCACGGTTGGCCACGGTAGGGTAGTGATCAGAGTTGTTGATGCCTGGCCACGGTTGGCCACGGTAGGTTAGTGATCAGAGTTGTTGAGGCCTGGCCACGGTAGGGTAGTGATCAGAGTTGTTGAGGCTTGGCCACGGTTGGCCACTGTTGTCCACGGTAGGGTAGTGATCAGAGTTGTTGAGGCTTGGCCACGGTTGGCCACGGTAGGGTAGTGATCAGAGTTGTTGAGGCTTGGCCACGGTTGGCCACGGTAGGGTAGTGATCAGAGTTGTTGAGGCTTGGCCACGGTTGGCCACGGTAGGGTAGTGATCAGAGTTGTTGAGGCTTGGCCACGGTTGGCCACAGTAGGGTAGTGATCAGAGTTGTTGAGGCTTGGCCACGGTTGGCCACGGTAGGGTAGTGATCAGAGTTGTTGAGGCTTGGCCACGGTTGGCCACGGTAGGGTAGTGATCAGAGTTGTTGAGGCCTGGCCACGGTTGGCCACAGTAGGGTAGTGATCAGAGTTGTTGAGGCTTGGCCACGGTTGGCCACAGTAGGGTAGTGATCAGAGTTGTTGAGGCCTGGTCACGGACTATTGGACCATTGGCTTTCATACTTTTTGAATTGTCACCAAACAATTTCTCCAACTGTCAACACATTCAACGGAATAGAAGAGGCGTAGGTGGAGCCGCGTGTTTTGGGAATTGTGGGGAGATGCACTTCCCGGGCTGTGCGTCCTCCAAGGTCTCAGAGCCTCGTAGCTACAGTTTGTCACAATGGGACGCCGGACTATGACGTCGCTGCTTCTGTGCACTCTGAATGAGGCTTTAAAATCCAGCCTGTAGCTGCCACGCAACGTGTAGTGTTTAGGGTACACTCCAACGTAACCCTCTGATCCTCCAGCTGTTCAAAGTTACCTTCAGAGGTAAAAACATATATGAATTAGTTGGTGGTGTTTCAGTGTCTGATTGTTCTGTCTTCACATTCCGATCAACATAGCAGTGGGCTCCTTCAGTCGTGTATCTTCTTCCAGGGACCCCTCGGAACCCCTCAGAACCCCTCGGAACCCCTCAGAACCCCTCGGAGGTTTCTCAGGATCACACAAAGGTCTTTCCGTTCCAACCGGCTGAACATAACATTCAACCGGCCTTCTATTCACTGTGTCTTTCTCCCCTATGTGTCCCAAATGGCACCCTATTCCCTATATAGTGCACTACTTTAGACCAAAGCCCTATTACCAAAGCCCTATTCCCTATATATAGTGCACTACTTTAGACCAGAGCCCTTTGGCACCCTATTCCCTATATATAGTGCACTTCTTTAGACCAGAGCCCTTTGGCACCCTATTCCCGACATAGTGCACTACTTTGGACCATTTGTAGCCTTATTAGTGCCGATCAGGACGCTACCCATACTTGTGTTTCCTCTCAGTCATCTCTACGTAGTTCTTGCCAGGTCTATCAAGACTTTAATGGTCCTGAGATTAGTTCTGGAGGGCGAGCACAGAGTTCATATATAGACAGGCAGTTTAGTTCAGAAGACACACTCCACAACCTTCACAGGACAGTAACAAACCAGTCCTCATTTAAACCTTCTCTCAAGACAATGTTATCATGCTTGAGGAGAGATGGGGGGTATCTGGTTTCTAACTGTAGTACTGTAGTTCTACAGGTTTCTATTGTAGTACTGCAGTTCTACAGGTTTCTATTGTAGTACTGCAGTTCTACAGGTTTCTATTGTAGTACTGTAGTTCTACAGGTTTCTATTGTAGTACTGTAGTTCTACAGGTTTCTATTGTAGTACTGCAGTTCTACAGGTTTCTATTGTAGTACTGCAGTTCTACAGGTTTCTATTGTAGTACTGTAGTTCTACAGGTTTCTATTGTAGTACTGCAGTTCTACAGGTTTCTATTGTAGTACTGTAGTTCTACAGGTTTCTATTGTAGTACTGCAGTTCTACAGGTTTCTAGTTATAGTACTGCAGTTCTGTGGATATTGTCCCTGGCCCCTTGTCCCTGGTCTTTGGCAAGAAAGAAGGAGACATTAGGATTGTGGTAAAATTGAGACTCAGAGGGCCAGTTTCCCACACCTTAAGACATTAAGAAAGCATCTCAATGGAGAATCTCAATTGTTGAGAAACTGGCAAAAATGTAAAGTTGTAATCATGTTGAATCTCATGATAATAGTTTACACACCGTAAATTCAGAAGGTATTCAGACCCCTGGAATTGTTCCTCATTTTGTTACGTTACAGCCTTATTCTAAAATGGATTCAAGTATTATTTTTACACATCAATCTACACACAATACCCCATAATGACATCACAATACCCCATAATGACATCACAATACCCCATAATGACATCACAATACCCCATAATGACATCACAATACCCCATAATGACATCACAATACCCCAGTGAAAACAGGTTTCTATACATTTTTGCAAATGTATAAAACATAAATACCATTTTTACATACACTACCGGTCAAAAGTTTTAGAAAACCTACTCAA
The DNA here is from genome assembly GCF_018296145.1 of Oncorhynchus tshawytscha. Taxonomy (NCBI): domain Eukaryota; kingdom Metazoa; phylum Chordata; class Actinopteri; order Salmoniformes; family Salmonidae; genus Oncorhynchus; species Oncorhynchus tshawytscha. Next base: position 41,952,144 of record NC_056450.1, on the reverse strand, counting down.
GGGTTTTTCTATATTGGTACTATTTTCTACATTGTAGAATAATAGTGAAGACATCAAAACCATGAAATAACACATGTGGAATCATGTAGTAACCAAAAAAGTTTTAAACAAATCAAAATATATTTTATATATGAGATTCTTCAAAGTAGCCAACCTTTGCCTTGATGACATCTTTACACACTCTTGGCATTCTCTCAACCAGCTTCATAAGGTAGTCACCTGGAATGCATTTCAATTAACAGGTGTGACTTGTTAAAAGTGAATTTATGGAATTTCTTTCCTCCTTAATGCGTTTGAGCCAGTCAGTTGTGTTGTGACAAGGTAGAGGGGATATACAGAAGATAGCCCTATTTGGTGAAAGACCAAGTCCATATTATGGCAAGAACAGCTCAAATGAGCAAAGAGAAATGACAGTCCATCATTGCTTTAAGACATGAGGGTCAGTCAATTCGGAACATTTCAAGAACTGTTAAAGTTTCTTGAAGTGCAGTCGCATAAACCATTAAGCGGTATGATGAAACTGGCTCTCATGAGGACCTCCACAGGACAGGAAGACCCAGAGTTACCTCTGCTGCAGAGGATAAGTTCATTAGAGTTACCAGCCTCAGAAATTGCAGCCCAAATAAATGTTTCACAGAGTTCAAGTAACAGACACATCTCAACATCAACTGTTCAGAGGAGACTTCGTGAATCAGGCCTTCACCACTACTAAAGGACACCAAGAAGAAGAAGAGACTTACTTGGGCCAAGAAACACGAGCAATGGACATTATACTGGTGGAAATCTGTCTGAGATTTTTGGTTCCAACTGCCGTGTCTTTGTGAACAGATGATCTCCGCATGTGTATTTCCCACCGTGAAGCATGGAGGAGGAGGTGTTATGGTGTGGGGGTGCTTTGCTGGTGACATTGTCTTTGATTTATTTAGAATTCAAGGCACACTTAACCAGCATGGCAACCACAGCATTCTGCAGCGATACGCCATCCCATCTGGTTGGCGCTTAGTGGGACTATCATTTGTTTTTCAACAGGACAATGACCCAACACACCTCCAGGCTGTGTAAGGGCTATTTGACCAAGAAGGGGAGTGCTGCATCAGATGACCTGGCCTCCACAATCACCCGACCTCAACCCAATTGAGATGGTTTGGGATGAGTTGGACCGCAGAGTGAAGGGAAAGCAGCCAACAAGTGCTCAGCATATGTAGGAACTCCTTCAAGACTGTTGGAAAAGCATTCCAGGTGAAGCTGGTTGAAAGAATGCCAAGAGTGTGCAGAGCTGTCATCAAGGCAACGGGTGGCTATTTGAAGAATCATTTTTTGGTTACTACATGATTCCATATGTGTTATTTCATAGTTTTGATATCTTCACTATTATTCTACAATGTAGAAAATAGTTTAAAAAAAGAAAAACCCTTGAATGAGTCGGTCTTCTAAACCTTTTGACAGTGTAACTCTTTTCTTCATCTGAAGGAGAGGTGGACCAAAATGCAGCATGGTGGTTATTCATGTTTTTAATAAAGACAACTATACATGAAATAACTAACAAAACAAGAAATGTGAAAACTCAAAACAGTCCTATCTGGTGCAAACACAGAGACAGGAACAATCACCCACAAACACACAGTGAAACCCAGGCTACCTAAGTATGATTCTCAATCAGAGACAACTAATGACACCTGCCTCTGATTGAGAACCATACTAGGCCGAAACATAGAAATACCCCAAAACATAGAAAAACAAACATAGACTGCCCACCCAACTCACGCCCTGACCATACTAAATAATGACAAAACAAAGGAAATAAAGGTCAGAACGTGACAGACAGGTAGTGTAAGAATTCTGACCCTTTTCTATGAGACAAAAAAATGTAACTCAGATGCTTCCTGTTTCCATTGATCATCCATGAAATGTTTCTACAACTTGATTGGAGTCCACCTGTGGTAAATTCAATTGATTGGACATGATTTGTAAAGGCACACACCTGTCTATATAAGGTCCCACAGTTGACAGTGTCTGTCAGATCTGGGGAAGGGTACCATAATATTTTTGCAGCATTGAAGGTTCCCAAGAACAGAGTGGCCTCCATCATTCTTAAATGGAAGAAGTTTGGAACCACCAAGACTCTTCCTAGAGCTGACCGCCCGGCCAAACTGACCAATCAGGAGAGAAGGGCCTTGGTCAGGGAGGTGTACAAGAACCTGATGTTCACTCTGACAGAGCTCCATTGTTCCCCTGTGGAGATGGGAGAACCTTCAAGAAGGACAACCATCTCTGCAGCACTCCACCAATCAGGCCTTTATGGTAGAGTGCCCAGACGGAAGCTTCTCTGGTCTGATGAAACCAAGATTGAACTCCTTGGCCTGAATGCCAAGTGTCACATCTGGAGGAAACCTGGCACCATCTCTACGGCTGTAATCACCAAAGGTGCTTCAACAAAGTATCTGAGGAAAGCGTCTGAATACTTACTTAAAATGTAATATTTCTGTTTTTTTGTTTTTTTTGCCAAAATGTCTAAGAACCTAATTTTTTGCTTTGTCATTATTGTGTGTAGATTGATGAGGGGGGGGACGGACGATTTGATCTATTTTAGAATAAGACTTTAACGTAACAAAATGTTGAAAAGGGGTCAAGAGGTCTGAATACTTTCTGAATGCCCTGTATTACAGTATAATATAATGATAGTGTTATTCTGAGTTGTTGCAGCTGTTCAATAACTGTTACCATATGAAAAGCTTATGAAAACGTGCCAAACCATATGAGAAAAGCCCAGTGATCTCTGTCAAGCTGAAGTTGAAATAGAGTGTGGGGAGTCGGCCCTCCTCCATAAAACTGTCAGAATCCATAACAGTCGGACGTGTTTCAAATCACCCGAGGTGTAGAGAAATGCTGACTGTGGAATTGGTCTCTGGAGAGAGTATAGTTGGTCTCTGGAGAGAGTATAGTTGGTCTCTGGAGAGAGTAGAGTTGGTCTCTGGAGAGAGTAGAGTTGGTATCTGGAGAGAGTAGAGTTGGTCTCTGGACTGGAGACAGTAGAGTTGGTCTCTGGACTGGAGACAGTAGAGTTGGTCTCTGGACTGGAGACAGTAGAGTTGGTCTCTGGACTGGAGACAGTAGTGTTGGTCTCTGGACTGGAGACAGTAGTGTTGGTCTCTGGAGAGAGACAGTAGAGTTGGTCTCTGGACTGGAGACAGTAGAGTTGGTCTCTGGACTGGAGACAGTAGTGTAGACTGGAGACAGTAGAGTTGGTCTCTGGACTGGAGACAGTAGTGTTGGTCTCTGGAGACAGTAGTGTTGGTCTCTGGACTGGAGACAGTAGTGTTGGTCTCTGGACTGGAGACAGTAGTGTTGGTCTCTGGAGACAGTAGTGTTGGTCTCTGGACTGAGACAGTAGTGTAGGTCTCTGGACTGGAGACAGTAGTGTAGGTCTCTGGACTGGAGACAGTAGTGTAGGTCTCTGGAGAGACAGTAGTGTAGGTCTCTGGAGACAGTAGTGTAGGTCTCTGGACTGGAGACAGTAGTGTAGGTCCCTGGACTGGAGACAGTAGTGTAGGTCTCTGGAGACAGTAGTGTAGGTCTCTGGACTGGAGACAGTAGTGTTGGTATCTGGACTGGAGACAGTAGTGTAGGTCTCTGGAGACAGTAGTGTTGGTATCTGGACTGGAGACAGTAGTGTAGGTCTCTGGACTGGAGACAGTAGTGTTGGTCTCTGGACTGGAGACAGTAGTGTAGGTCTCTGGACTGGAGACAGTAGTGTTGGTCTCTGGACTGGAGATAGTAGTGTAGGTCTCTGGACTGGAGACAGTAGTGTAGGTCTCTGGACTGAGACAGTAGTGTAGGTCTCTGGAGACAGTAGTGTAGGTATCTGGACTGGAGACAGTAGTGTAGGTCTCTGGACTGAAGACAGTAGTGTAGGTCTCTGGAGACAGTAGTGTGTCTCTGGAGACAGTAGTGTAGGTCTCTGGAGACAGTAGTGTTGTCTCTGGACTGGAGACAGTAGTGTTGGTCTCTGGACTGGAGACAGTAGTGTTGGTATCTGGACTGGAGACAGTAGTGTAGCTCTCTGGACTGGAGACAGTAGTGTAGGTCTCTGGAGACAGTAGTGTAGGTCTCTGGACTGGAGACAGTAGTGTTGGTATCTGGACTGGAGACAGTAGTTTAGGTCTCTGGAGACAGTAGTGATGGTATCTGGACTGGAGACAGTAGTGTAGGTCTCTGGACTGGACACAGTAGTGTAGGTCTCTGGACTGGAGACAGTAGTGTAGGTCTCTGGACTGGAGACAGTAGTGTTGGTATCTGGACTGGAGACAGTAGTGTAGGTCTCTGGAGACAGTAGTGTTGGTATCTGGACTGGAGACAGTAGTTTAGGTCTCTGGAGACAGTAGTGATGGTATCTGGACTGGAGACAGTAGTGTAGGTCTCTGGACTGGACACAGTAGTGTAGGTCTCTGGACTGGAGACAGTAGTGTAGGTCAGCTTGAATTGTGTGCTTGTGTTTTAGTGCATACAGTACAGTATGTCTACAGAGGCAGACCATGGAGGTTATACTGTACTCTAAATCTGGCACCACCCTCACAGGCTGTCTGGCTCTCTGGGTCTCTAGTCTCTCTCTGGCTGGCCTGGCACCACCCTCACAGGCTGTCTGGCTCTCTGGGTCTCTAGTCTCTCTCTGGCTGGCCTGGCACCCTCACAGGCTGTCTGACTCTCTGGGTCTCTAGTCTCTCTCTGGCTGGCCTGGCACCCTCACAGCCTGTCTGACTCGCTGGGTCTCTAGTCTCTCTCTGGCTGGTCTGGCACCCTCACAGGCTGTCTGGCTCTCTCGGTCTCTAGTCTCTCTCTGGCTGGCCTGGCACCCTCACAGGCTGTCTGACTCTCTGGGTCTCTAGTCTCTCTCTGGCTGGCCTGGCACCCTCACAGGCTGTCTGGGTCTCTAGTCTCTCTCTGGCTGGCCTGGCACCCTCACAGGCTGTCTGGGTCTCTAGTCTCTCTCTGGCTGGCCTGGCACCCTCACAGGCTGTCTGGCTGTCTGGTCTCTAGTCTCTCTCTGGCTGGCCTGGCACCCTCACAGGCTGTCTGGGTCTCTAGTCTCTCTCTGGCTGGCCTGGCACCCTCACAGGCTGTCTGGCTCTCTGGGTCTCTAGTCTCTGACTGTCCTCTCCCTCCCAAGTGTTTGTGAGTTCTCTCTCCTCTCCTAGGTTAGTTTGTGACTTATTTTGCTGTAGCAGCAGTGTCTTGTCAGAAACCAGATGGAACACAGCTGATAATACACAGCTGGAGATGTCTGGTCTGGTCTGCTCGGCTCTGCTCTGGTCCGGTCTGCTCTGCTCTGGACTGGTCCGGTCCGCTCTGCTCTGGTCCGGTCTGCTCTGCTCTGGTCTGGTCTGGTCTGGTCTGCTCTGCTCTGGACTGGTCTGGTCCGGTCCGCTCTGGTCCGGTCTGCTCTGCTCTGGTCCGGTCAGGTCTGGTCTTGTCTGTTCCGATGTTGGTCTGGTTGTGGATCATTACTGTATCTACTAGTCTGGTCTGGTTGTGGATCATTACTGTATCTACTAGTCTGGTTGTGGATCATTACTGTATCTAGTAGTCTGGTCTGGTTGTGGATCATTACTGTATCTACTAGTCTGGTCTGGTTGTGGATCATTACTGTATCTAGTAGTCTGGTCTGGTTGTGGATCATTATTGTATCTACTAGTCTGGTCTGGTTGTGGATCATTACTGTATTCTACTAGTCTGGTCTGGTTGTGGATCATTACTGTATCTACTGGTCTGGTCTGGTTGTGGATCATTACTGTATCTACTAGTCTGGTCTGGTTGTGGATCATTACTGTATCTAGTAGTCTGGTCTGGTTGTGGATCATTATTGTATCTACTAGTCTGGTTGTGGATCATTACTGTATTCTACTAGTCTGGTCTGGTTGTGGATCATTACTGTATCTACTAGTCTGGTCTGGTCTGGTTGTGGATCATTACTGTATCTACTAGTCTGGTCTGGTTGTGGATCATTACTGTATCTAGTAGTCTGGTCTGGTTGTGGATCATTATTGTATCTACTAGTCTGGTCTGGTTGTGGATCATTACTGTATTCTACTAGTCTGGTCTGGTTGTGGATCATTACTGTATCTACTAGTCTGGTCTGGTCTGGTTGTGGATCATTACTGTATCTACTAGTCTGGTCTGTTCTGGTTGTGGATCATTACTGTATCTACTGGTCTGGTCTGGTTGTGGATCATTACTGTATCTACTATGGTCTGGTCTGGTTGTGGATCATTACTGTATCTACTGGTCTGGTCTGGTTGTGGATCATTACTGTATCTACTAGTCTGGTCTGGTCTGGTTGTGGATCATTACTGTATCTACTAGTCTGGTCTGGTCTGGTTGTGGATCATTACTGTATCTACTAGTCTGGTCTGGTCTGGTTGTGGATCATTACTGTATCTACTAGTCTGGTCTGGTCTGGTTGTGGATCATTACTGTATCTACTAGTCTGGTCTGGTCTGGTTGTGGATCATTACTGTATCTACTAGTCTGGTCTGGTCTGGTTGTGGATCATTACCGTCTCCACAGTAAATCCTGGTAGATTAGTGTTTCAGTCTGCTTTATACATTCCAGAGAGACGGGAGGATATCATTTAATACATTAAACAACATCACAACGTTTCTATTGATTATGGCCCCTTTCTCTCTCTGGCTGTCTGGTTCTCTGGCTGTCTCATTCTCTGGCTGTCTGGTACTATGGCCCCTTTCTCTCTCTGGCTGTCTGGTACTATGGCCCCTTTCTCTCTCTGGCTGTCTGGTACTATGGCCCCTTTCTCTCTCTTACTGTCTGGTTCTCTGGCTGTCTGGTTCTCTGGCCCCTTTCTCTCTCTGGCTGTCTGGTACTATGGCCCCTTTCTATCTCTGACTGTCTGGTTGTCTGGCCCCTTTCTATCTCTGACTGTCTGGTTCTCTGGCCCCTTTCTATCTCTGACTGTCTGGTTGTCTGGCCCCTTTCTATCTCTGACTGTCTGGTTCTCTGGCCCCTTTCTATCTCTGACTGTCTGGTTCTCTGGCCCCTTTCTACCTCTGACTGTCTGGTACTCTGGCCCCTTTCTATCTCTGACTGTCTGGTTCTCTGGCCCCTTTCTATCTCTGCCTGTCTGGTTCTCTGGCCCCTTTCTATCTCTGACTGTCTGGTTCTCTGGCCCCTTTCTACCTCTGACTGTCTGGTACTCTGGCCCCTCTCTCTATCTCTGACTGTCTGGTTCTCTGGCCCCTTTCTATCTCTGACTGTCTGGTTCTCTGGCCCCTTTCTATCTCTGACTGTCTGGTTCTCTGGCCCCTTTCTATCTCTGACTGTCTGGTTCTCTGGCCCCTTCTATCTCTGACTGTCTGGTACTCCCCTGACTGTCTGGTTCTCTGGCCCCTTTCTATATCTGACTGTCTGGTTCTCTGGCCCCTTTCTATATCTGACTGTCTGGGTCTCTGGCCCCTTTCTACCTCTGACTGTCTGGTACTCTGGCCCCTTTCTATCTCTGACTGTCTGGTTCTCTGGCCCCTCTCTCTCTCCAGCTGTCTGGTTCTCTGGCCCCCTCTCTCTCCAGCTGTCTGGTTCTCTGGCCCCTCTCTCTCTGACTGTCTGGTTCTCTGGCCCCTCTCTCTCTCTGACTGTCTGGTTCTCTGGCCCCTTTCTACCTCTGACTGTCTGGTACTCTGGCCCCTTTCTATCTCTGACTGTCTGGTTCTCTGGCCCCTCTCTCTCTCCAGCTGTCTGGTTCTCTGGCCCCCTCTCTCTCCAGCTGTCTGGTTCTCTGGCCCCTCTCTCTCTCTGACTGTCTGGTTCTCTGGCCCCTTTCTCTCTCCCGCTGTCTGGTTCTCTGGCCCCTCTCTCTCTCCAGCTGTCTGGTTCTCTGGCTATTCTTTATCCTGTTCATGTTGATGTTGATAATTATGGTTCGTCAGGGGGAGGTATCCGTCTTCCCAATTTGTTCAAGGCCTCCTGAGTACTAGAAAGAGTCCTCCCCTCCTGTTCTCTCGCTTCTCTCCTCTCCTCGTTCCTCCCTTCCTCTTTTCTCTAGTGAGCTGTTGGAGGCTGAGCCATGTGTGTCAATTGGGAAACAGCTGGGACACACAAGAGATAACAGATACTGATATACTCTGACAGACAAATCAAGAAAAATGGATAGACATAGATATCCAATTAGACTCCTAGACAGCATCTGGAGAGCTAGCAGATCACACCCACTGCCTTTTCTTGAGAACCAGTAGAGAGAGTGAGAGAGACACACACACACACACACACACACACACACACACACACACACACACACACACACACACACACACACACACACACACACACACACACACACACACACAAACTGTAAAACCAAATGTGTCACAGCATTTAGATTGTAAAGACCAGAAGATGTTTATTCACTGCCTAGTTATCATCAGCCTAGTTATCATCAGCCTTTAGTTAGGGCCTAGTTATCATCAGCCTAGTTATCATCAGCCTAGTTATCATCAGCCTAGTTCAAATCAAATCAAATCAAATTTTTCTTTGTCACATGCACATGGTTAGCAGATGTTAATCAGCCTAGTTATCATCAGCCTAGTTCAAATCAAATCAAATCAAATTTTCTTTGTCACATGCACATGGTTAGCAGATGTTAATCAGCCTAGTTATCATCAGCCTAGTTCAAATCAAATCAAATCAAATCAAATTTTCTTTGTCACATGCACATGGTTAGCAGATGTTAATGCGAGTGTAGCGAAATGCTTGTGCTTCTAGTTCCGACAATGCAGTAATAACCAACAAGTAATCTAACTAACAATTCCAAAACTACTGTCTTATACACAGTGTAAGGGGATAAAGAATATGTACAAAAGGATATATGAATGAGTGATGGTACAGAGCAGCATAGGCAAGATACAGTAGATGATATCGAGTACAGTATATACATATGAGATGAGTATGTAAACCAAGTGGCATAGTTAAAGTGGCTAGTGATACATGTATTACATAAGGATGCAGTCGATGATATAGAGTACAGTATCTACGTATGCATATGAGATGAATAATGTAGGGTAAGTAACATTATATAAGGTAGCATTGTTTAAAGTGGCTAGTGATATATTTACATAATTTCCCATCAATTCCCATTATTAAAGTGGCTGGAGTAGAGTCAGTGTCATTGACAGTGTGTTGGCAGTAGCCACTCAATGTTAGTGGTGGCTGTTTAACAGTCTGATGGCCTTGAGATAGAAGCTGTTTTTCAGTCTCTCGGTGCCAGCTTTGATGCACCTGTACTGACCTCGCCTTCTGGATGATAGCGGGGTGAACAGGCAGTGGCTCGGGTGGTTGATGTCCTTGATGATCTTTATGGCCTTCCTGTAACATCGGGTGGTGTAGGTGTCCTGGAGGGCAGGTAGTTTGCCCCGGTGATGCGTTGTGCAGACCTCACTACCCTCTGGAGAGCCTTACGGTTGAGGGCGGTGCAGTTGCCATACCAGGCGGTGATACAGCCCGCCAGGATGCTCTCGATTGTGCATCTGTAGAAGTTTGTGAGTGCTTTTGGTGACAAGCCGAATTTCTTCAGCCTCCTGAGGTTGAAGAGGCGCTGCTGCGCCTTCCTCACGATGCTGTCTGTGTGAGTGGACCAATTCAGTTTGTCTGTGATGTGTATGCCGAGGAACTTAAAACTTGCTACCCTCTCCACTACTGTTCCATCGATGTGGATGGGGGTGTTCCCTCTGCTGTTTCCTGAAGTCCACAATCATCTCCTTAGTTTTGTTGACGTTGAGTGTGAGGTTATTTTCCTGACACCACACTCCGAGGGCCCTCACCTCCCCCTGTAGGCCGTCTCGTCGTTGTTGGTAATCAAGCCTACCACTGTTGTGTCGTCCGCAAACTTGATGATTGAGTTGGAGGCGTGCGTGGCCACGCAGTCGTGGGTGAACAGGGAGTACAGGAGAGGGCTCAGAACACACCCTTGTGGGGCCCCAGTGTTGAGGATCAGCGGGGAGGAGATGTTGTTGCCTACCCTCACCACCTGGGGGCGGCCCGTCAGGAAGTCCAGTACCCAGTTGCACAGGGCGGGGTCGAGACCCAGGGTCTCGAGCTTGATGACGAGCTTGGAGGGTACTATGGTGTTGAATGCCGAGCTGTAGTCGATGAACAGCATTCTCACATAGGTATTCCTCTTGTCCAGATGGGTTAGGGCAGTGTGCAGTGTGGTTGAGATTGCATCGTCTGTGGACCTATTTGGGCGGTAAGCAAATTGGAGTGGGTCTAGGGTGTCAGGTAGGGTGGAGGTGATATGGTCCTTGACTAGTCTCTCAAAGCACTTCATGATGACGGATGTGAGTGCTACGGGGCGGTAGTCGTTTAGCTCAGTTACCTTAGCTTTCTTGGGAACAGGAACAATGGTGGCCCTCTTGAAGCATGTGGGAACAGCAGACTGGTATAGGGATTGATTGAATATGTCCGTAAACACACCAGCCAGCTGGTCTGCGCATGCTCTGAGGGCGCGGCTGGGGATGCCGTCTGGGCCTGCAGCCTTGCGAGGGTAAACACGTTTAAATGTCTTACTCACTTCGGCTGCAGTGAAGGAGAGACCGCATGTTTTCGTTGCAGGCCGTGTCAGTGGCACTGTATTGTCCTCAAAGCGGGCAAAAAGTTATTTAGTCTGCCTGGGAGCAAGACATCCTGGTCCGTGACTGGGCTGGGTTTCTTCCTGTAGTCCGTGATTGACTGTAGACCCTGCCACATACCTCTTGTGTCTGAGCCGTTGAATTGAGATTCTACTTTGTCTCTGTACTGGCGCTTAGCTTGTTTGATAGCCTTACGGAGGGAATAGCTGCACTGTTTGTATTCAGTCATGTTACCAGACACCTTGCCCTGATTAAAAGCAGTGGTTCGCGCCTTCAGTTTCACACGAATGCTGCCATCAATCCACGGTTTCTGGTTAGGGAATGTTTTAATCGTTGCTATGGGAACGACATCTTCAACGCACGTTCTAATGAACTCGCACACCGAATCAGCGTATTCGTCAATGTTGTTGTCTGACGCAATACGAAACATCTCCCAGTCCACGTGATGGAAGCAGTCTTGGAGTGTGGAGTCAGCTTGGTCGGACCAGCGTTGGACAGACCTCAGCGTGGGAGCCTCTTGTTTTAGTTTCTGTCTGTAGGCAGGGATCAACAAAATGGAGTCGTGGTCAGCTTTTCCGAAAGGGGGCGGGGCAGGGCCTTATATGCGTCGCGGAAGTTAGAGTAACAATGATCCAGGGTCTTTCCACCCCTGGTTGCGCAATCGATATGCTGATAAAATTTAGGGAGTCTTGTTTTCAGATTAGCCTTGTTAAAATCCCCAGCTACAATGAATGCAGCCTCCGGATAAATCGTTTCCAGTTTGCAGAGAGTTAAATAAAGTTCGTTCAGAGCCATCGATGTGTCTGCTTGGGGGATATATACGGCTGTGATTATAATCGAAGAGAATTCTCTTGGTAGATAATGCGGTCTACATTTGATTGTGAGGAATTCTAAATCAGGTGAACAGAAGGATTTGAGTTCCTGTATGTTTCTTTCATCACACCATGTCACGTTGGCCATGAGGCATACGCCCCCGCCCCTCTTCTTACCAGAAAGATGTTTGTTTCTGTCGGCACGATGCGTGGAGAAACCCGTTGGCTGCACCGCCTCGGATAGCGTCGTTCCAGTGAGCCATGTTTCCGTGAAACAAAGAACGTTACAGTCTCTGATGTCCCTCTGGAATGCTACCCTTGCTCAGATTTCATCAACCTTGTTGTCAAGAGACTGGACATTGGCAAGAAGAATGCTAGGGAGTGGTGCACGGTGTGCCCGTCTCCGGAGTCTGACCAGAAGACCGCTTCGTTTCCCTCTTTTTCTGAGTCGTTTTTTTGGGTCGCTGCATGTAATCCACTCCGTTGTCCTGGTTGTAAGGCAGAACACAGGATCCGCGTCGCGAAAAACATATTCTTGGTCGTACTGATGGTGAGTTGACGCTGATCTTATATTCAGTAGTTCTTCTCGGCTGTATGTAATGAAACCTAAGATGACCTGGGGTACTAGTGTAAGAAATAACACGTAAAAAAACAAAAAACTGCATAGTTTCCTAGGAACGCGAAGCGAGGCGGCCATCTCTGTCGGCCTTTAGTTAGGGCCTAGTTATCATCAGCCTAGTTATCATCAGCCTTTAGTTAGGGCCTAGTTATCATCAGCCTAGTTATCATCAGCCTTTAGTTAGGGCCTAGTTATCATCAGCCTAGTTATCATCAGCCTTTAGTTATAACCTAGTTATCATCAGCCTTTAGTTAGGGCCTAGTTATCATCAGCCTAGTTATCATCAGCCTTTAGTTATAACCTAGTTATCATCAGCCTAGTTATCATCAGCCTTTAGTTATAACCAGTTATCATCAGCCTTTAGTTAGGGCCTAGTTATCATCAGCCTTTAGTTAGGGCCTAGTTATCATCAGCCTTTAGTTATAACCTAGTTATCATCAGCCTTTAGTTAGGGCCTAGTTATCATCAGCCTTTAGTTATAACCTAGTTATCAACAGCCTTTAGTTAGGGCCTAGTTATCATCAGCCTTTAGTTAGGGCCTAGTTATCATCAGCCTAGTTATCATCAGCCTTTAGTTAGGGCCTAGGTATCATCAGCCTAGTTATCATCAGCCTTTAGTTATAACCTAGTTATCATCAGCCTTTAGTTATAACCTAGTTATGTTTTCATCAGCCTTTAGTTAGGGCCTAGTTATCATCAGCCTTTAGTTATAACCTAGTTATCATCAGCCTTTAGTTAGGGCCTAGTTATCATCAACCTTTAGTTATAACCTAGTTATCATCAGCCTTTAGTTAGGGCCTAGTTATCATCAGCCTTTAGTTATAACCTAGTTATCATCAGCCTTTAGTTAGGGCCTAGTTATCATCAGCCTTTAGTTATCATCAGTTATCATAACCTAGTTATCATCAGCCTTTAGTTAGGGCCTAGGTATCATCAGCCTAGTTATCATCAGCCTTTAGTTATAACCTAGTTATCATCAGCCTAGTTATAACCAGTTATCATCAGCCTTTAGTTATAACCTCGTTATCATCAGCCTTTAGTTATAACCTAGTTATGTTATCATCAGCATTTAGTTAGGGCCTAGTTATCATCAGCCTTTAGTTATAACCTAGTTATCATCAGCTTTAGTTAGGGCCTAGTTATCATCAGCCTTTAGTTAGGGCCTAGTTATCATCAGCCTTTAGTTATAACCAGTTATCATCAACCTTTAGTTATAACCTAGTTATCATCAGCCTTTAGTTAGGGCCTAGTTATCATCAGCCTTTAGTTATAACCTAGTTATCATCAGCCTTTAGTTAGGGCCTCGTTATCATCAGCCTTTAGTTAGGGCCTAGTTATCATCAGCCTATTTATCATCAGCCTAGTTATCATCAACCTTTAGTTATAACCTAGTTATCATCAGCCTTTAGTTAGGGCCTAGTTATCATCAACCTTTAGTTATAACCTAGTTATCATCAGCCTTTAGTTAGGGCCTAGTTATCATCAGCCTTTAGTTAGGGCCTAGTTATCATCAGCCTTTAGTTAGGGCCTAGTTATCATCAGCATTTAGTTAGGGCCTAGTTATCATCAACCTTTAGTTATAACCTAGTTATCATCAACCTTTAGTTATAACCTAGTTATCATCAGCCTTTAGTTATAACCTAGTTATCATCAGCCTTTAGTTAGGGCCTAGTTATCACCAGCCTTTAGTTAGGGCCTAGTTATCATCAGCCTTTAGTTAGGACCTAGTTATCATCAGCCTAGTTATCATCAGCCTTTAGTTAGGGCCTAGTTATCATCAGCCTAGTTATCATCAGCCTTTAGTTAGGGCCTAGTTATCATCAGCCTTTAGTTAGGACCTAGTTATCATCAGCCTAGTTATCACCAGCCTAGTTATCATCAGCCTAGTTATCATCAGCCTTTAGTTAGGGCCTAGTTATCATCATCCTAGTTATCATCAGCCTCCTAGTTATCATCAGCCTAGTTATCATCAGCCTTTAGTTAGGGCCTAGTTATCATCAGCCTTTAGTTATAACCTAGTTATCATCAGCCTTTAGTTAGGGCCTAATTATCATCAACCTTTAGTAAGGGCCTAGTTATCATCAGCCTTTAGTTAGGGCCTAGTTATCATCAGCCTAGTTATCATCAGACTTTAGTTAGGGCCTAGTTATCATCAGCCCTTAGTTAGGACCTAGTTATCATCAACATTGTGGTCTGAAAATCCTGGGTCATGGGCCAGATCAGACGTGTGTGTCACAATCAAATCAAATTGTGTTTGTCACATGAATACAAGAAGTGTCTCATTACCGTGAAATGCTTACTTACAAGCCATTAACCAAAAATGGCATTCAAGAAATGGAGTTAAGAAAATATTTACTACATAAACTAAATTGAAAAATAAAATAACATTAACAAGGCTTTATACGGGGGGTACCGGTACAGACACAATGTGACTATATACTACAGGGGGTACCGGCCGTCTTCATCGACCTTGCCAAGGCTTTCGACTCTGTCAATCACCATATTCTCATCGGCAGACTCAGTAGCCTCGGTTTTTCGGATGACTGCCTTGCCTGGTTCACCAATTACTTTGCAGACAGAGTTCAGTGTGTCAAATCGGAGGGCATGCTGTCCGGTCCTCTGGAAGTCTCTATGGGGGTGCCACAGGGTTCAATTCTCGGGCCGACTCTTTTCTCTGTGTATATCAATGATGTTGCTCTTGCTGCGGGCGATTCCCTGATCCACCTCTACGCAGACGACACCATTCTATATACTTTCGGCCCGAGGGACACTGTGCTATCTAACCTCCAAACAAGCTTCAATGCCATACAACACTCCTTCCGTGGCCTCCAACTGCTCTTAAACGCTAGTAAAATCAAATGCATGCTTTTCAACCGATCGCTGCCTGCACCCGCATGCCCGACTAGCATCACCACCCTGGATGGTTCCGACCTTGAATATGTGGACATCTATAAGTACCTAGGTGTCTGGCTAGACTGCAAACTCTCCTTCCAGACTCATATCAAACATCTCCAATCAAAAATCAAATCAAGAGTCGGCTTTCTATTCCGCAACAAAGCCTCCTTCACTCACGCCGCCAAGCTTACCCTAGTAAAACTGACTATCCTACCAATCCTCGACTTCGGCGATGTCATCTACAAAATGGCTTCCAACACTCTACTCAGCAAACTGGATGCAGTATATCACAGTGCCATCCGTTTTGTCACTAAAGCACCTTATACCACCCACCACTGCGACTTGTATGCTCTAGTCGGCTGGCCCTCGCTACATATTCGTCGCCAGACCCACTGGCTCCAGGTCATCTACAAGTCCATGCTAGGTAAAGCTCCGCCTTATCTCAGTTCACTGGTCACGATGGCAACACCCATCCGTAGCACGCGCTCCAGCAGGTGTATCTCACTGATCATCCCTAAAGCCAACACCTCATTTGGCCGCCTTTCGTTCCAGTACTCTGCTGCCTGTGACTGGAACGAATTGCAAAAATCGCTGAAGTTGGAGACTTTTATCTCCCTCACCAACTTCAAACATCAGCTATCTGAGCAGCTAACCGATCGCTGCAGCTGTACATAGTCTATTGGTAAATAGCCCACCCATTTTCACCTACCTTATCCCCATACTGTTTTTATTTATTTACTTTTCTGCTCTTTTGCACACCAATATCTCTACCTGTACATGACCATCTGATCATTTATCACTCCAGTGTTAATCTGCAAAATTGTAACTATTCGTCTACCTCCTCATGCCTTTTGCACACATTGTATATAGACTCCCCCTTTGTTTTCTACTGTGTTATTGACTTGTTAATTGTTTATTCCATGTGTAACTCTGTGTTGTCTGCTCACACTGCTATGCTTTATCTTGGCCAGGTCGCAGTTGTAAATGAGAACTTGTTCTCAACTAGCCTACCTGGTTAAATAAAGGTGAAATAAAAAATAAAATAAACAGACACAATGTGACTATATACTACAGGGGGTACCGGTACAGACACAATGTGACTATATACTACAGGGGGTACCGGTACAGAGTCAATGTGACTATATACTACAGGGGGTACCGGTACAGACACAATGTGACTATATACTACAGGGGGTACCGGTACAGACACAATGTGGAGGCTATATACAGGGGTACCAGTACAGAGTCAATGTGGAGGCTATATACAGGGGTACCGGTACAGAGTCAATGTGGAGGCTATATACAGGGGTACCGGTACAGAGTCAATGTGACTATATACAGGGGGTACTGGTACAGAGTCAATGTGGAGGCTATATACAGGGGGTACTGGTACAGAGTCAATATGGAGGCTATATACAGGGGGTACCAGTACAGAGTCAATGTGGAGGCTATATACAGGGGGTACCGGTACAGAGTCAATATGGAGGCTATATACAGGGGGTACTGGTACAGAGTCAATGTGACTATATACAGGGGGTACTGGTACAGAGTCAATGCGACTATATACAGGGGGGTAACGGTACAGAGTCAATGTGACTATAAACAGGGGGTACCGGTACAGACACAATGTGACTATATACTACAGGGGGTACCGGTACAGACACAATGTGACTATATACTACAGGGGGTACCGGTACAGACACAATGTGACTATATACTACAGGGGGTACCGGTACAGACACAATGTGACTATATACCTCAGGGGGTACCGGTACCGAGTCAATGTAACTATATACAGGGGGTACCGGTACAGACACAATGTGGAGGCTATATACAGGGGGTACCGGTACAGAGTCAATGTGGAGGCTGTATACAGGGGGTACCGGTACAATGTGACTATATACAAGGGGTACCGGTACAGAGTCAATGTGGAGGCTATATACAGGGGGTACCGGTACAGAGTCAATGTGGAGGCTATATACAGGGGGTACCGGTACAGAGACAATGTGGAGGCTATATACAGGGGGTACCGGTACAGAGTCAATGTGACTATATACAGGGGGTACCGGTACAGAGTCAATGTGGGGGCTATATACAGGGTGTTATGGTACAGAGTCAATGTGGAGGCTATATACAGGGGGTACCGGTACAGAGTCAATGTGGGGGCTATATACAGGGTGTTATGGTACAGAGTCAATGTGGAGGCTATACACAGGGGGTACCGGTACAGAGTCAATGTGGAGGCTATATACAGGGGGGTACCGGTACAGAGTCAATGTGTAGGCTATATACAGGGTGTTACGGTACAGAGTCAATGTGGAGGCTATATACAGGGGGGTACCGATACAGAGTCAATGTGACTATGTACAGGGGGTACTGGTACCGAGACAATGTGCGGCCGTACAGGTTAGTCAAGGTCATTTGTACATGTAGGTAGGGTTGAAGTGACTATGCATAGATAATAAACAGCGAGTAGCAGCAATGTAAAAACAATATAAATAGTCCGGGTGACCATTTGATTATCTGTTCAGCAGTCTTATGGCTTGGGGAAGCTGTTAAGGAGCCTTTTGGTCCTAGACTTGGTGCTCCGGTACCGCTTGCCGTGTGGTAGCAGAGAGAACAGTCTATGACTAGGGTGACTGGAGTCTTTGACAATATTTTGGGCCTTTCCTCTGACACCGCCTGGTATAGAGGTCCTGGATGGCAGGAAACTTGGCCCCAGTGATGTACTGGGCCGTACGCACCACCCTCTGTAGCACCTTGTGGTCAGATGCTGAGCGGTTGCCATACCAGGCGGTGATGCAACCGGTCAGGATGCTCTCGATGGTGTTTTAGGATCTGGGGACCCATGCCAAATCTTTTCAGTCTCCTGGGGGGGAAAAGGTGTTGTCGTGCCCTCTTCATGACTGTCTTGGTGTGTTTGGACCATGATAGTTTTTTGGTGATGTGGACACCAAAGGAAGTTGAAATATGTTGGTTTGCGAAGTGATTAGTAATTCCTATCGAAATCCAGCCAGTGGAAGGATATCCAAGAATTTGAATATTTCATCATCCACAACCCTATGGTGAAACCATCTAAACTGGAACAACCATCTCAGTAACGGGTGGAATAAGACTAAACTAAACCATCTAAACTGGAACAACCATCTCAGTAACGGGTGGAACAAGTCCAATTAGTTTAGAAACATTTACGTTATTTCAATTAATCAATCAATGTGCACGAGGAAACTATCATATTAAAACTATTATAAAAATCGACAAACAATGCTGGGGAATATGGTAATGACGCCCCCTACCACGACTTTTTCACTCTGAGAGAGGTAAACAGAAATCAACCACAAAACCATTAAAAATATGAAAAACATTTTTTTGAATCAAATGTTCAGTTGTGTGGAAATCTAGATAAGGTGACAGCCATTCCTAACACTGATCTGAATAAAAGGCATGGAAAGTCACAGACATTCGTAACACTGATCTGAATATAAGGCATGGAAAGTCACAGACATTTCTAACACTGATCTGAATAAAAGGCATGGAAAGTCAGGTTATTTTAGGTTATTAACATGTTTCATGGTTTTCTAGTGTAGAGCGGGTGTCCTTGCAAGGATTTGTCTCCTCTTTCCAATTAGTGAGCAGTGAGATTCATGCCTGTTGAATACAGTACAGTTCATGGTCATTTGTCTCTCTGTGTAGGAGAAAAATCCTTGAGTTGAGTGAATTGTATCATAACCAGAGGATTTCTCCCTGTGTGTAGGAGGAAAAATCCAAGAGCTGAGTGGGTAAGATGTAAGGTAATGTTTTGTAAAGAGGAAGAGAGGAGATAAATGTTAAGGTGTACTGAGGAGAGGAGAGGAGAGGAGAGGAGAGGAGAGGAGAGGAGAGGAGAGAGAGAGAGAGGAAATGTTAGAAGGCGGAGAGAGGGGAGGAGGGGAGGAGAGGGAGGAGGAGAGAGGAATGTTAAGGAGTTGTTCAGAGGGGGAGGAGAGGAGAGGGGAAGGAGAGGAGAGAGAGAGAGGAGAGAAGAGAGGGAGAAAATGGGGTGTTGTATTGAGGAGAGGAGAGGAGGAGAGGTGGTCAGACCAGGAGTAGGAGAGAGGAAGACTGGGGGTCTAATGAAGGAGGAAAGAGAAGACTTTGAGGTCTAATGAAGGAGGAAGTAGAGCAGACTGGGGGTCTAATGAAGGAATAGAGAGGAGAGAGACTGGGAGAGAAGGAGGAAGTAGAGCAGACTGGGAGGTCTAATGAAGGGGAGGAGAAGACTGGGAGAAGAGAAGATTAGAGGAGAGCAGAGGAGAGAAGATGAGAGGAGAGGAGAGAAGAGAGGAGAGAAATGTTAAGGTGTTGTATTGAGGAGAGGAGAGGAGAGGTAACTCTGATGGTGGTCAGACCAGGAGTAGAGGAGAGCAGACTGGGAGGTCTAATGAAGGAGGAAGTAGAACAGACTTTGAGGTCTAATGAAGGAGGAAGTAGAGCAGACTGGGAGGTCTAATGAAGGAATAGAGGAGAGCAGACTGGGAGGTCTAATGAAGGAGGAAGTAGAGCAGACTGGGAGGTCTAATGAAGGAGTAGAGGAGAGCAGACTGGGAGGTCTAATGAAGGAGTAGAGGAGAGCAGACTGGGAGGTCTAATGAAGGAGTAGAGGAGAGCAGACTGGGAGGTCTAATGAAGGAGGAAGTAGAGCAGACTGGGAGGTCTAATGAAGGAGGAAGTAGAACAAACTGGGAGGTCTAATGGAGGAGGAAGTAGAACAGACTGGGAGGTCTAATGAAGGAGGAAGTAGAGCAGACTGGGAGGTCTAATGAAGGAGGAAGTAGAACAGACTGGGATGTCTAATGAAGGAGGAAGTAGAGCAGACTGGGAGGTCTAATGAAGGAGTAGAGGAGAGCAGACTGGGAGGTCTAATGAAGGAGTAGAGGAGAGCAGACTGGGAGGTCTAATGAAGGAGGAAGTAGAGCAGACTGGGAGGTCTAATGAAGGAGGAAGTAGAACAGACTGGGAGGTCTAATGAAGGAGGAAGTAGAGCAGACTGGGAGGTCTAATGGAGGAGGAAGTAGAACAGACTGGGAGGTCTAATGAAGGAGGAAGTAGAGCAGACTGGGAGGTCTAATGAAGGAGGAAGTAGAACAGACTGGGAGGTCTAATGAAGGAGGAAGTAGAACAGACTGGGAGGTCTAATGAAGGAGGAAGTAGAGCAGACTGGGAGGTCTAATGAAGGAGGAAGTAGAGCAGACTGGGAGGTCTAATGAAGGAGGAAGTAGAACAGACTGGGAGGTCTAAGACTGAAGGAGTAGAGGAGAGCAGACTGGGAGGTCTAATGAAGGAGTAGAGGAGAGCAGACTGGGAGGTCTAATGAAGGAGGAAGTAGAGCAGACTGGGAGGTCTAATGAAGGAGGAAGTAGAACAGACTGGGAGGTCTAATGAAGGAGGAAGTAGAACAGACTGGGAGGTCTAATGAAGGAGGAAGTAGAACAGACTGGGAGGTCTAATGAAGGAGGAAGTAGAACAGACTGGGAGGTCTAATGAAGGAGGAAGTAGAACAGACTGGGAGGTCTAATGAAGGAGGAAGTAGAACAGACTGGGAGGTCTAATGAAGGAGGAAGGAGAACAGACTGGGAGGTCTAATGAAGGAGGAAGTAGAACAGACTGGGAGGTCTAATGAAGGAGGAAGTAGAGCAGACTGGGAGGTAAGGAATGAGGGTGGTGAAGGGGTCTGCTAGGCCGGAAGCCGTCTCCCAGGGAGGCTCCAGGTGACGGGAACATTTTAAGACATGAGGGTGATTCCTCCTGGATCTTCTAAATCCCTCTTTCTCTTCCAATCCCACCCTCCCATACCTCTAGACCTCACATCTGTTCTGTTTGCAGTGTACTTTTATAATGATAGCTTACACAGGGCCCTGTAATTACCCTTTAAACTGCTCTCTCTCTCTCTCTCTCTCTCTCTCTCTCTGTCTCTCTCGCTCTCTCTCTCTCTCTCTCACACACACACACACACACACCTGCACTACACGCACCACACACACACACCACTATTTTCTACATTGTATAATAATAGTGAAGTTGTCAACACTATGAAATAACACATATGGAATCATGTAGTAACCAAAAAAGTAGCCACCCTTTGCCTTGATGACAGCTTTGCACATTCTTGGCATTCTCTCAACCAGCTTCATAAGGAATGCTTTTCCAACAGTCTTGAAGGAGTTCCCACACATGCTGAGCACTTGTTGGCTGCTTTTCCTTCACTCTGGGGTCTAACTCATTCCAAACCATCTCAGTTTGGTTGAGATCGGGTGATTGTGGAGGCCAGGTCATCTGATCATCAGCTAACAGTAGACATTTGACTTCAGATTCTAGTAGGGTGAGGCCGGGTCATCTGATCATCAGCTAACAGTAGACATTTGACTTCAGATTCTAGTAGGGTGAGGCCAGGTCATCTGATCATCAGCTAACAGTAGACATTTGACTTCAGATTCTAGTAGGGTGAGGCCAGGTCATCTGATCATCAGCTAACAGTAGACATTTGACTTCAGATTCTAGAAGGGTGAGGCCAGGTCATCTGATCATCAGCTAACAGTAGACATTTGACTTCAGATTCTAGAAGGGTGAGGCCAGGTCATCTGATCATCAGCTAACAGTAGACATTTGACTTCAGATTCTAGTAGGGTGAGGCCAGGTCATCTGATCATCAGCTAACAGTAGACATTTGACTTCAGATTCTAGCAGGGTGAGGCCAGGTCATCTGATCATCAGCTAACAGTAGACATTTGACTTCAGATTCTAGTAGGGTGAGGCCGGGTCATCTGATCATCAGCTAACAGTAGACATTTGACTTCAGATTCTAGTAGGGTGAGGCCAGGTCATCTGATCATCAGCTAACAGTAGACATTTGACTTCAGATTCTAGCAGGGTGAGGCCAGGTCATCTGATCATCAGCTAACAGTAGACATTTGACTTCAGATTCTAGAAGGGTGAGGCCAGGTCATCTGATCATCAGCTAACAGTAGACATTTGACTTCAGATTCTAGCAGGGTGAGGCCGGGTCATCTGATCATCAGCTAACAGTAGACATTTGACTTCAGATTCTAGCAGGGTGAGGCCAGGTCATCTGATCATCAGCTAACAGTAGACATTTGACTTCAGATTCTAGTAGGGTGAGGCCGGGTCATCTGATCATCAGCTAACAGTAGACATTTGACTTCAGATTCTAGAAGGGTGAGGCCGGGTCATCTGATCATCAGCTAACAGTAGACATTTGACTTCAGATTCTAGCAGGGTGAGGCCGGGTGCTGCAGACTGTTCTAGTGGCCTCTCCAATTCGTTGATATATATTTGTTGAAGAGGGTGGGGCTTAAGCTGCATCCCTGTCTCACCCCACAGCCCTGTGGAAAGAAATTAACATTGCCAATGTTTGTGTACATGGATTTTATGATTGTGAGGACGTTGGTAAAATGAAAAATGCAGAGTCAGGCGCAGGACACAGTTCTGAGTAATCATCCAAAATGTACTCCAAAATAAGTAAGATTCCAACAAGGAACAAATACAATAATCCCAAGCACGAACAACGAGAATCCACATGACAAGAAATGTGACCCATTTTGGTTGGTTATGTTGTCATAGTTGTGCCTATGTGGGAGGGAATGCTGTCACCTCCAGGTATGTGTTTGTCCCCCTGTGTGCTGAGGTTGTCAGGTTCTTGTCCGGTTCTGGCATTTAGGTCACCACAGACTAGTACATGTCACTGGGCCTGGAAATGATTGATTTCCCCCTCTAGGATGGAGAACCTGTCTTCATTAAAGTATGGGGATTCTAGTGGAGGGATATAGGTAGCACACAGGAGGACATTTTTCTCTGTTGAGATCATTTCCTTTTGAATTTCTTGCAAAATGTAAAATATTCCTGTTTTTACTCATTTACTAGAGTG
>NC_056450.1:41841769-41924269 GCF_018296145.1 Oncorhynchus tshawytscha | reverse complement strand
GTACAACCCCGGGACAGGAACTCTACAACCCCAGGGACAGGAACTCTACAACCTCAGGGACAGGAACTCTAGAACCACAGGGACAGGAACTCTAGAACCCCAGGGACAGGAACTCTACAACCCCAGGGACAGGAACTCTAGAACCTCAGGGACAGGAACTCTACAACCCCAGGGACAGGAACTCTACAACCCCAGGGACAGGAACTTTAGAACCCAGGGACAGGAACTCTAGAACCCCAGGGACAGGAACTCTAGAACCCCAGGGACAGGAACTTTAGAACCCAGGGACAGGAACTCTACAACCCCAGGGACAGGAACTTTAGAACCCAGGGACAGGAACTCTAGAACCCCAGGGACAGGAACTTTAGAACCCAGGGACAGGAACTCTACAACCCCAGGGACAGGAACTTTAGAACCCAGGGACAGGAACTCTAGAACCCCAGGGACAGGAACTCTAGAACCCCAGGGACAGGAACTTTAGAACCCAGGGACAGGAACTCTAGAACCCCAGGGACAGGAACTCTAGAACCCCAGGGACAGGAACTCTAGAACCCCATGGTGAATAGTACAGGCTCCATTGATATTTATTTGATTGATTCTACATTTTGCATGGTGACATTTCTTGCTCTTTCCATGACATAGACTGACCAGGTGAATCCAGGTGAAAGCAATGATCCCTTATTTGATGTCACCTGTTAAATCCACTTCAATCAGTGTAGAGATGAAGGGGAGGAGACGGGTTAAAGAAGGATTTTTGAGACAATTGAGACAGATTGTGTATGTGTACCATTCAGAGGGTAAACGGGCAAGACTAAAGATTTAAGTGCCTTTGAAAGGGGTATAGCAGTTGGTGCCAGGCGCACCAGTTTGTGTCAAGAACTGCAATGCTGCTGGATGTTTCACGTTCAAAGGCATTCAGCCAGCTTGACACAACTGTGGGAAGCATTGGAGTCAACATGGGACAACTGTGGGAAGCATTGGAGTCAACATAGGCCAGCATCCCTGTGGAACGCTTTCAACACCTTGTAGAGTCCCTGCCCCGACGAATTGAGGCTCTTCTGAGGGCAAAAGGGGGGTGCAACTCAAAATTTGGAAGGTGGTCTTAATGTTTTGTACACTCAGTGTCTATAGATATACTATAGTGTCTATATATACTATAGTGTCTATATATACTATAGTGTCTATATATACTGTAGTGTCTATATATACTGTAGTGTCTATATATACTATAGTGTCTATATATACTGTAGTGTCTATAGATATACTGTAGTGTCTATATATACTGTAGTGTCTATATATACTGTAGTGTCTATAGATATACTGTAGTGTCTATATATACTGTAGTGTCTATATATACTGTAGTGTCTATAGATATACTGTAGCGTCTATATATACTGTAGTGTCTATATATGCTGTAGTGTCTATATTTACCGTAGTGTCTATATATACTGTAGTGTCTATATATACTGTAGTGTCTATATATACTGTAGTGTCTATATATACTGTAGTGTCTATATATACTGTAGTGTCTATATATACTGTAGTGTCTATACTGTAGTGTCTATATATACTGTAGTGTCTATATATACTATGTCTATAGATATACTGTAGTGTCTATATATACTGTAGTGTCTATATATACTGTAGTGTCTATATATACTGTAGTGTCTATACTGTATGTCTATATATACTGTAGTGTCTATATATACTGTAATGTCTATATATACTGTAGTGTCTATACTGTAGTGTCTATATACTGTAGTGTCTATAGATATACTGTAGTCTATATATACTGTAGTGTCTATACTGTAGTGTCTATATATACTGTAGTGTCTATATATACTGTAGTGTCTATAGATATACTGTAGTGTCTATATATACTGTAGTGTCTATATATACTGTAGTGTCTATATATACTGTAGTGTCTATAGATATACTGTAGTGTCTATAGATATACTGTAGTGTCTATATATACTGTAGTGTCTATATATACTGTAGTGTCTATATATACTGTAGTGTCTATATATACTGTAGTGTCTATATATACTGTAGTGTCTATATATACTATAGTGTCTATATATACTATAGTGTCTATATATACTGTAGTGTCTATATATACTGTAGTGTCTATAGATATACTGTAGTGTCTATAGATATACTATAGTGTCTATAGATATACTGTAGTGTCTATATATACTGTAGTGTCTATATATACTGTAGTGTCTATGTCTATATATACTGTAGTGTCTATATATACTGTAGTGTCTATATATACTGTAGTGTCTATAGATATACTGTAGTGTCTATATATACTGTAATGTCTATATATACTGTAGTGTCTATATATACTGTAGTGTCTATACTGTAGTGTCTATATATACTGTAGTGTCTATATATACTGTAGTGTCTATATATACTGTAGTGTCTATAGATATACTGTAGTGTCTATATATACTGTAGTGTCTATATATACTGTAGTGTCTATATATACTATAGTGTCTATATATACTGTAGTGTCTATATATACTGTAGTGTCTATATATACTGTAGTGTCTATATATACTGTAGTGTCTATAGATATACTGTAGTGTCTATATATACTGTAGTGTCTATATATGCTGTAGTGTCTATATATACTATAGTGTCTATATATACTGTAGTGTCTATATATACTGTAGTGTCTATAGATATACTATAGTGTCTATATATACTAGAGTGTCTATATATACTGTAGTGTCTATATATACTGTAGTGTCTATATATACTGTAGTGTCTATATATATACTATAGTGTCTATATATACTGTAGTGTCTATAGTAGTATACTGTAGTGTCTATATATACTGTAGTGTCTATATATACTGTAGTGTCTATATATACTGTAGTGTCTATATATACTGTAGTGTCTATATATACTGTAGTGTCTATATATACTGTAGTGTCTATATATACTGTAGTGTCTATATATGTCTATATATGTAGTGTCTATATATACTGTAGTGTCTATATATACTGTAGTGTCTATATATACTGTAGTGTCTATATATACTGTAGTGTCTATAGATATACTGTAGTGTCTATATATACTGTAGTGTCTATATATGCTGTAGTGTCTATATTTACCGTAGTGTCTATATATACTGTAGTGTCTATATATACTGTAGTGTCTATATATACTGTAGTGTCTATATATACTGTAGTGTCTATATATACTGTAGTGTCTATATATACTGTAGTGTCTATATATACTGTAGTGTCTATATATACTGTAGTGTCTATACTGTAGTGTCTATATATACTGTAGTGTCTATACTGTAGTGTCTATATATACTGTAGTGTCTATATTTACCGTAGTGTCTATATATACTGTAGTGTCTATATATACTGTAGTGTCTATATATACTGTAGTGTCTATATATACTGTAGTGTCTATAGATATACTGTAGTGTCTATACTGCAGTGTCTATAGATATACTGTAGTGTCTATAGATATACTATAGTGTCTATATATACTGTGGTGTCTATAGATATATTATAGTGTCTATATATACTGTAGTGTCTATAGATATACTGTGGTGTCTATAGATATACTATAGTGTCTATATATACTGTAGTGTCTATATATACTGTAGTGTCTATATATACTGTAGTGTCTATATATACTGTAGTGTCTATATATACTGTAGTGTCTATATATACTGTAGTGTCTATAGATATACTGTAGTGTCTATATATACTGTAGTGTCTATATATACTGTAGTGTCTATATATACTGTAGTGTCTATATATACTGTAGTGTCTATAGATATACTGTAGTGTATATATATACTGTAGTGTCTATAGATATACTATAGTGTCTATATATACTGTAGTGTCTATAGATATACTGTAGTGTCTATAGATATACTATAGTGTCTATATATACTGTAGTGTCTATATATACTATAGTGTCTATAGATATACTGTAGTGTCTATATATACTGTAGTGTCTATATATACTGTAGTGTCTATATATACTGTAGTGTCTATATATACTGTAGTGTCTATATATATACTGTAGTGTCTATACTGCAGTGTCTATAGATATACTGTAGTGTCTATAGATATACTATAGTGTCTATATATACTGTAGTGTCTATATATACTATAGTGTCTATATATACTGTAGTGTCTATAGATATACTGTAGTGTCTATATATACTATAGTGTCTATATATACTGTAGTGTCTATATATACTATAGTGTCTATATATACTGTAGTGTCTATATATACTGTAGTGTCTATATATACTGTAGTGTCTATATATACTGTAGTGTCTATAGATATACTGTAGTGTCTATATATACTGTAGTGTCTATATATACTGTAGTGTCTATATATACTGTAGTGTCTATATATACTGTAGTGTCTATAGATATACTATAGTGTCTATATATACTAGAGTGTCTATATATACTGTAGTGTCTATATATACTGTAGTGTCTATATATACTGTAGTGTCTATATATATACTGTAGTGTCTATACTGCAGTGTCTATAGATATACTGTAGTGTCTATAGATATACTATAGTGTCTATATATACTGTAGTGTCTATATATGCTGTAGTATCTATAGATATACTGTAGTGTCTATATATACTGTAGTGTCTATATATACTGTAGTGTCTATAGATATACTGTAGTGTCTATAGATATACTGTAGTGTCTATATATACTGTAGTGTCTATATATACTGTAGTTTCTATATATACTGTAGTGTCTATATATACTGTAGTGTCTATATATGCTGTAGCGTCTATAGATATACTGTAGCGTCTATATATACTGTAGTGTCTATATATACTGTAGTGTCTAGATATACTGTAGTGTCTATATATACTGTAGTGTCTATATATGCTGTAGTGTCTATATATACTGTAGTGTCTATATATACTGTAGTGTCTATATATACTGTAGTGTCTATAGATATACTGTAGTGTCTATAGATATACTGTAGCGCCTATAGATATACTGTAGCGTCTATATATACTGTAGTGTCTATATATACTGTAGTGTCTATATATACTGTAGTGTCTATAGATATACTATAGTGCCTATATATACTGTAGTGTCTATATATACTGTAGTGTCTATATATACTGTAGTGTCTATATATGCTGTAGTGTCTATATTTACCGTAGTGTCTATATATACTGTAGTGTCTATATATACTGTAGTGTCTATATTTACCGTAGTGTCTATATATACTGTAGTGTCTATATATGCTGTAGTGTCTATATTTACCGTAGTGTCTATATATACTGTAGTGTCTATATATACTGTAGTGTCTATAGATATACTGTAGTGTCTATATATACTGTAGTGTCTATATATACTGTAGTGTCTATATATACTGTAGTGTCTATAGATATACTGTAGTGTCTATAGATATACTATAGAGTGTCTATATATACTGTAGTGTCTATATATACTGTAGTGTCTATATATACTATAGTGTCTATATATACTGTAGTGTCTATATATACTATAGTGTCTATATATACTGTAGTGTCTATAGATATACTGTAGTGTCTATATATACTGTAGTGTCTATATATACTGTAGTGTCTATATATACTGTAGTGTCTATATATACTGTAGTGTCTATATATACTGTAGTGTCTATATATACTGTAGTGTCTATATATGCTGTAGTGTCTATATATACTGTAGTGTCTATAGATATACTGTAGTGTCTATACTGCAGTGTCTATATATACTGTAGTGTCTATATATACTGTAGTGTCTATATATACTGTAGTGTCTATAGATATACTGTAGTGTCTATAGATATACTATAGTGTCTATATATACTGTAGTGTCTATATATACTGTAGTGTCTATACTGCAGTGTCTATATATACTGTAGTGTCTATAGATATACTGTAGTGTCTATATATACTGTAGTGTCTATATATGCTGTAGTGTCTATATATACTGTAGTGTCTATAGATATACTGTAGTGTCTATACTGCAGTGTCTATATATACTGTAGTGTCTATATATACTATAGTGTCTATATATACTGTAGTGTCTATATATACTGTAGTGTCTATATATACTGTAGTGTCTATATATACTGTAGTGTCTATATATATACTGTAGTGTCTATATACTGTATACTGTAGTGTCTATAGATATACTGTAGTGTAGTGTCTATAGATATACTGTAGTGTCTATAGATACTGTAGTGTCTATATATACTGTAGTGTCTATATATACTGTAGTGTCTATATATACTGTAGTGTCTATAGATATACTGTAGTGTCTATATATACTGTAGTGTCTATATATGCTGTAGTGTCTATATATACTGTAGCGTCTATAGATATACTGTAGCGTCTAGATATACTGTAGCGTCTAGATATACTGTAGCGTCTATATATACTGTAGTTTCTATATATACTGTAGTGTCTATATATACTGTAGTGTCTATATATGCTGTAGTGTCTATATATACTGTAGCGTCTATAGATATACTGTAGTGTCTATATATACTGTAGTGTCTATATATACTGTAGTGTCTATATATACTGTAGTGTCTATATATACTGTAGTGTCTATATATACTGTAGTGTCTATATATACTGTAGTGTCTATATATACTGTAGTGTCTATATATACTGTAGTGTCTATATATACTGTAGTGTCTATAGATATACTGTAGCGCCTATAGATATACTGTAGCGTCTATATATACTGTAGTGTCTATATATACTGTAGTGTCTATATATACTGTAGTGTCTATAGATATACTATAGTGCCTATATATACTGTAGTGTCTATATATACTGTAGTGTCTATATATACTGTAGTGTCTATATATGCTGTAGTGTCTATATTTACCGTAGTGTCTATATATACTGTAGTGTCTATATATGCTGTAGTGTCTATATTTACCGTAGTGTCTATATATACTGTAGTGTCTATATATACTGTAGTGTCTATAGATATACTGTAGTGTCTATATATACTGTAGTGTCTATATATACTGTAGTGTCTATATATACTGTAGTGTCTATATATAGTGTCTATATATACTGTAGTGTCTATAGATATACTGTAGTGTCTATATATACTGTAGTGTCTATATATACTGTAGTGTCTATATATACTGTAGTGTCTATAGATATACTGTAGTGTCTATAGATATACTATAGTGTCTATATATACTGTAGTGTCTATATATACTGTAGTGTCTATATATACTGTAGTGTCTATATATACTGTAGTGTCTATAGATATACTGTAGTGTCTATATATACTGTAGTGTCTATATATACTGTAGTGTCTATATATACTGTAGTGTCTATAGATATACTGTAGTGTCTATATATACTGTAGTGTCTATATATACTGTAGTGTCTATATATACTGTAGTGTCTATATATACTGTAGTGTCTATATATACTGTAGTGTCTATATATACTGTAGTGTCTATATATACTGTAGTGTCTATATATACTGTAGTGTCTATAGATATACTGTAGTAGTGTCTATATATACTGTAGTGTCTATATATACTGTAGTGTCTATATATACTGTAGTGTCTATAGATATACTGTAGTGTCTATATATACTGTAGTGTCTATATATACTGTAGTGTCTATATATACTGTAGTGTCTATATATACTGTAGTGTCTATAGATATACTGTAGTGTCTATATATACTGTAGTGTCTATATATGCTGTAGTGTCTATATATACTATAGTGTCTATATATACTGTAGTGTCTATATATACTGTAGTGTCTATATATATACTGTAGTGTCTATATATACTGTAGTGTCTATATATACTGTAGTGTCTATATATACTGTAGTGTCTATATATACTGTAGTGTCTATATATACTGTAGTGTCTATATATACTGTAGTGTCTAGATATACTGTAGTGTCTATATATACTGTAGTGTTTATATATACTGTAGTGTCTATATATACTGTAGTGTCTATATATACTGTAGTGTGTATATATACTGTAGTGTCTAGGTATACTGTAGTGTCTATATATACTGTAGTGTTTATATATACTGTAGTGTCTATATATATATACTGTAGTGTCTATATATACTGTAGTGTTTATATATACTGTAGTGTCTATAGATATACTGTAGTGTCTATATATACTGTAGTGTCTATAGATATACTGTAGTGTCTATAGATATACTGTAGTGTCTATATATACTGTAGTGTCTATATATACTGTAGTGTCTATATATACTGTAGTGTCTATAGATATACTGTAGTGTCTATATATACTGTAGTGTCTATATATACTGTAGTGTCTATATATACTGTAGTGTCTATAGATATACTGTAGTGTCTATATATACTGTAGTGTCTATATATACTGTAGTGTCTATATATACTGTAGTGTCTATATATACTGTAGTGTCTATATATACTGTAGTGTCTATATATACTGTAGTGTCTATATATACTGTAGTGTCTATATATACTGTAGTGTCTATATATACTGTAGTGTCTATAGATATACTGTAGTGTCTATATATACTGTAGTGTCTATATATACTGTAGTGTCTATATATACTGTAGTGTCTATAGATATACTGTAGTGTCTATATATACTGTAGTGTCTATATATACTGTAGTGTCTATATGTCTATATATACTGTAGTGTCTATAGATATACTGTAGTGTCTATATATACTGTAGTGTCTATATATACTATAGTGTCTATATATACTGTAGTGTCTATATATACTGTAGTGTCTATATATACTGTAGTGTCTATATATACTGTAGTGTCTATATATACTGTAGTGTCTATATATACTGTAGTGTCTATATATGCTGTAGTGTCTATATTTACCGTAGTGTCTATATATACTGTAGTGTCTATATATACTGTAGTGTCTATAGATATACTGTAGTGTCTATAGATATACTGTAGTATCTATATATACTGGAGGAAGTGGACTTCTAAGTACATAATAGATGGCACTCATCCATCTCGGACTTCCTGGGACTTACTGGGACTTCCTGGGACTTACTGCGACTTCCTGGGAATGCCCCTGCTTTTTGTGACCTCACCAGCCCCCTAGCCCTCAGCCCTTTCTACCCCTCGCCCCCAGAACCTCAACCCCTTCTACCCCCAGCACCTCAACCCCTTCTACCCCCAGTCCCCAGTCCCCAGCACCTCAACCCCTTCTGCCCCCAGTTCCCAGACCCCAGCACCTCAACCCCTTCTACCCCCCAGCACCTCAACCCCTTCTACCCCCAGCCCCTCAGCCCCTCAACCCCTTCTATCCCCAGCACCCTCAACCCCTTCTATCCCCAGCCCCTCAACCCCTTCTACCCCCAGCACCCCAACCCCTTCTACCCCCAGCACCTCAACCACTTCTACCCCCAGCACCTCAACCACTTCTACCCCCAGCCCCCAGCACCTCAACCCCTTCTACCCCCAGCCCCCAGCACCTCAACCCCTTCTACCCCCAGCCCCCAGCACCTCAACCCCTTCTACCCCCAGCCCTCCCGGTCTAGCCCAGCATGGAGTGGTAAAGGGAGACCTGATTGGTTCTAGTCTGTCTCCAGGGTATGGTAAAGGGAGACCTGATTGGTTCTAGTCTGTCTCCAGGGGTTCGACATGGGTCGACAGAGTAGACAGACAAGACATAAATATTGTCTGGATGAATATATATACTGTACTGTATCCATGTGCTGGGCTGACATTGGTTGTCTTGGACAAGACAGACAGGCAGACAGGCAGACAGACAGGCAGACAGGCAGACAGACAGACAGACAGACAGACAGACAGGCACAGCTGTGCCTCCTTTAAGACTTCCATTATTATGTATCCTTTGTATCTCTGTCGAGCCTGAGATACTCCACTGGGGATGACTCAAGATAAGCCGGTCTGTCCGTCCGGGGGGTGCCCGGCAGAGGGGGGGCCCTAAGACGTCCACCCACTCAACATCTGTCATAGGACAGGAGATGGGAGGACAGCGGGTAGGACATGCGAGAGAGGGGAGGAGAGGAAAGGGCAGGACGGGAGAGGGGATGGGAAGAGGGGGAGGAGAGGAGAGAGGAGGAGGGAGGGAGAGGAGGGAGGGAGGGGGGGGAGAGGGGAGGGGAGGAAAGGGCAGGACGGGAGAGGGGATGGGAAGAGGGGGAGGAGGGGGGAAGGAGGGAGAGAGGAGGAGGGAGGAGAGGGGAGGAGAGGAAAGGGCAGGACGGGAGAGGGGATGGGAAGAGGGGGAGGAGAGGGGGAAGGAGAGGAGAGAGGAGGAGAGGAGGGAGGAGAGGGGGAGAGGGGAGGGGAGGAAAGGGCAGGACGGGAGAGGGGATGGGAAGAGGGGGAGGAGAGGGGGAAAGGAGGGAGGGAGGAGAGGGTAGGAGAGGAAAGGGCAGGACGGAAGAGGGGATGGGAAGAGGGGGAGGAGAGGGGGAAGGAGAGGAGAGAGGAGGAGGGAGGAGAGAGAGGGGAGGAGGAGGAGGAGGGGGAGGAGAGAAAGGGCAGGATGGGAGAGGGGATGGGAAGAGGGGGAGGAGAGGAGAGAGGAGGAGGGAGGAGAGGGAGGAGAGGGGAGGGGAGGAAAGGGCAGGACGGGAGAGGGGATGGGGAGGAGAGGGGGAAGGAGAGGAGGGAGGAGAGGAGAGAGGAGGAGGGAGGAGAGGGAGGGGAGGAGGAGGAGGAGGGAGGAGAGGGGAGGAGAGGAAAGGGCAGGACGGGAGAGGGGATGGGAAGAGGGGGAGGAGAGGAGAGAGGAGGAGGGAGGAGAGGGAGGAGACGGGAGGGGAGGAAAGGGCAGGACGGGAGAGGGGATGGGGAGGAGAGGGGGGAGGGGGTTGGAGGAGGGGGAGGAGAGGAGAGGTGGAGAGGGGAGGAGTGGAGGGGGAGGAGAGGAGAGGTGGAGAGGGGAGGAGAGGAGAGGGGGGAGGAGAGGTGGAGAGGGGAAGGGGAGGAGTGGAGGAGAGAAGAGAAGAGGGGAGGGGAGGGGAGGAGAGGATAGGATATCTATGTCTGCTAAATGACTCACTACTGTAAGTCTCTCCATAAGGGCACAAGGCGAAACCCAAATGCAGACACAGAAGGCAGATGGTTGAGCTCTGATATTTATTATAACAAAACTGGGGAGGCAAAAGGCAGGTCGGGGACAGGTGAGAGTTCATAAACCAGGTCAGAGTCCAAACAGTACCAGGGGATAGGCAGGCTCGAGGTCAAGACAGGCAGAGTGGTCAGGCAGGCGGGTTCGGCACCAGGACAGGCAAGTGTCAAAACCAGGAGGGCTAGGGAAAAATCAGAGACTGGGATCTAGGAAAAAACGCTGGTTGACTTGGCAAAACAAGACGAACTGGCACAGAGAGACAGGAAACACAGGGATAAATACACTGGCACAGAGAGACAGGAAACACAGGGATAAATACACTGGTACAGAGAGACAGGAAACACAGGGATAAATACACTGGTACAGAGAGACAGGAAACACAGGGATAAATACACTGGCACAGAGAGACATGAAACACAGGGATAAATACACTGGTACAGAGAGACAGGAAACACAGGGATAAATACACTGGCACAGAGAGACATGAAACACAGGGATAAATACACTGGTACAGAGAGACAGGAAACACAGGGATAAATACACTGGCACAGAGAGACAGGAAACACAGGGATAAATACACTGGTACAGAGAGACATGAAACACAGGGATAAATACACTGGTACAGAGAACAGGAAACACAGGGATAAATACACTGGCACAGAGAGACAGGAAACACAGGGATAAATACACTGGTACAGAGAGACAGGAAACACAGGGATAAATACACTGGTACAGAGAGACAGGAAACACAGGGATAAATACACTGGGGACTAATGGGGAGAACAAGACGAACTGGCACAGAGAGACAGGAAACACAGGGATAAATACACTGGCACAGAGAGACAGGAAACACAGGGATAAATACACTGGTACAGAGAGACAGGAAACACAGGGATAAATACACTGGCACAGAGAGACAGGAAACACAGGGATAAATACACTGGTACAGAGAGACAGGAAACACAGGGATAAATACACTGGTACAGAGAGACAGGAAACACAGGGATAAATACACTGGGGACTAATGGGGAGAACAAGACGAACTGGCACAGAGAGACAGGAAACACAGGGATAAATACACTGGCACAGAGAGACAGGAAACACAGGGATAAATACACTGGTACAGAGACAGGAAACACAGGGATAAATACACTGGCACAGAGAGACAGGAAACACAGGGATAAATACACTGGTACAGAGAGACAGGAAACACAGGGATAAATACACTGGTACAGAGAGACAGGAAACACAGGGATAAATACACTGGCACAGAGAGACAGGAAACACAGGGATAAATACACTGGTACAGAGAGACAGGAAACACAGGGATAAATACACTGGTACAGAGAGACAGGAAACACAGGGATAAATACACTGGTACAGAGAGACAGGAAACACAGGGATAAATACACTGGTACAGAGAGACAGGAAACACAGGGATAAATACACTGGTACAGAGAGACAGGAAACACAGGGATAAATACACTGGTACAGAGAGACAGGAAACACAGGGATAAATACACTGGCACAGAGAGACAGGAAACACAGGGATAAATACACTGGTACAGAGAGACAGGAAACACAGGGATAAATACACTGGTACAGAGAGACAGGAAACACAGGGATAAATACACTGGCACAGAGAGACAGGAAACACAGGACCACATCTTGGGGTGGGTGGAGACAATCACAAAGACAGTTGAAACAGATCAGGGCGTGACGCTCTCTGGATTAGAGTCTGCTAAATAACCAGGAAGTAAATGGAACACTTTCCATGCTAATGAAGCCTTTCTGAATTTGAGTTTGAGAGAGCGTCTTCGAGAAGCAGTGGTATGTTCTAGACTTATTCTCAGGAGACTGTAAGCCTGTCTCTCCTCTCTGGTAGTCTTGTCTCTATAGACTTATTCTCAGGAGACTGTCAGCCTGTCTCTCCTGTCTGGTAGTCTTGTCTCTATAGACTTATTCTCAGGAGACTGTCAGCCTGTCTCTCCTGTCTGGTAGTCTTGTCTCTATAGACTTATTCTCAGGAGACTGTCAGCCTGTCTCTCCTGTCTGGTAGTCTTGTCTCTATCGACTTATTCTCAGGAGACTGTCAGCCTGTCTCTCCTGTCTGGTAGTCTTGTATCTATAGACTTATTCTCAGGAGACTGTCAGCCTGTCTCTCCTGTCTGGTAGTCTTGTCTCTATAGACTTATTCTCAGGAGACTGTCAGCCTGTCTCTCCTGTCTGGTAGTCTTGTCTCTATAGACTTATTCTCAGGAGACTGTCAGCCTGTCTCTCCTGTCTGGTAGTCTTGTCTCTTTAGACTTATTCTCAGGAGACTGTAAACCTGTCTCTCCTCTCTGGTAGTCTTGTCTCTATAGACTTATTCTCAGGAGACTGTCAGCCTGTCTCTCCTCTCTGGTAGTCTTGTCTCTATAGACTTATTCTCAGGAGACTGTCAGCCTGTCTCTCCTGTCTGGTAGTCTTGTCTCTATAGACTTATTCTCAGGAGACTGTCAGCCTGTCTCTCCTGTCTGGTAGTCTTGTCTCTATCGACTTATTCTCAGGAGACTGTCAGCCTGTCTCTCCTGTCTGGTAGTCTTGTCTCTATAGACTTATTCTCAGGAGACTGTCAGCCTGTCTCTCCTGTCTGGTAGTCTTGTCTCTATAGACTTATTCTCAGGAGACTGTCAGCCTGTCTCTCCTGTCTGGTAGTCTTGTCTCTATAGACTTATTCTCAGGAGACTGTCAGCCTGTCTCTCCTGTCTGGTAGTCTTGTCTCTTTAGACTTATTCTCAGGAGACTGTCAGCCTGGCTCTCCTCTCTGGTAGTCTTGTATCTCGTCCATCAGGCAGCTCTCTTTAGCGATTATGTTATTCTGTGGATGATGAGGTTATCTCTGACATGTACATAGAGAGAGAGACAGAGTGATGTGACTCGCTGTCTCCCTGTCTCCCTGTCTCCCTGTATCTGATAACACACTGTCCAGGTCCCCTCCCTGTCTCCCTGTCTCCCTGTATCTGAGAACACACTGTGACTTTGCCCTGTGGTCATGTTGCTCTGACCTGGGCGTGCTTTGATCATCTGGGGTCACTCTCTCCCTGAGGATCTCTCTCTTCCTCTATCTTCCCTTGAGATCAGACTGTCCAGACTGTAAACTCCCTTTGGCCTGTGGCGTTCTGACCTGGGCGTGTGTAAGACGGAGTCACCTCCTTCCCTGTCTTCCCTCTTTTGCTCTCTCTCTACCTCTCTCCTTTTCTTTCCTTCCCAATCCCCCTCTCTCCCCCTGCCTCAGGTGTCAACAGGCCCATCGATCAACCCCCGTGCTGCTCTTCTCCATTCTCTCCTCTCCCCTCTCCTCCCCTCCTCCTCTCCTCCCTCCTCCCTCCACCTCTCCTCCCTCCACCTCTCCTCTCCTCTCCTCCCTCCACCTCTCCTCCCTCCACCTCTCCTCCCTCCACCTCCCTCCTCCCCTCTCTCCTCCCCTCCTCCTCCTCTCCTCTCCTCCCTCTCCTCTCCCCTCTCCTCCTCCTCCCTCCACCTCTCCTCCCTCCCCTCTCTTCTCCCTCCACCTCCCCCTCTCTCCTCCCCCCTCCTCCCTCTCCTCCTCTCCTCCTCCCTCCACCTCTCTCCCTCCCTCCACCTCTCCTCTCCTCCCTCCACCTCTCCTCTCCTCCCCCCTCTCTCCTCCCTCCTCCCTCCACCTCTCCTCCCTTCTCCTCTCCTCTCTCCTCCCTTCTCCTCTCCTCCCTCCCCTCTCTCCTCCTCTCCTCCCTTCTCCTCTCCCCTCTCTCCCCCCCCTTCTCCTCTCTCCTCTCCTCTCCCCTCTCCCTCTCTCCTCCCTCCACCTCTGCCCCCTTCTCCTCTCCTCTCCTCTCCTCTCCTCTCTTCTCCCTCAACCTCTCCCCCTTCTCCTCTCCTCTCTTCCTCAGCTAATCACCATGATAACCTGGGGCAGGATTCAGAAATGCACTACCAACTCCTGAAGGAATGTGTACAGTAATTAACCCCAAAGGGATATTGAGTGTGTGGGTGGGTGTCTGGCTGGTTGGATGGGTGGGTGGCTGGTTGGATGGGTGGGTGGCTGGTTGGATGGGGGTGGCTGGCTGGATGGGGGGTGGATGGGTGGGTGGCTGGTTGGATTGATAGGTGGGTGGCTGGCTGGATGGGGGGTGGATGGGTGGGTGGCTGGTTGGATGGATGGGTGGGTGGCTGGCTGGATGGGGGTGGATGGGTGGGTGGCTGGATGGATGGGGGTGGATGGGTGGGTGGCTGGTTGGATGGATGGGGGTGGATGGGTGGGTGGCTGGATGGGGGTTGGATGGGTGGGTGGCTGGCTGGATAGGTGGCTGGCTGGCTGGATGACTGGGTGGTGGGGGGTGGATGGATCGCTGGCTGGGTGGATGGGTGGGTGGCTGGCTGGCTGGGTGGGTGGCTGGATCGCTGGCTGGGTGGGTGGGTGGGTTGATGGGTGGCTGGATGGGGGTGGATGGATCGCTGGCTGGGTGGGTGGGCCCTAGCCCTCCAAGTGATGGCGAAAGATGGACACATCCTCTTTTCCAAATAACTATTGGACATTTCAGCACATTTGTCCCTCTTCTTTCTCCATGGCAGCTCTTCCACGTGGCCTATGTCCTCATCAAGTTTGCCAACTCTCCTCGACCAGACCTGTGGGTGCTAGAACGTTCCACCGACTTCGGAGAGACCTACCAGCCGTGGCAGTTCTTCGCCTGTGAGTTATGCTATATGTTTCCATTTCAGTCTTTATTTTTATTTATTTGCGATTTGATG
This sequence comes from Oncorhynchus tshawytscha, assembly GCF_018296145.1. NCBI lineage: Eukaryota > Metazoa > Chordata > Actinopteri > Salmoniformes > Salmonidae > Oncorhynchus > Oncorhynchus tshawytscha. The sequence continues at coordinate 41,908,384 of NC_056450.1, read as the reverse complement.
TTCAGAACATTTTGCTGACTAGATATCTGCTGCAGAGAGACGAGAGAAATGTAGTTTTGATCAGACATGGAAATAGAAGTGGTGAAAACACGTTGGCTCACTATTTCAAAATGAAGATGGAGAACAAAGCTACAGGATGGAAACTACCGGAGGGTTTGGAGCAGGTACAACTTCCAGTCAAATATCGATGTGTAACATCTTCCAGGTACAGCCAACTAGAGAAAGATAACGCTACCTGGCAACAACAACAAAAAACGATACTTGGAGTCAAAGTATCTATATGTCGTCCAAAAAATAATATGGAGATTTTCCCCCATCACTACGTGCTCCTATGAGTAGAACTATGATACAAATTGTACTTGCGGTTCCTGAACATCGAAAAGAGAAGGAAGACGAGGCTCAGGAAGAGGATTAGGTTTGTGTGTTTGTGTCTGGGGGCCTGGAAGTTCAACTCCTGTGTTAGTTTTAAACCCTTGTGTAATTGGTTGTGTGTAATTGGTTGTGTGTTATTGGTTGTGTGTGATTGGTTGTGTGTGATTGGTTGTGTGTGTTTGGTTGTGTGTGATTGGTTGTGTGTGTTTGGTTGTGTGTGTGTTTGGTTGTGTGTGTGTGTGATTGGTTGTTTGTGATTGGTTGTGTGTGTTTGGTTGTGTGTGATTGGTTGTGTGTGATTGGTTGTGTGTGTTTGGTTGTGTGTGTTTGGTTGTGTGTGTTTGGTTGTGTGTGATTGGTTGTGTGTGTTTGGTTGTGTGTGATTGGTTGTGTGTGTTTGGTTTTGTGTGTGTGTTTGGTTGTGTGTGTGTGTGATTGGTTGTGTGTGATTGGTTGTGTGTGTTTGGTTGTGTGTGATTGGTTGTGTGTGATTGGTTGTGTGTGTTTGGTTGTGTGTGTGATTGGTTGTGTGTAATTGGTTGTGTGTGATTGGTTGTGTGTGATTGGTTGTGTGTGATTGGTTGTGTGTGTTTGGTTGTGTGTGTTTGGTTGTGTGTGATTGGTTGTGTGTGTTTGGTTGTGTGTGATTGGTTGTGTGTGTTTGGTTGTGTGTGTGTTTGGTTGTGTGTGTGTGTGATTGGTTGTGTGTGATTGGTTGTGTGTGATTGGTTGTGTGTGATTGGTTGTGTGTGTTTGGTTGTGTGTGATTGGTTGTGTGTGTTTGGTTGTGTGTGATTGGTTGTGTGTGTTTGGTTGTGTGTGTGTTTTGTGTGTGTGTGTGTGTGTGTTTGGTTGGTTGTGTGTGATTGGTTGTGTGTGTTTGGTTGTATGTGATTGGTTGTGTGTGATTGGTTGTGTGTGATTGGTTGTGTGTGATTGGTTGTGTGTGATTGGTTGTGTGTGATTGGTTGTGTGTGTTTGGTTGTGTGTGTGATTGGTTGTGTGTGATTGGTTGTGTGTGTTTGGTTGTGTGTGTTTGGTTGTGTGTGTTTGGTTGTGTGTGTTTGGTTGTGTGTGTGATTGGTTGTGTGTGTGATTGGTTGTGTGTGTGATTGGTTGTGTGTGTGATTGGTTGTGTGTGGGATTGGTTGTGTGTGTGATTGGTTGTGTGTGTGATTGGTTGTGTGTGATTGGTTGTGTGTGATTGGTTGTGTGTGTTTGGTTGTGTGTGTTTGGTTGTGTGTGTGATTGGTTGTGTGTGTGATTGGTTGTGTGTGATTGGTTGTGTGTGATTCTAAGGGTTATTCCAAGGTTCCGGGGGTTTGTTTTGGAATAACCCTGAGGGCAGGGGGGGGGTGGTCTCTCACAGAGCTGCTTCCACCTGACTGGCGGCACCAGCTGTCAATCAATAGGAGGGAGACAGGAACATTCCGAGCATTGTTGCCCACCTCAGCGGCGGTACACATACAGCCTCTACCTCAGAGCTCAATATTTGAGACGGAGAAGATATTTAACGTGACTTCACTATTGTCAGACAGGAGAAGATATTTAACGTGACTTCACTATTGTCAGACAGGAGAAGATATTTAACGTGACTTCACTATTGTCAGACAGGAGAAGATATTTAACGTGACTTCACTATTGTCAGACAGGAGAAGATATTTAACGTGACTTCACTATTGTCAGACAGGAGAAGATATTTAACGTGACTTCACTATTGTCAGACAGGAGAAGATATTTAACGTGACTTCACTATTGTCAGACAGGAGAAGATATTTAACGTGACTTCACTATTGTCAGACAGGAGAAGATATTTAACGTGACTTCACTTCCTCGTCGGGAAAATTAGACACGGTAAAAGCAGTTAGTAGTCTGAGAGAAGAGGGACCCTGGGCCTCCTCTTAGACTAACAGTATTGTCTGTACAAGAGAGACCCGGGTTGTTTGGATCCTGGATGCTGATTGGTTGATTAAAAAAATACCATGACGTGTTAATCTCATAACTCCACTGTCCCGCAGCTCAGCCAGGAAATTCATAAACTTCATCTCCTTTGTGGAAAAAAAAACTTCTACACATTTTTCGATGCTACTATTTGGTTTGCAACAGTTGAGGGTTGTATAAACGACCAGCCTGCTTGGGTAGCAACTTCAGAACGCAAAAACGAATTTACTCGTTCATATATATACAGTGGGGCAAAAATGTATTTAGTCAGCCACCAATTGTGCAAGTTCTCCCACTTAAAAAGATGAGAGAGGCCTGTAATTTTCATCATAGGTACACTTCAACTATGACAGACGAAATGAGAAAAAAAATCCAGGTCGCTCTCACTAAATACTTTTTTGCCCCACACTATACTGAGATCATGTGACACTTAGATTGCAAACAGGTGGACATTATTTAACTAATTATATGACTTCTGAAGGTAATTGGTTGGACCAGATCTTATTTAGGGGCTTCATAGCAAAGGGGATGAATACATATACACGTACCACTTTTACATTTTATTTTATTATTTTTAATTTTTACATGAAATCCAAAGTAAAATCCAATTGGAATCCAGATTTGTAAAATAGGAAAAATGCCAAGGGGGGTGAATACTTTTGCAAGGCACTGTACCAGGTGTGAAACAGGGAAGGGACTCAAGGGGTATGTTCATTTGGTATAGATTAAATTAATCAAAACAGTAACATTTTACATTTTGCTAGAAATTCAGAAGGAAATGATCTCAACAGAGAAAAATGTCCTCCTGTGTGCTACCTATATCCCCCCACTAGAATCCCCATACTTTAATGAAGACAGCTTCTCCATCCTAGAGGGGGAAATCAATCATTTCCAGGCCCAGTGACATGTACTAGTCTGTGGTAACCTAAATGCCAGAACCGGACAAGAACCTGACACCCTCAGCACACAGGGGGACAAACACCTGCCTGGAGGTGACAGCATTCCCTCCCACATATGCCCCCCTAGGCACAACTATGACAACATAACCAACAAAAACGGCTCACAACTCCTGCAGCTCTGTCGCACGCTGGGTATGTACATAGTCAATGGTAGGCTTCGAGGGGACTCCTATGGTAGGTACACCTATAGCTCATCTCTTGGCAGTAGTACTGTAGACTACTTTATCACTGACCTCAACCCTGAGTCTCTCAGAGCGTTCACAGTCAGCCCACTGACCTCAACCCAGAGTCTCTCAGAGCGTTCACAGTCAGCCCACTGACACCCCTATCAGACCACAGCAAAATCACAGTCTACTTGAACAGAGCAATACTCCATCATGAGGCATCAAAGCCAAAGGAACTGAGTAATACTGAGAAATGCTATACATGGAAGGAATGCAGTTTGGAAACCTACCCAAAAACTATTAGGCAGCAACAAATTCAATCCCTTTTAGACAACTTCCTGGATAAAACGTTCCACTGTAATAGTGAAGGTGTAAACTTGGCAGTAGAACATCTAAACAGTATATTTGACCTCTCAGCTTCCCTATCAAATCTAAACATTTCAAGCAGAAAACCTAAGAAAATTAACAACAATGACAAATGGTTTGATAAAGAATGTGAAAACCTAAGAAATAAATTGAGAAACCTGTCCAACCAAAAACACAGAGACCCAGAAAACCTGAGTCTACGCCTTCACTATGATGAATCACTAAAACAATACAGAAATACACTACGGAAAAAGAAGGAACAGCATGTCAGATATCAGCTCAATGTAATTGAAGAATCCATAGACTCTAACCACTTCTGGGAAAATTGGAAAACACTAAACAAACAACAACACAAAGAGTTATCTATCCAAAATGGAGATGTCTGGGTAAACCACTTCTCCAATCTGTTAGGCTCTATAACAAAGAACAAACAGCATCAAACATATACATGATCAAATACAAATGTTAGAATCAACTATTAAAGACGACCAGAACACACTGGATTCCAGAACAAACCTGATTCCAGAACACACTGGATTCCAGAACACACTGGATTCCAGAACCCACTGGATTCTCCAATTACATTGAATGAGTTACAGGACCAAATAAAAACCCTCCAACCCAAAAAGGCCTGTGGTGTTGATGGTATCCTCAATGAAATGATCAGTGAAAACAATGTACTGAGAAAATGTCAAATTGTTTTTTTAATCAAATTACTGTAAGACAGAACACATATTCACCCTGCACACCTTAATTGACAAAGAAACAAAACAAAGGCAAAGTATTGTCATGCTTTTTTTATTTCAAACAAGCTTTTGACTCAATTTGGCATGAGGGTATGCTATAGGCAAAACACACACATTTCTTTCCACAGGGCTGTGGGGTGAGACAGGGATGCAGCTTAAGCCCCACCCTCTTCAACATACATATCAAGGTATTGGCGAGGGCACTAGAACAGTCTGCAGCACCCAGCCTCACCCTGCTAGAATCTGAAGTCAAATGTCTGCTGTTTGCTGATGATCTGGTGCTTCTGTCACCAACCAAGGAGGGCCTACAGCAGCACCTAGATCTTCTGCTCAGATTCTGTCAGACCTGGGCCCTGACAGGAAATCTCAGTAAGACCAAAATAATGGTGTTCCAAAAAAGGTCCAGTCGCCAGGACCACAAATACAAATTCCATCTAGACACCGTTGCCCTAGAGCACACAAAAAACTATACATACCTCGGCCTAAACATCAGCGCCACAGGTAACTTCCACAAAGCTGTGGACGATCTGAGAGACAAGGCAAGAAGGGCATTCTATGCCATCAAAAGGAACATAAAATTCGACATATCAGGCTAAAAAAATACTTGAATCAGGTACAGAACCCATTGCCCTTTATGGTTGCGAGGTCTGGGGTCTGCTCACCAACCAAGAATTCATAAAATGGGACAAACACCAAATTGAGACTCTGCACGCAGAATTCTACAAAAATATCCTCTGTGTACAACGTAAAACACCAAATAATGCATACAGAGTAGAATTAGGCCGATACCCACTAATTATCAAAATCCAGAAAAGAGACGTTTAAATCTACAACCACCTAAAAGGAAGCAATTCCAAACCTTCCACAACAAAGCCATCACCTACAGAGAGATGAACCTGGAGAAGAGTCCCCCAAGCAAGCTGGTCCTGGGGCTCTGTTCACAAACACAAACACACCCCACAGAGCCCCAGGACAGGAACACAATTAGACCCAACCAAATCATGAGAAAACAAAAAGATAATTTCTTGACACATTGGAAAGAATTAACAAAAAAACAGAGCAAACTAGAATGCTATTTGGCCCTAAACAGAGAGTACACAGTGGCAGAATAACTGACCACTGTGACTGACCCAACACTTAAGGAAAGCTTTGACTATGTACAGACTCTGTGAGCATAGCCTTGCTATTGAGAAAGGCTGCCGTAGGCAGACATGGCTCTCAAGAGAAGACAGGCTATGTGCTCACTGCTCACAAAATGAGGGGGAAACTGAGCTGCACTTCTTGACCAATGTATGACCATATGAGAGAGACATATTTCCCTCAGATTACACAGATCCACAAAGAATTTGAAAACAAATCTAATGTTGATAAACTCCCATATCTATTGGATGAAATACAACACTGTGACATCACAGCAGCAAGATGTGTAACCTGTTTCCACAAGAAAAGGGCAACCAGTGAAACACAAACATCATTGTAAATACAACCCATATTTATGTTGATTTATTTCCCATTTTGTACTTTAACCATTTGTAAATCGTTACAACACTGCATACAGACATACTATGACATTTGTAATGTCTTTATTGTTTTGAAACTTCTGTATGTGTAATGTTTACTGTTAATATTTGTTTATTTTACTTATGTATATTATCTACCTCACTTATGTTTCCCATGCCAATAACGCCCCTTGAATTGAGAGAGAGAGAGATGGAGAGAGACAGAGAGAGAGACAGAGAGACAGAGAGAGAGAGAGAGAGAGACAGAGAGAGAGAGAGAGAGAGAGACAGAGAGAGAGACAGAGAGAGAGACAGAGAGAGAGCCAGAGAGAGCCAGAGAGAGAGAGACAGAGAGAGAGAGAGAGAGAGAGACAGAGAGAGAGAGAGAGAGAGAGAGAGAGAGAGAGAGAGACAGAGAGAGACAGAGAGAGAGACAGAGAGAGAGAGACAGAGAGAGAGAGACAGAGAGAGAGACAGAGAGACAGAGAGACAGAGAGAGAGACAGAGAGAGAGAGAGACAGAGAGAGAGAGAGAGAGAGAGACCGAGAGAAGAGAGAGAGAGAGAGAGAGAGAGAGAGAGTGAGAGAGACCGAGAGTGAGAGAGACCGAGAGAGAGAGAGAGTGAGAGACACAGAGAGAGACACAGAGAGAGAGAGACAGAGAGAGAGGGAGAGACCGAGAGAGAGACCGACTGTTTACTGTTAATTTTTGTTGTTTTTCACTTTATATATTCACTTTGTATGTTGTCTACCTCACTTGCTTTGGCAATGTTAACACATGTTTCCCATGCCAATAAAGCCCTTGAATTGAATTGAATTGAGAGACAGAGAGACAGAGAGAGATTATTTTCAACAGATCAATAGCATCCTATAGAAGGCAAATTATGCCAATCTAATGTAACACTAGTAGCTACAAAGATATTGTCATACCTTGGACTGATCCGAAGAGACGTGAGAAGTTTAACTTTGTGTTTGATAGACTGCCTTTGAACTCAGGTCATCTGAGCAACACCAGACTGTGTTAGCCTGTTGAGCTAAAGCCTGGAGACACTCACTGCCCCATTCTGACTAAGAATTTGGTATTTGGTGTCTTCATCATCATGACGTAAAGCTCTGATCTGAGCGTTTTGAAAGGAAAACAGCTGAAGAATGAAATATATCAGGTTATTTTCTAATATAATAGAGCAACATCATTTCCAGTGAGGAAAGGCAGTGCCTGCTGCCTGCTGCCTGCTGCCTGCTGCCTGCTGCCTGTCGTAGACCAACTCAATAAACAGAGACACACAGAAAGGCTGGAATGACTACAGGCCACATCTCACCCCCACAGTCACACATTCCCTGAATACTTCAGAACTATTCCACCTCTGTCCACGAAAGAGAGAAAAAGGTCAATATCCTGAAGAACTGAGAGAATATTTTACACAAGCCCTCTGCCTGAGCCCATACACTACCTCAGAGAGAGAAGTTCACAGCTGCTGGTAGAAAAAAAAAACTTTATTGTTCCCCCCCTCTCCCCCTGGTTGACACACAGAGTACCACTCTACGGTCTATAGTCACTCTGTGTATATAACAACTCTAAACATCAGAACAACCTTTTCTCTCTGTTTCTCTGTGGCTAGGGGACAGGAAAGACCATACCAATGACAACTTCACAGTGATTTAGAGGATAGATTTATTTGAGAAGTTTTTTTTTTAGGAGAGGTTAGAGGAAGGATAAACAGTAACTGAACAGCCTGAAGTCCCACAACTGCCCTCTCCAACACACAGCTCATATCCAACACACAGCTCATATCCAACACACAGCTCATATCTAACACACAGCTCATGTCCAACACACAGCTCATATCCAACACACAGCTCATATCCAACACACAGCTCATAGCTCATATCTAACACACAGCTCATAGCTCATATCTAACACACAGCTCATATCCAACACATAGCCCATAGCTCATATCTAACTCATATCCAACACAGCTCATAGCTCATATCTAACACACCGCTCATATCCAACACATAGCCCATAGCTCATATCTAACACACAGCTCATATCCAACACACAGCTCAGCTCATAGCTAATATCCAACACACAGCTCATAGCTCATATCTAACACACAGCTCATAGCTCATATCTAACACACAGCTCATATCCAACACTCAGCTCATAGCTAATATCCAACACACAGCTTATAGCTCATATCTAACACACAGCTCATAGCTCATATCTAACACACAGCTCATATCCAACACTCAGCTCATAGTTAATATCCAACACACAGCTCATAGCTCATATCCAACACACAGCTCATAGCTCATATCCAACACACAGCTCATAGCTCATATCTAACACACAGCTCATAGCTCATATCTAACACACAGCTCATATCCAACACATAGCTCCATAGCTCATATCTAACACACAGCTCATAGCTCATATCTAACACACCGCTCATATCCAACACATAGCCCATAGCTCATATCTAACACACAGCTCATATCCAACACTCAGCTCATAGCTAATATCCAACACACAGCTCATAGCTCATATCTAACACACAGCTCATAGCTCATATCTAACACACAGCTCATATCCAACACTCAGCTCATAGCTAATATCCAACACACAGCTTATAGCTCATATCTAACACACAGCTCATAGCTCATATCTAACACACAGCTCATATCCAACACTCAGCTCATAGTTAATATCCAACACACAGCTCATAGCTCATATCCAACACACAGCTCATAGCTCATATCCAACACACAGCTCATAGCTCATATCTAACACACAGCTCATAGCTCATAACTAACACACAGCTCATAGCTCATATCCAACACACAGCTCATATCCAACACACAGCTCATATCCAACACACAGCTCATATCCAACACACAGCTCATATCTAACACACAGCTCATATCAAACATAGAGCTCATATCCAACACACAGCTCAGCTCATGTCCAACACACAGCTCATAGCTCATATCCAACACACAGCTCATAGCTCATATCTAACACACAGCTCATAGCTCATATCTAACACACAGCTCATAGCTCATATCTAACACACCGCTCATATCCAACACACAGCTCATATCTAACACATAGCTCATATCCAACACACAGCTCATAGCTCATATCCAACACACAGCTCATAGCTCATATCTAACAGACAGCTCATATCCAACACACAACTCTTAGCTCACTCATATCTAACACACAGCTCATAGCTCATATCCAACACACAGCTCATATCTAACACACAGCTCATAGCTCATATCCAACACACAGCTCATAGCTCATATCACTGTACTGTGTTTAGCTTCTGACTGCATCAAGCAATTCTATGTATTTATATATTTATATATGTTAATATGTGTTAATATGTGTTTATATGTGTTAATATGTGTTAATATGTGTCAATATGTGTCTATATGTGTTTATATATGTTTATATCTGTTTATATGTGTTAATATGTGTTAATATGTGTTTATATATGTTTATATATGTTTTATGTGTTAATTTGTGTTTATAAATGTTAATATGTGTTTATAAATGTTAATGTGTGTGTGTGTGTTTTAACAGCTTCTAAGAGAGACTGCATTGAGCGCTTCGGACAGCGAACCATCGAACGGATCAACTCTGACAACGACGTCATCTGTACCACTGAATACTCCCGCATCGTACCCCTGGAGAATGGAGAGGTACAGTGGTGTGTGTGTGTGTGTGTATACCTACTGAGTGTGTGTGTGTGACATCATCCCTCTCTCCCAGGTGGTGGTGTCTCTAGTGAACGGGCGTCCCGGGGCTATGAACTTCTCCTACTCTCCAGTCCTGAGGGATTTCACCAAGGCCACCAACATCCGTCTCCGTTTCCTCAGAACCAACACCCTCCTGGGACACCTGATGGGCAAGGCCCTCCGCGACCCCACCGTCACACGCAGGGTGGGTACTGGTTAGGGTACTGGGTTAGGGTACTGATGGGTACTGGGTTAGGATACAAGGCCCTCCACGACCCCACCGTCACACAGGTGGGGCAGGTGGAAGAGAAGGGGTCAGAGAGTAGGGGGGGCAGGAAGTAGAGAAGGGGTCAGAGAGTAGGGGGCAGGAGGTAGAGAAGGGGTCAGAGAGTAGGGGGCAGGTGGTAGAGAAGGGGTCAGAGGGTGGGGGCAGGTGGTAGAGAAGGGGTCAGAGGGTTGGGGGGCAGGAGGTAGAGAAGGGGTCAGAGGGTGGGGGGGAGGAGGTAGAGAAGGGGTCAGAGAGTAGGGGGCAGGAGGTAGAGAAGGGGTCAGAGAGTAGGGGGCAGGTGGTAGAGAAGGGGTCAGAGAGTAGGGGGCAGGAGGTAGAGAAGGGATCAGAGAGTAGGGGGCAGGAGGTAGAGAAGGGGTCAGAGAGTAGGGGGCAGGACGTAGAGAAGGGGTCAGAGAGTAGGGGGGCAGGAGGTAGAAAAGGGATCAGAGAGTAGGGGGCAGGAGGTAGAGAAGGTGTCAGAGAGTAGGGGGCGGGTGGTAGAGAAGGGGTCAGAGAGTAGGGGGCAGGTGGTAGAGAACGGGTCAGAGGGTGGGGGCAGGTGGTAGAGAAGGGGTCAGAGAGTAGGGGGCAGGTGGTAGAGAAGGGGTCAGAGAGTAGGGGGCAGGAGGTAGAGAAGGGGTCAGAGAGTAAGGGGGCAGGAGGTAGAGAAGGGGTAAGAGAGTAAGGGGGCAGGAGGTAGAGAAGGGGTCAGAGAGTAGGGGGCAGGAGGTAGAGAAGGGGACAGAGGGTGGGGGAAAGGTGGTAGAGAAGGGGGCAGAGGGTGGGGGGGGCATGTGGTAGAGAAGGGGTCAGAGGGTGGGGGGGGGAGGAGGTAGAGAAGGGGTCATATTCAAATGGCCTTTAACTTGAAACCGTCCCGTACTACAGCCTGTCAAACTGTGTGACAAGCTGACTAGTCTGAATGAAGCTACAATAGTCAGTTACAATGATTTAATGTCTTCATGCTGTGCCTGTTTCTCTGCAGTATTACTACAGTATCAAGGACATCAGTATCGGAGGACGCTGTGTGTGTAACGGACACGCTGAAGCCTGCGATCCACACGACCCCAACGACCCCTACAAGTAAGATGGACAGTCTGACTATACACTAATAGATGAGAGATTATAGAGTAGAAATGATTACACTTAGTAGATTATAGAATAGAAATGACTACACCTCAATAGATTATGTAGAGATTACTACACTTCAATAGATTATGTAGAGATTACTACACATCAATAGATTATAGAATATATATTACTACACCTCAATAGATTATGTAGAGATTACTACACTTCAATAGATTATGTAGAGATTACTACACATCAATAGATTATAGAATATATATTACTACACCTCAATAGATTATTTAAAGATTACTACACTTCAATAGATTATGTAGAGATTACTACACTTCAATAGATTATGTAGAGATTACTACACTTCAATAGATTATGTAGACATTACTACACTTCAATAGATTATGTAGAGATTACTACACTTCAATAGATTATGTAGAGATTACTACACTTCAATAGATTATGTAGAGATTACTACACATCAATAGATTATAGAATATATATTACTACACCTCAATAGATTATTTAAAGATTACTACACATCAATAGATTATGTAGAGATTACTACACATCAATAGATTAGGTTAATTAATTTGTCTTGGCTGTCGTAGGAGAATACTGCCATGACTCAATCTCAATTGGGGCGGCAGAGTAGGCAGTTAACTGAACAGGCAGTTAACCCACTGTTCCTAGACCAGTTAACCCACTGTTCCTAGACCAGTTAACCCACTGTTCCTAGACTAGTTAACCCACTGTTCCTAGACCAGTTAACCCACTGTTCCTAGACCAGTTAACCCACTGTTCCTAGACCAGTTAACCCACTGTTCCTAGACTAGTTAACCCCACTGTTCCTAGACCAGTTAACCCACTGTTCCTAGACCAGTTAACCCACTGTTCCCAGGCCGTCATTGAAAATAAGAATGTGTTCTTAACTGATTTGCCTAGTTAAATAAAGGTAAAAGGTAAACAGGGAATATGGTGCACTAAATAGGAAAATGGTGCACTAAATAGGGAAAATGGTGCACTAAATAGGGAATAGGGTGCACTAAATAGGGAAAAGGGTGCACTAAATAGGGAACAGGGTGCACTAAATAGGGAATAGGGTGCACTAAATAGGGAATAGGGTGCACTAAATAGCGAATAGGGTGCGCTAAATAGGGAATAGGGTGCACTAAATAGGGAATAGGGTGCACTAAATAGGGAATAGGGTGCCTTACACAAACAACCTCCCTCATCTCTTTAACATATGTCTACTCTCTACAGAGAGTATGTCTACTCTCTACAATGTTCCCTCTAGCTATGGGTTTAAGAGTCAGCTGGAGCTGGTTCCATTTTATGCACGACAACAAATGATACCTTGTATATGCAAAGTGCTCTGTGATTTGTCAAAACACATCTCTTAAATGATACACACAGAGAAAATAAAGGAGGAAAGAGAGAGATCCTACAACCACCTGAAAGGAAGTGATTCCCAAACCTTCCATAACAAAGCCATCACCTATAGAGAGATGAACCTGAAGAAGAGTCCCCTAAGCAAGCTGGTCCTGGGGCTCTGTTCACAAACACAAAACAGACCCCACAGAGCCCAAGGACAGCAGCACAATTAGACCCAACCCAATCATGAGAAAACAAAAAGATAATTACTTGACACATTGGCAACAAAAAAAACACAAAAAAACAGTGGTCAGGCAGAATACCTAGATAATAAGATAATAAGATAATTTCTTGACACATTGGAAAGAATTAACAAAAAAACAGAGCAAACTAGAATGCTATTTGGCCCTAAACAGAGAGTACACAGCGGCAGAATACCTGACCACTGTGACTGACCCAACACTTAAGGAAAGCTTTGACTATGTACAGACTCTGTGAGCATAGCCTTGCTATTGAGAAAGGTCGCCGTAGGCAGACATGGCTCTCAAGAGAAGACAGGCTATGTGCACATTGCCAACAAAACGAGGCGGAATTGATCCTTGGCTATCATTTGACAGATTAAAACCATATCTTGCTCTCTTTTTTTATCCATAATAATCTCATGATGTAGGTTATACCCGGACTATATCTGCAACTTGTTGGCTAGAGAGCGCGTGCCAAGACCAGAGAGGGCACATTTGCTATAGCCCTATAAATGCCATTTTTGTTGTTGTTGTGACAGAACCACCAGTAGAGATGGAAACTCATTTACATGGGGAATTTAACTGCAAAAGTCATTTTTATGTTAATTGTGCACTACGTTTTGATTTACAGCCTTTTATCCACAACAACTCAATTTGATGGAAAAAAACATCTCTGGTGGGAAAATACACATTTTGTTTTTTAACTTGATTTCTTTTTTATTTTTGTATTTTATTTGTTGCATGAAAATCTGTTGCCAATCGGATGGAAATCTAGCTAATGGTACAAGAGCGAGAGAACAGTGAGAGGGAGAAGAGAAGAAGAGGAAGGAGAGGTAGAGAAGTTTCACAGAAAAGTTAGATCATTCTTAAAGATGGGTGATTCTGCTGTAAGATAAGACAGAGATGGATGACTGAGGAGGAACAATTGAAAATCTAAGTTCTACGGAGGAGGGAGGTGGTTGTATGCCTCGTGTTTTCACACACACACACACACACACACACACACACACACACACATCTTTAGTATCCAGAGTACGTCAGTATATCAGACGAGAACCAGACATAGAGAGTAAGTCCGACAGGTGGTTTGTTTAAGATAGCAGGAATTTGTTAGGATTTTTTAGGTTTCTGTTTATCTAACAGGAAAAAGCTTAATAGAGCACTTAACCCTAACGTTGGGGTTTCAACATTTTAAACTGACAAATGGTTTGTTCCTCTGCCTGTCACCATTCTTAACATTCCCCTGTTAAACGGTCCAGATATAGGAATTTATGCTATGTGTTTCAAATGTCACCCTACCCCCTTTGTAGTACACTGGGCTCTGGTCTAAAGTAGTGCACTATGTAGGGAATAGGGTGCCCATTTGAGACGATGAATCTATAACAATGTGTTGGAGTGCTCGCTACTCCCTGGTCACGCCTGAATACCTCTCCTCTTCGCGGTGTGAAATGTCCCGCCCCCCCCGGGCCTGATTACACACGCCACAAGCAGATGTGGCCTGTGTGTGTGTGTGTGTGTGTGTGTGTGTGTGTGTGTGTGTTTCTCCATAAGTCCGCCCAGTCGACTAGATCCATAGGTATTCCTGTAGAGAGTAGACATATGGTAAAGAGATGAGGGAGGTTGTTTGTGTAAGGCACCCTATTCCCTATTTAGTGCACCCTATTCCCTATTTAGTGCACCCTATTCCCTATTTAGTGCAACCTATTCCCTATTTAGTGCACCCTATTCCCTATTTAGTGCACCCTATTCCCTATTTAGTGCACCCTATTCCCTATTTAGTGCACCCTTTTCCCTATTTAGTGCACCCTATTCCCTATTTAGTGCACCCTATTCCCTATTTAGTGCACCCTATTCCCTATTTAGTGCACCCTATTCCCTATTTAGTGCACCCTATTCCCTATTTAGTGCACCATTTTCCCTATTTAGTGCACCCTATTCCCTATTTAGTGCACCCTATTCCCTATTTAGTGCACCATTTTCCCTATTTAGTGCACCCTTTTCCCTATTTAGTGCACTCTTTTCCCTATTTAGTGCACCCTATTCCCTATTTAGTGCACTTGTTTTGACCAGGCCCTGGATAAAACTAGGGCACTAGAGAGTAGCCTAAGATTACTTTTCAACATGTCCACCCTCTAGACAACCACTTCTACTGTCTGCCAGAGTCCACCCTCTAGAGAACCACTTCTGCTGTCTGCCAGAGTCCACCCTCTAGAGAACCACTTCTGCTGTCTGCCAGAGTCCACCCTCTAGAGAACCACTTCTACTGTCAGCCAGAGTCCACAGTCTAGAGAACCACTTCTACTGTCAGCCAGAGTCCACAGTCTAGAGAACCACTTCTACTGTCAGCCAGAGTCCACAGTCTAGAGAACCACTTCTACTGTCAGCCAGAGTCCACAGTCTAGAGAACCACTTCTACTGTCAGCCATAGTCCACCCTCTAGAGAACCACTTCTACTGTCAGCCAGAGTCCACCCTCTAGAGAACCACTTCTGCTATCAGCCAGAGTCCACAGTCTAGAGAACCACTTCTACTGTCAGCCATAGTCCACCCTCTAGAGAACCACTTCTACTGTCAGCCAGAGTCCACAGTCTAGAGAACCACTTCTACTGTCAGCCAGAGTCCACCCTCTAGAGAACCACTTCTGCTGTCAGCCAGAGTCCATCCCAGTCTAGAGAACCACTTCTACTGTCAGCCAGAGTCCACCCTCTAGAGAACCACTTCTGCTGTCTGCCAGAGTCCACCCTCTAGAGAACCACTCCTGCTGTCTGCCAGAGTCCACAGTCTAGAGAACCACTCCTGCTGTCTGCCAGAGTCCACCCTCTAGAGAACCACTTCTGCTGTCTGCCAGAGTCCACCCTCTAGAGAACCACTCCTGCTGTCAGCCAGAGTCCACCCTCTAGAGAACCACTCCTGCTGTCAGCCAGAGTCCACACATATTTCTGTTAGTGGGGGTTTGCCAGGGACGAGATTGCATTAGGCTTTGCTTCTCTTTAGAAGAAAGAAACATTTCATTTGTGACTCACTAGAAAGTCATTATCTTAATGGAAAAAAATTGTCTCTGTTGAAATGAGAAATCTGACATGTAGTTTAAACACACCTCCTTATTTTAACCAGTTATTTTAAAGCCCTTTGGTGTAACTATGGATCTGTACAATGGGCTTGCTTCATCTTTTTTTCTGAGACAAACAAGCCTAAGCCTACACACACACACACACACACACACACACACACACACACACACACACACACACACACACACACAACACACAAGGAAGCATGTATGCACTCACACACACACTTGCAGAAGCCTACACACACACACACACACACACACACACACACACACACACACACATACACACACACACACACACACACACACAAAGAAGCATGTATGCACTCACACACACACTTGCAGAAGCCTACACACACACACACACACACACACACACACACACACACACACACACACACACACACACACACACACACACACTTGCAGAAGCCTACACACACACTTGCAGAAGCCTACACACACACACACACACTCACACACACACACACACACACACACACACACACACACACACACACACACACACACACACTCACACACTTACACACATACTCACACACACACACATCACACACACTCACACACACACACACACACACACACACACACACACACACACACACTCACACACTCACACACACACACTTACACACGTACTCACACACACTCACATACTCACACACACACACACACACACACACACACACACTCACACACACTTACACACATATTCTCACATACTCACACACACACACACACACACACACACACACACACACACACACACACACACACACACACACACACACAGCTTTGGTTCTGAGCTCTCAAGGACTTCAGTTTCACAAAGGGATAAAGCGAAGCATAGATCTAGAATGACTAGCTAGGCTTTGCCCTTTGGTTAGTCTTTCAAGACTAGTGTCCCCTCGTTAAATCACGCTATTTCTGGAGTCAGAGCTTTCTTACTGTAGGCCTACTGTATAAAAACTCACAATGGTGAATTCTTAGAACTCACAATGGTGAATTCTTAGATATGGTGAATTCTTAGAACTCACAATGGTGAATTCTTAGATATGGTGAATTCTTAGAACTCACAATGGTGAATTCTTAGATATGGTGAATTCTTAGATATGGTGAATTCTTAGAACTCACAATGGGGAATTCTTAGATATGGTGAATTCTTAGAACTCACAATGGTGAATTCTTAGATATGGTGAATTCTTAGAACTCACAATGGGGAATTCTTAGATATGGTGAATTCTTAGAACTCACAATGGTGAATTCTTAGATATGGTGAATTCTTAGAACTCACAATGGTGAATTCTTAGATATGGTGAATTCTTAGATATGGTGAATTCTTAGAACTCACAATGGTGAATTCTTAGATATGGTGAATTCTTAGAACTCACAATGGTGAATTCTTAGATATGGTGAATTCTTAGATATGGTGAATTCTTAGAACTCACAATGGGGAATTCTTAGATATGGTGAATTCTTAGATATGGTGACTTCTTAGAATATTTATATATATATATATATATATATATATATATATGATTACAGCTTTGGCAGGTGATACTGTAGTCTGGAGTGCAGCGTACAGCTGTCCTTTGATGACATCACTCCTTAGATGTCTGAAATAGCAACACCCACACTTGTAATGCAGACCAGCCTGATAGCACCTAAAGTATAGGTCCTCACAGAGGATGAAGTCACATAACGACGTGTGTTTTTCAAGCTGTTCGTGTGGAGGAAATAGTCTGTACATTTTAAGTTTAACTAAACGGATCGTATGTGTATCTGATAAAGAAAGAGGGAAGCAGGAAAAGACAATGCTGTGTTTTCTTCTCTGTGGTATTTTATATGTGATGGTCACTGCACTGCGTTCCACCTGATGGAGTGAATCTAACAGGCTTCTAAAAATCTCTTAGAAAATCAACATTCTATCTCCCCTTGGCGTTTTGAAACACATCCTGACCTCTCCAAAGCCATCGTAGTCAGAGTAGTCTTCAGGATATTGTATCAGCGAACCTCCTGACCTTTGGTTACAATCCTTTTAAAGTTAAAACGTCTTTGGGATCGGTGTCCCTTCCACAGAACGGTTGAGCTAACGTAGGCTAACGTAGGCTAATGTGATTAGCGTGAGGTTGCAAGTAACAAGAACATTTCCCAGGACATAGACATATCTGATATGGGCAGAAAGCTTAAAATGGCTGTTAATCTGACTGTACTGTCCAATTCACAGTAGCTATTACTGTGAAAGAATACCATGCTATTGTTTAAGGAGAGTGCACAATTTTGAACATGAAAAGTTATTAAAAAGCAAATTAGGCACATTTGGGCAGTCTTGATACATCATTTTGAACAGAAATATAATGGTTCATTGGATCAGTCTAAAATGTTGCACATACACTGATGCCATCTAGTGGTCAAAGTATAAATTGCACCTGGGCTGGAATAATACATTATGGCCTTTCTCTTGCATTTCGAAGATGATGGTACAAAAAAATACAAAAGAAAGGTTTTTTTTTTTCATCGTATTATCTTTTACCAGATCTATTGTGTTATATTCTACTACATTCCTTTCACATTTACATAAACTTCAAAGTGTTTCCTTTCAAATCGTATCAAGAACATTCTTATCTTTGCTTCAGTTCCTGAGCTACTGGCAGTTAGATTTGGGTCCTGAGCTACAGGCAGTTAGATTTGGGTCCTGAGCTACCAGCAGTTAGATTTGGGTCCTGAGCTACAGGCAGTTAGATTTGGGTCCTGAGCTACAGGCAGTTAGATTTGGGTCCTGAGCTACAGGCAGTTAGATTTGGGTCCTGAGCTACAGGCAGTTAGATTTGGGTCCTGAGCTACAGGCAGTTAGATTTGGGTCCTGAGCTACAGGCAGTTAGATTTGGGTCCTGAGCTACAGGCAGTTAGATTTGGGTCCTGAGCTACAGGCAGTTAGATTTGGGTATGTCATTTTAGGTGAAAATTGAAAAAAAGGGGCCGATCCTTCAGAGGTTTTGAGGTTATAAGTCTATGTTATTACACCAGCAGCGGGCCCCTGATGTTTGATAAAACTCTGTATATGGTTCTACATGCTTTTATCCTTGAACGACCAGATTAATGGTTCTGTTTTGGCCACACTGTGTAAACTGCAGGTTGTTCATGCTAAATGGGATTATGTGCCTGGGTGAAGCAGGGTGAAGTTCTGGGACTGTAGAGGAATTAACTCTTTCACTGCTGCATTCTCTCTGGGTTTATAACTGAGCGGGTGGGCTACGTTTTCTCTGATGGCACAAAAGAAAGTTGATGGAGGAAGAGGAGTTTTAACTGTAGCTAAAAGAAGGTTAAAGAGGTAGAGGAGTTTTAACCTGGAGATAAAGGTTCAGCCCAAGTATTAGCCCAGTGTTAGTATTAGCCTAGTGTTAGTATTAGCCTAGTGTTAGCATTAGCCTCATGTTAGTATTAGCCCAGTGTTAGTATTAGCCTAGTGTTAGTATTAGCCCAGTGTTAGTATTAGCCTAGTGTTAGCATTAGCCTAGTGTTAGTATCAGCCTAGTGTTAGTCTTAGCCTCATGTTAGTATTTAATGTTTAATGTTTAATGAACTGCTGGTTGTTGATCTCCTCGCTGTTGATCTCTTGGTCATTGATCTCCTGTTTGTTGATCTCTTGGTCGTTGATCTCCTGTTTGTTGATCTCCTGTTTGTTGATCTCTTGGTCGTTGATCTCTTGGTCGTTGATCTCTTGGTCGTTGATCTCCTGGTCGTTGATCTCCTGTTTATTGATCTCCTGGTCGTTGATCTCCTGGTCGTTGATCTCCTGTTTATTGATCTCCTGGTCGTTGATCTCCTGGTTGTTGATCTCCTGTTTATTGATCTCCTGGTCGTTGATCTCCTGGTTGTTGATCTCCTGGTTGTTGATCTCCTGGTCGTTGATCTCCTGGTTGTTGATCTCTTGGTCATTGATCTCCTGGTTGTTGATCTCTTGGTCGTTGATCTCCTGGTCGTTGATCTCCTGTTTATTGATCTCCTGGTCGTTGATCTCCTGGTCGTTGATCTCCTGGTCGTTGATCTCCTGGTCGTTGATCTCCTGGTCGTTGATCTCCTGTTTATTGATCTCCTGGTTGTTGATCTCCAGGTCGTTGATCTCCTGGTTGTTGATCTCCTGGTCGTTGATCTCCTGTTTATTGATCTCCAGGTCGTTGATCTCCAGGTTGTTGATCTCTTGGTCATTGATCTCCTGTTTGTTGATCTCTTGGTCGTTGATCTCCTGTTTGTTGATCTCCTGTTTGTTGATCTCCTGTTTGTTGATCTCTTGGTCGTTGATCTCTTGGTCGTTGATCTCTTGGTCGTTGATCTCCTGGTCGTTGATCTCCTGTTTATTGATCTCCTGGTCGTTGATCTCCAGGTTGTTGATCTCCTGTTTGTTGATCTCCAGGTTGTTGATCTCCAGGTTGTTGATCTCCAGGTTGTTGATCTCCTGTTTGTTGATCTCCTGGTTGTTGATCTCCTGGTTGTTGATCTCCTGGTCGTTGATCTCCTGTTTATTGATCTCCTGGTTGTTGATCTCCAGGTCGTTGATCTCCTGGTTCTTGATCTCCTGGTCGTTGATCTCCTGTTTGTTGATCTCTTGGTCATTCATCTCTTGGTCGTTGATCTCTTGGTTGTTGATCTCCTGGTCGTTGATCTCCAGGTTGTTGATCTCCTGTTTGTTGATCTCCAGGTTGTTGATCTCCAGGTTGTTGATCTCCTGTTTGTTGATCTCCTGTTTGTTGATCTCCAGGTTGTTGATCTCCAGGTTGTTGATCTCCAGGTTGTTGATCTCCAGGTTGTTGATCTCTTGGTCGTTGATCTCCTGTTTATTGATCTCCAGGTTGTTGATCTCCAGGTTGTTGATCTCCTGGTTGTTGATCTCCTGGTCGTTGATCTCCTGGTCGTTGATCTCCTGGTTGTTGATCTCCTGGTTGTTGATCTGATAGATACTCATGTGTGTGTTTCCGTTCTCTCCCTCCCTCTCTGTAAAGACTTCAGTGTGACTGCCAACACAACACTTGTGGAACGTCATGTGACCAGTGTTGCCCCGGATACAACCAGATTCCATGGAAACCAGCGACCACTTACCAGGCTAACGAGTGTGAACGTGAGTTTCCCTCCCTCACCCCAACACCCCTACCCACTCATCACCATCCAACCCCCTCTGAAAGAAGTTGGAGGCAGTTTCCAGAAGTCCTTCCCTGGCATTAGCCAAGGAATGTAGTGCCTGTTAGGCATTAGTTTATCACTGTCATTCTTACGGAAGCAGAACAGCCTCAGGTCTTGTTTTGTTGGTGTTTGGATACAGACACACACCTATCCTGTACATCACAAACATAATACCTCTGTCAGGGAATGACAAGAGGCAGAAGATGTCTTATACAACAGCCAATCGTATTGTTTCAATGCACAGTCTGATGAAAGCAGAATGTCCCACTAGATCTGAGTCCTACTAGATCTGAGTCCCATTAGATCTGAGCTGAGTCCCATTAGATCTGAGTCCCATTAGATCTGAGCTGAGTCCCATTAGATCTGAGTCCCACTAGATCTGAGTCCCACTAGATCTGAGTCCCACTAGATCTGAGTCCCACTAGATCTGAGTCCCACTAGATCTGAGTCCCACTAGATCTGTGTCCCACTAGATCTGAGCTGAGTCCCATTAGATCTGAGTCCCATTAGATCTGAGCTGAGTCCCATTAGATCTGAGTCCCATTAGATCTGAGTCCCATTAGATCTGAGTCCCATTAGATCTGAGCTCAGTCCCATTAGATCTGAGTCCTACTAGATCTGAGTCCTACTAGATCTGAGTCCCATTAGATCTGAGTCCCATTAGATCTGAGCTGAGTCCCATCTGAGTCCCATTAGATTAGATCTGAGTCCTACTAGATCTGAGTCCCACTAGATCTGAGTCCCACTAGATCTGAGTCCCATTAGATCTGAGTCCCATTAGATCTGAGTCCCACTAGATCTGAGTCCCACTAGATCTGTGTCCCATTAGATCTGAGTCCCATTAGATCTGAGTCCCATTAGATCTGAGCTGAGTCCCATTAGATCTGAGTCCCATTAGATCTGAGTCCCACTAGATCTGAGTCCCATTAGATCTGAGCTCCCATTAGCTCTGAGTCCCATTAGATCTGAGTCCCACTAGATCTGAGTCCTACTAGATCTGAGTCCCACTAGATCTGAGTCCCATTAGATCTGAGTCCCATTAGATCTGAGTCCTACTAGATCTGAGTCCCATTAGATTAGATCTGAGTCCCATTAGATCTGAGTCCCATTAGATCTGAGTCCGATTAGATCTGAGTCCCACTAGATCTAAGACCCACTAGATCTGAGTCCCATTAGATCTGAGTCCCACTAGATCTGAGTCCCATTAGATCTGAGCTGGTCCCATTAGATCTGGAGTCCCATTAGATCCGAGTCCCACTAGATCTGAGCTGAGTCCCACCTAGATCTGAGTCCCACTAGAGCTGAGTCCCATTAGATCTGAGCTGAGTCCCATTAGATCTGAGTCCCATTAGATCTGAGCTCAGTCCCATTAGATCTGAGTCCATTAGATCTGAGCTGAGTCCCATTAGATCTGAGTCCATTACATCTGAGCTGAGTCCCATTAGATCTGAGCTCAGTCCCATTAGATCTGAGCAGAGTCCTACTAGGTCTGAGCTGAGTCCCATTAGATCTGAGTCCAATTAGATCCGAGTCCCACTAGTTCTGAGTCCCACTAGTTCTGAGTCCCACTAGTTCTGGGTCCCATTAGATCTGAGTCCCATTAGATCTGAGCTGAGTCCCATTAGATCTGAGTCCCATTAGATCTGAGTCCCATTAGATCTGAGCTCAGTCCCATTAGATCTGAGCAGAGTCCCATTAGATCTGAGTCCCATTAGATCTGAGTCCCATTAGATCTGAGCTCAGTCCCATTAGATCTGAGTCCTACTAGATCTGAGTCCTACTAGATCTGAGTCCCACTAGATCTGAGTCCCATTAGATCTGAGTCCCATTAGATCTGAGTCCTACTAGATCTGAGTCCCATTAGATTAGATCTGAGTCCCATTAGATCTGAGTCCCATTAGATCTGAGTCCGATTAGATCTGAGTCCCACTAGATCTAAGACCCACTAGATCTGAGTCCCATTAGATCTGAGTCCCACTAGATCTGAGTCCCATTAGATCTGAGCTGGGTCCCATTAGATCGGAGTCCCATTAGATCCGAGTCCCACTAGATCTGAGCTGAGTCCCACCTGATCTGAGTCCCACTAGAGCTGAGTCCCATTAGATCTGAGCTGAGTCCCATTAGATCTGAGTCCCATTAGATCTGAGTCCCCATTAGATCTGAGTCCATTAGATCTGAGCTGAGTCCCATTAGATCTGAGTCCATTAGATCTGAGCTGAGTCCCATTAGATCTGAGCTCCCCATTAGATCTGAGTCCTACTAGATCTGAGTCCCATTAGATCTGAGTCCACTAGATCTGAGTCCCACTAGATCTGAGTCCCACTAGTTCTGAGTCCCACTAGTTCTGGGTCCCATTAGATCTGAGTCCCATTAGATCTGAGCTGAGTCCCATTAGATCTGAGTCCCATTAGATCTGAGTCCCATTAGATCTGAGCTCAGTCCCATTAGATCTGAGCAGAGTCCCATTAGATCTGAGTCCCATTAGATCTGAGTCCCATTAGATCTGAGCTCAGTCCCATTAGATCTGAGTCCTACTAGATCTGAGTCCCACTAGATCTGAGTCCCACTAGATCTGAGTCCCACTAGATCTGAGTCCCACTAGATCTGAGTCCCACTAGATCTGTGTCCCTCTAGATCTGAGCTGAGTCCCATTAGATCTGAGTCCCATTAGATCTGAGCTGAGTCCCATTAGATCTGAGTCCCATTAGATCTGAGTCCCATTAGATCTGAGCTCAGTCCCATTAGATCTGAGCAGAGTCCCATTAGATCTGAGTCCCATTAGATCTGAGTCCCATTAGATCTGAGCTCAGTCCCATTAGATCTGAGTCCTACTAGATCTGAGTCCTACTAGATCTGAGTCCCACTAGATCTGAGTCCCATTAGATCTGAGTCCCATTAGATCTGAGTCCTACTAGATCTGAGTCCCATTAGATTAGATCTGAGTCCCATTAGATCTGAGTCCCATTAGATCTGAGTCCGATTAGATCTGAGTCCCACTAGATCTGAGACCCACTAGATCTGAGTCCCATTAGATCTGAGTCCCACTAGATCTGAGTCCCATTAGATCTGAGCTGGGTCCCATTAGATCGAGTCCCATTAGATCCGAGTCCCACTAGATCTGAGCTGAGTCCCACCTGATCTGAGTCCCACTAGAGCTGAGTCCCATTAGATCTGAGCTGAGTCCCATTAGATCTGAGTCCCATTAGATCTGAGCTGAGTCCCATTAGATCTGAGTCCATTAGATCTGAGCTGAGTCCCATTAGATCTGAGCTCAGTCCCATTAGATCTGAGTCCTACTAGATCTGAGTCCCACTAGATCTGAGTCCCACTAGATCTGAGTCCCACTAGATCTGAGTCCCACTAGATCTGAGTCCCACTAGATCTGTGTCCCACTAGATCTGAGCTGAGTCCCATTAGATCTGAGTCCCATTAGATCTGAGCTGAGTCCCATTAGATCTGAGTCCCATTAGATCTGAGTCCCATTAGATCTGAGCTCAGTCCCATTAGATCTGAGCAGAGTCCCATTAGATCTGAGTCCCATTAGATCTGAGTCCCATTAGATCTGAGCTCAGTCCCATTAGATCTGAGTCCTACTAGATCTGAGTCCTACTAGATCTGAGTCCCACTAGATCTGAGTCCCATTAGATCTGAGTCACATTAGATCTGAGTCCTACTAGATCTGAGTCCCATTAGATTAGATCTGAGTCCCATTAGATCTGAGTCCCATTAGATCTGAGTCCCATTAGATCTGAGTCCCACTAGATCTGAGACCCACTATATCTGAGTCCCATTAGATCTGAGTCCCACTAGATCTGAGTCCCATTAGATCTGAGCTGGGTCCCATTAGATCTGAGTCCCATTAGATCTGAGTCCCACTAGATCTGAGCTGAGTCCCACCTAGATCTGAGTCCCACTAGATCTGAGTCCCATTAGATCTGAGCTGAGTCCCATTAGATCTGAGTCCCATTAGATCTGAGCTCAGTCCCATTAGATCTGAGTCCATTAGATCTGAGCTGAGTCCCATTAGATCTGAGTCCCATTAGATCTGAGCTGAGTCCCATTAGATCTGAGCTCAGTCCCATTAGATCTGAGCAGAGTCCTACTAGATCTGAGCTGAGTCCCATTAGATCTGAGTCCCATTAGATCTGAGTCCCACTAGATTCTGAGTCCCACTAGTTCTGAGTCCCACTAGTTCTGGGTCCCATTAGATCTGAGTCCCATTAGATCTGAGCTGAGTCCCATTAGATCTGAGTCCCATTAGATCTGAGTCCCATTAGATCTGAGCTCAGTCCCATTAGATCTGAGCAGAGTCCCATTAGATCTGAGTCCCATTAGATCTGAGCTCAGTCCCATTAGATCTGAGTCCATTAGATCTGAGCTGAGTCCCATTAGATCTGAGTCCATTAGATCTGAGCTGAGTCCCATTAGATCTGAGCTCAGTCCCATTAGATCTGAGCAGAGTCCTACTAGATCTGAGCTGAGTCCCATTAGATCTGAGTCCCATTAGATCCGAGTCCCACTAGTTCTGAGTCCCACTAGATCTGAGTCCCACTAGATCTGGGTCCCATTAGATCTGAGTCCCATTAGATCTGAGCTGAGTCCCATTAGATCTGAGTCCCATTAGATCTGAGTCCCATTAGATCTGAGCTCCCCATTAGATCTGAGCAGAGTCCCATTAGATCTGAGTCCCATTAGATCTGAGTCCCATTAGATCTGAGCTGAGTCCCATTAGATCTGAGTCCCACTAGATCTGAGTCCCACTAGATCTGAGTCCCACTAGATCTGAGTCCCACTAGATCTGAGTCCCACTAGATCTGAGTCCCACTAGATCTGAGTCCCACTAGATCTGAGCTGAGTCCCATTAGATCTGAGTCCCATTAGATCTGAGCTGAGTCCCATTAGATCTGAGTCCCATTAGATCTGAGTCCCATTAGATCTGAGCTCAGTCCCATTAGATCTGAGCAGAGTCCCATTAGATCTGAGTCCCATTAGATCTGAGTCCCATTAGATCTGAGCTCAGTCCCATTAGATCTGAGTCCTACTAGATCTGAGTCCTACTAGATCTGAGTCCCACTAGATCTGAGTCCCATTAGATCTGAGTCACATTAGATCTGAGTCCCACTAGATCTGAGTCCCATTAGATCTGAGTCTGAGTCCCATTAGATCTGAGTCCCATTAGATCTGAGTCCCATTAGATCTGAGTCCCACTAGATCTGAGTCCCACTAGATCTGAGTCCCATTAGATCTGAGTCCCACTAGATCTGAGTCCCATTAGATCTGAGCTGGGTCCCACTAGATTAGATCTGAGTCCCATTAGATCTGAGTCCCACTAGATCTGAGCTGAGTCCCACCTAGATCTGAGTCCCACTAGATCTGAGTCCCATTAGATCTGAGCTGAGTCCCATTAGATCTGAGTCCCATTAGATCTGAGCTGAGTCCCATTAGATCTGAGTCCATTAGATCTGAGCTGAGTCCCATTAGATCTGAGCTCCCCATTAGATCTGAGTCCTACTAGATCTGAGTCCCACTAGATCTGAGTCCCACTAGATCTGAGTCCCACTAGATCTGAGTCCCACTAGATCTGAGTCCCACTAGATCTGAGTCCCACTAGATCTGAGCTGAGTCCCATTAGATCTGAGTCCCATTAGATCTTAGCTGAGTCCCATTAGATCTGAGTCCCATTAGATCTGAGTCCCATTAGATCTGAGCTCAGTCCCATTAGATCTGAGCAGAGTCCCATTAGATCTGAGTCCCATTAGATCTGAGTCCCATTAGATCTGAGCTCCCATTAGATCTGAGTCCTACTAGATCTGAGTCCTACTAGATCTGAGTCCCACTAGATCTGAGTCCCATTAGATCTGAGTCCCATTAGATCTGAGTCCTACTAGATCTGAGTCCCATTAGATCTGAGTCCCATTAGATCTGAGTCCCATTAGATCTGAGTCCGATTAGATCTGAGTCCCACTAGATCTAAGACCCACTAGATCTGAGTCCCATTAGATCTGAGTCCCACTAGATCTGAGTCCCATTAGATCTGAGCTGGGTCCCATTAGATCGGAGTCCCATTAGATCCGAGTCCCACTAGATCTGAGCTGAGTCCCACCTGATCTGAGTCCCACTAGAGCTGAGTCCCATTAGATCTGAGCTGAGTCCCATTAGATCTGAGTCCCATTAGATCTGAGCTCAGTCCCATTAGATCTGAGTCCATTAGATCTGAGCTGAGTCCCATTAGATCTGAGTCCATTACATCTGAGCTGAGTCCCATTAGATCTGAGCTCAGTCCCATTAGATCTGAGCCCCACTAGATCTGAGTCCCATTAGATCTGAGTCCCACTAGATCTGAGTCCCACTAGATCTGAGTCCCACTAGTTCTGAGTCCCACTAGTTCTGGGTCCCATTAGATCTGAGTCCCATTAGATCTGAGCTGAGTCCCATTAGATCTGAGTCCCATTAGATCTGAGTCCCATTAGATCTGAGCTCTGAGTCCCATTAGATCTGAGCAGAGTCCCATTAGATCTGAGTCCCATTAGATCTGAGTCCCATTAGATCTGAGCTCAGTCCCATTAGATCTGAGTCCTACTAGATCTGAGTCCCACTAGATCTGAGTCCCACTAGATCTGAGTCCCATTAGATCTGAGTCCCATTAGATCTGAGTCCTACTAGATCTGAGTCCCATTAGATTAGATCTGAGTCCCATTAG
Source organism: Oncorhynchus tshawytscha (assembly GCF_018296145.1). Lineage (NCBI taxonomy): Eukaryota > Metazoa > Chordata > Actinopteri > Salmoniformes > Salmonidae > Oncorhynchus > Oncorhynchus tshawytscha. The sequence continues at coordinate 41,880,656 of NC_056450.1, read as the reverse complement.
ATCTGAGTCCCATTAGATCTGAGTCCGATTAGATCTGAGTCCCACTAGATCTGAGACCCACTAGATCTGAGTCCCATTAGATCTGAGTCCAATTAGTTCCGAGTCCCACTAGTTCTGAGTCCCACTAGTTCTGAGTCCCACTAGTTCTGGGTCCCATTAGATCTGAGTCCCATTAGATCTGAGCTGAGTCCCATTAGATCTGAGTCCCATTAGATCTGAGTCCCATTAGATCTGAGCTCAGTCCCATTAGATCTGAGCAGAGTCCCATTAGATCTGAGTCCCATTAGATCTGAGTCCCATTAGATCTGAGCTCAGTCCCATTAGATCTGAGTCCCACTAGATCTGAGTCCCACTAGATCTGAGTCCCACTAGATCTGAGTCCCACTAGATCTGAGTCCCACTAGATCTGAGTCCCACTAGATCTGTGTCCCACTAGATCTGAGCTGAGTCCCATTAGATCTGAGTCCCATTAGATCTGAGCTGAGTCCCATTAGATCTGAGTCCCATTAGATCTGAATCCCATTAGATCTGAGCTCCCATTAGATCTGAGCAGAGTCCCATTAGATCTGAGTCCCATTAGATCTGAGTCCCATTAGATCTGAGCTCAGTCCCATTAGATCTGAGTCCTACTAGATCTGAGTCCTACTAGATCTGAGTCCTACTAGATCTGAGTCCCACTAGATCTGAGTCCCACTAGATCTGAGTCCCACTAGATCTGTGTCCCACTAGATCTGAGCTGAGTCCCATTAGATCTGAGTCCCATTAGATCTGAGTCCCATTAGATCTGAGTCCCATTAGATCTGAGCTCAGTCCCATTAGATCTGAGCAGAGTCCCATTAGATCTGAGTCCCATTAGATCTGAGTCCCATTAGATCTGAGCTCCTCCCATTAGATCTGAGTCCTACTAGATCTGAGTCCTACTAGATCTGAGTCCCACTAGATCTGAGTCCCATTAGATCTGAGTCCCATTAGATCTGAGTCCTACTAGATCTGAGTCCCATTAGATCTGAGATCTGAGTCCCATTAGATCTGAGTCCCATTAGATCTGAGTCCGATTAGATCTGAGTCCCACTAGATCTGAGACCCACTAGATCTGAGTCCCATTAGATCTGAGTCCCACTAGATCTGAGTCCCACTAGATCTGAGTCCCACTAGATCTGAGTCCCACTAGATCTGGGTCCCATTAGATCTGAGTCCCATTAGATCTGAGCTGAGTCCCATTAGATCTGAGTCCCATTAGATCTGAGTCCCATTAGATCTGAGCTCAGTCCCATTAGATCTGAGCAGAGTCCCATTAGATCTGAGTCCCATTAGATCTGAGTCCCATTAGATCTGAGCTCAGTCCCATTAGATCTGAGTCCTACTAGATCTGAGTCCCACTAGATCTGAGTCCCACTAGATCTGAGTCCCACTAGATCTGAGTCCCACTAGATCTGAGTCCCACTAGATCTGTGTCCCACTAGATCTGAGCTGAGTCCCATTAGATCTGAGTCCCATTAGATCTGAGCTGAGTCCCATTAGATCTGAGTCCCATTAGATCTGAGTCCCATTAGATCTGAGCTCCCCATTAGATCTGAGCAGAGTCCCATTAGATCTGAGTCCCATTAGATCTGAGTCCCATCCCAGATCTGAGCCCAGTCCCATTAGATCTGAGTCCTACTAGATCTGAGTCCTACTAGATCTGAGTCCCACTAGATCTGAGTCCCATTAGATCTGAGTCCCATTAGATCTGAGTCCTACTAGATCTGGGTCCCATTAGATTAGATCTGAGTCCCATTAGATCTGAGTCCCATTAGATCTGAGTCCCATTAGATCTGAGTCCCACTAGATCTGAGACCCACTAGATCTGAGTCCCATTAGATCTGAGTCCCACTAGATCTGAGTCCCATTAGATCTGAGCTGGGTCCCATTAGATCGGAGTCCCATTAGATCTGAGTCCCATTAGATCTGAGTCCCACTAGATCTGAGCTGAGTCCCACCTAGATCTGAGTCCCACTAGATCTGAGTCCCATTAGATCTGAGTCCCATTAGATCTGAGTCCCATTAGATCTGAGTCCCCCATTAGATCTGAGTCCCATTAGATCTGAGCTGAGTCCCATTAGATCTGAGTCCATTAGATCTGAGCTGAGTCCCATTAGATCTGAGTCCCATTAGATCTGAGCAGAGTCCTACTAGATCTGAGTCCCATTAGATCTGAGTCCAATTAGATCCGAGTCCCATTAGATTCTGAGTCCCACTGAGTCCCACTAGATCTGGGTCCCATTAGATCTGAGTCCCATTAGATCTGAGCTGAGTCCCATTAGATCTGAGTCCCATTAGATCTGAGTCCCACTAGATCTGAGCTCAGTCCCATTAGATCTGAGCAGAGTCCCATTAGATCTGAGTCCCATTAGATCTGAGTCCCATTAGATCTGAGCTCAGTCCCATTAGATCTGAGTCCTACTAGATCTGAGTCCCACTAGATCTGAGTCCCACTAGATCTGAGTCCCATTAGATCTGAGTCCCATTAGATCTGAGTCCTACTAGATCTGAGTCCCATTAGATTAGATCTGAGTCCCATTAGATCTGAGTCCCATTAGATCTGAGTCCCATTAGATTAGATCTGAGTCCCACTAGATCTGAGTCCCACTAGATCTGAGTCCCATTAGATCTGAGTCCCACTAGATCTGAGTCCCATTAGATCTGAGCTGGGTCCCATTAGATCTGAGTCCCATTAGATCCGAGTCCCACTAGATCTGAGCTGAGTCCCACCTAGATCTGAGTCCCACTAGAGCTGAGTCCCATTAGATCTGAGCTGAGTCCCATTAGATCTGAGTCCCATTAGATCTGAGCTCAGTCCCATTAGATCTGAGTCCATTAGATCTGAGCTGAGTCCCATTAGATCTGAGTCCATTAGATCTGAGCTGAGTCCCATTAGATCTGAGCTCAGTCCCATTAGATCTGAGCAGAGTCCCATTAGATCTGAGTCCCATTAGATCTGAGTCCCATTAGATCTGAGCTCAGTCCCATTAGATCTGAGTCCTACTAGATCTGAGTCCTACTAGATCTGAGTCCCACTAGATCTGAGTCCCACTAGATCTGAGTCCCACTAGATCTGAGTCCCATTAGATCTGAGTCACATTAGATCTGAGTCCCACTGAGTCCCACTATCTGAGTCCCATTAGATCTGAGCTGGGTCCCATTAGATCTGAGTCCCATTAGATCTGAGCTCAGTCCCATTAGATCTGAGTCCATTAGATCTGAGTCCCATTAGATCTGAGTCCATTATATCCCACTAGATCTGAGCTGAGTCCCATTAGATCTGAGCTCAGTCCCATTAGATCTGAGTCCTACTAGATCTGAGCTGAGTCCCACTAGATCTGAGACCCACTAGATCTGAGTCCCATTAGATCTGAGTCCCACTAGATCTGAGTCCCATTAGATCTGAGCTGGGTCCCATTAGATCGGAGTCCCATTAGATCCGAGTCCCACTAGATCTGAGCTGAGTCCCACCTAGATCTGAGTCCCACTAGAGCTGAGTCCCATTAGATCTGAGCTGAGTCCCATTAGATCTGAGTCCCATTAGATCTGAGCTCAGTCCCATTAGATCTGAGTCCATTAGATCTGAGCTGAGTCCCACTAGATCTGAGTCCATTAGATCTGAGCTGAGTCCCATTAGATCTGAGCTCAGTCCCATTAGATCTGAGCAGAGTCCCATTAGATCTGAGTCCCATTAGATCTGAGTCCCATTAGATCTGAGCTGAGTCCCATTAGATCTGAGTCCTACTAGATCTGAGTCCTACTAGATCTGAGTCCCACTAGATCTGAGTCCCACTAGATCTGAGTCCCACTAGATCTGAGTCCCATTAGATCTGAGTCACATTAGATCTGAGTCCCACTAGATCTGAGTCCCATTAGATCTGAGCTGGGTCCCATTAGATCTGAGTCCCATTAGATCTGAGCTCAGTCCCATTAGATCTGAGTCCCATTAGATCTGAGCTGAGTCCCATTAGATCTGAGTCCATTATATCTGAGCTGAGTCCCATTAGATCTGAGCTCAGTCCCATTAGATCTGAGTCCCACTAGATCTGAGCTGAGTCCCACCTGATCTGAGTCCCACTAGAGCTGAGTCCCATTAGATCTGAGCTGAGTCCCATAGATCTGAGTCCCATTAGATCTGAGCTCAGTCCCATTAGATCTGAGTCCATTAGATCTGAGCTGAGTCCCATTAGATCTGAGTCCCATTATATCTGAGCTGAGTCCCATTAGATCTGAGCTCAGTCCCATTAGATCTGAGCAGAGTCCTACTAGGTCTGAGCTGAGTCCCATTAGATCTGAGTCCCATTAGATCTGAGTCCCACTAGATCTGAGTCCCATTAGATCTGAGTCCAATTAGATCCGAGTCCCACTAGATCCAAGTCCCATTAGATCTGAGTCCCACTAGATCTGAGTCCCATTAGATCTGAGTCCCATTAGATCTGAGTCCCACTAGATCTGAGTCCCATTAGATCTGAGTCCCATTAGAACTGAGTCCCACTAGATCTGAGTCCCACTAGATCTGAGCTGAGTCCCACTAGATCTGAGTCCCATTAGATCTGAGCTGAGTCCCATTAGATCTGAGTCCCATTAGATCTGAGCAGAGTCCCATTAGATCTGAGCTGAATCCCACTAGATCTGAGTCCCACTAGAGCTGAGCTGAGTCCCATTAGATCTGAGTCCCATTAGATCTGAGCTGAGTCCCATTAGATCTGAGTCCCATTAGAACCGAGTCCCACTAGATCTGAGTCCCACTAGATCTGAGCTGAGTCCCATTAGATCTGAGTCCCATTAGATCTGAGCTGAGTCCCATTAGATCTGAGTCCCATTAGATCTGAGCTGAGTCCCATTAGATCTGAGTCCCATTAGATCCGAGTCCCACTAGATCTGAGTCCCACTAGATCTGAGCTGAGTCCCATTTGATCTGAGTCCCATTAGATCTGAGCTCAGTCCCATTAGATCTGAGCAGAGTCCCATTAGATCTGACCTGAGTCCCACTAGATCTGAGCTCAGTCCCATTAGATCTGAGCAGAGTCCCATTAGATCTGACCTGAGTCCCACTAGATCTGAGCTGAGTCCCATTAGATCTGAGTCCCATTAGATCTGAGCTGAGTCCCACTAGTTCTGAGCTGAGTCCCATTATATCTGAGTCCCATTAGATCTGAGCTGAGTCCAACTAGATCTGAACTGAGTCCCATTAGATCTGAGCCCCATTTGATCGGAGTTGACATCAGTGTGGATAAGTCTCTCTCTCTCTCTCTCTCTCTCTCTCTCTCTCTCTCTCTCTCTCTCTCTCTGTCAATTCAATTCAAGGGGCATTATTGGCATGGGAAACATGTGTTAACATTGCCAAAGCAAGTGAGTTAGATAATATACAAAAGTGAAATAAACAATAAAAATTAACAGTAAACATTACACATACAGAAATTTCAAAACAATAAAGACATTCTGTCTCTCTCTCTCTGTCTCTCTCGCTCTCTCTTTCTATCTCTCGCTCTCTTTCTGTCTCTGTGTGTGTGTGTGTGTGTGTGTGTGTGTGTGTGTGTGTGTGTGTGTGTGTGTGTGTGTGTGTGTGTGTGTGTGTGTGTGTGTGTGTTGTGGTTAAGAGTGTATGGTTAAAGCTATTGCCACCTCCCTGTCGCTGAAGGCTGATAAGAACTGACAACCCTCACAACTTTTCTCAGACTCAGTAAAAATAGCTTTATCTAAGATCTGGATTGGTTCAAATGGAGCTGCCAAGCCAAGCAGTGGTGTGTGTTTCTGTGTTTGGTTTTTGGAAGGTTGGGATGTCTGATATCCGCCTCTCTCTCTTTCCCCTTAATCTAATCCTTCCTGAAATAGTTTTTACTTCTATTCCCCCCAAAAAAAAAAAAAAAAAACTGTTGATATGGTCTGGTATAGTTCATTCCAGTTTATATAGTCTGATATGGTCTGGTATAGTTCATTCCAGTTTATATAGTCTGGTATGGTCTGGTTTAGTTCATTCCAGTTTATATAGTCTGATATGGTCTGGTTTAGTTCATTCCAGTTTATATGGTCTGGTTTAGTTCAATCCAGTTTATATGGTCTGGTTTAGTTCAATCCAGTTTATATGGTCTAATATGGTCTAGTTTAGTTCAATCCAGTTTATATGGTCTGGTTTAGTTCAATCCAGTTTATATGGTCTGGTTTAGTTCAATCCAGTTTACACGGTCTGGTTTAGTTCAATCCAGTTTATATGGTCTGATATGGTCTAGTTTAGTTCAATCCAGTTTATATGGTCTGATATGGTCTAGTTTAGTTCAATCCAGTTTATATGGTCTGGTTTAGTTCAATCCAGTTTATATGGTCTGATATGGTCTGGTTTAGTTCAATCCAGTTTATATGGTCTGATATGGTCTAGTTTAGTTCAATCCAGTTTATATGGTCTGATATGGTCTAGTTTAGTTCAATCCAGTTTATATGGTCTGGTATAGTTCAATCCAGTTTATATGGTCTGGTTTAGTTCAATCCAGTTTATATGGTCTGGTATGGTCTGGTTTAGTTTAATCCAGTTTATATGGTCTGGTTTAGTTCAATCCAGTTTATATGGTGTGATATGGTCTGGTATAGTTCAGTCCAGTTTATATAGTCTGACATGGTCTGGTATAGTTCATTCCAGTTTATATAGTCTGATATGGTCTGGTATAGTTCATTCCAGTTTATAGTCTGATATGGTCTGGTATAGTTCATTCCAGTTTATATAGTCTGATATGGTCTGGTTTAGTTCATTCCAGTTTATATAGTCTGATATGGTCTGGTTTAGTTCATTCCTGTTTATATGGTCTGGTTTAGTTCAATCCAGTTTATATGGTCTGGTTTAGTTCAATCCAGTTTATATGGTCTAATATGGTCTAGTTTAGTTCAATCCAGTTTATATGGTCTGGTTTAGTTCAATCCAGTTTATATGGTCTGGTTTAGTTCAATCCAGTTTATATGGTCTGGTTTAGTTCAATCCAGTTTACACGGTCTGGTTTAGTTCAATCCAGTTTATATGGTCTGATATGGTCTAGTTTAGTTCAATCCAGTTTATATGGTCTGATATGGTCTAGTTTAGTTCACTCCAGTTTATATGGTCTGGTTTAGTTCAATCCAGTTTATATGGTCTGATATGGTCTGGTTTAGTTCAATCCAGTTTATATGGTCTGATATGGTCTAGTTTAGTTCAATCCAGTTTATATGGTCTGGTTTAGTTCAATCCAGTTTATATGGTCTGGTTTAGTTCAATCCAGTTTATATGGTCTGGTTTAGTTCAATCCAGTTTATATGGTCTGATATGGTCTAGTTTAGTTCAATCCAGTTTATATGGTCTGATATGGTCTAGTTTAGTTCACCCCAGTTTATATGGTCTGGTTTAGTTCAATCCAGTTTATATGGTCTGATATGGTCTGGTTTAGTTCAATCCAGTTTATATGGTCTGATATGGTCTAGTTTAGTTCAATCCAGTTTATATGGTCTGGTTTAGTTCAATCCAGTTTATATGGTCTGGTTTAGTTCAATCCAGTTTATATGGTCTGGTTTAGTTCAATCCAGTTTATATGGTCTGGTTTAGTTCAATCCAGTTTAGATGGTCTGGTTTAGTTCAATCCAGTTTATATGGTCTGGTTTAGTTCAATCCAGTTTATATGGTCTGGTTTAGTTCAATCCAGTTTATATGGTGTGAAATGGTCTGGTTTAGTTCAATCCAGTTTATATGGTCTGGTTTAGTTCAATCCAGTTTATATGGTCTGATATGGTCTGGTTTAGTTCAATCCAGTTTATATGGTCTGGTTTAGTTCAATCCAGTTTATATGGTCTGGTATAGTTCAATCCAGTTTATATGGTCTGGTATAGTTCATTCCAGTTTATATGGTCTGATATGGTCTGGTTTAGTTCAATCCAGTTTATATAGTCTGATATGGTCTGGTTTAGTTCAATCCAGTTTATATGGTCTGGTATAGTTCAACCCAGTTTATATGGTCTGATATGGTCTGGTATAGTTAAATCCAGTTTATATGGTCTGATATGGTCTGGTTTAGTTCAATCCAGTTTATATGATCTGGTTTAGTTCAATCCAGTTTATATGGTCTGGTATGGTCTGGTTTAGTTTAATCCAGTTTATATGGTCTGGTTTAGTTCAATCCAGTTTATATGGTGTGATATGGTCTGGTATAGTTCAGTCCAGTTTATATAGTCTGACATGGTCTGGTATAGTTCATTCCAGTTTATATAGTCTGATATGGTCTGGTATAGTTCATTCCAGTTTATATAGTCTGATATGGTCTGGTATAGTTCATTCCAGTTTATATAGTCTGATATGGTCTGGTTTAGTTCATTCCAGTTTATATAGTCTGATATGGTCTGGTTTAGTTCATTCCTGTTTATATGGTCTGGTTTAGTTCAATCCAGTTTATATGGTCTGGTTTAGTTCAATCCAGTTTATATGGTCTAATATGGTCTAGTTTAGTTCAATCCAGTTTATATGGTCTGGTTTAGTTCAATCCAGTTTATATGGTCTGGTTTAGTTCAATCCAGTTTATATGGTCTGGTTTAGTTCAATCCAGTTTACACGGTCTGGTTTAGTTCAATCCAGTTTATATGGTCTGATATGGTCTAGTTTAGTTCAATCCAGTTTATATGGTCTGATATGGTCTAGTTTAGTTCACTCCAGTTTATATGGTCTGGTTTAGTTCAATCCAGTTTATATGGTCTGATATGGTCTAGTTTAGTTCAATCCAGTTTATATGGTCTGGTTTAGTTCAATCCAGTTTATATGGTCTGGTTTAGTTCAATCCAGTTTATATGGTCTGATATGGTCTAGTTTAGTTCAATCCAGTTTATATGGTCTGATATGGTCTAGTTTAGTTCACTCCAGTTTATATGGTCTGGTTTAGTTCAATCCAGTTTATATGGTCTGATATGGTCTGGTTTAGTTCAATCCAGTTTATATGGTCTGATATGGTCTAGTTTAGTTCAATCCAGTTTATATGGTCTGGTTTAGTTCAATCCAGTTTATATGGTCTGGTTTAGTTCAATCCAGTTTATATGGTCTGGTTTAGTTCAATCCAGTTTATATGGTCTGATATGGTCTAGTTTAGTTCAATCCAGTTTATATGGTCTGATATGGTCTAGTTTAGTTCACTCCAGTTTATATGGTCTGGTTTAGTTCAATCCAGTTTATATGGTCTGATATGGTCTGGTTTAGTTCAATCCAGTTTATATGGTCTGATATGGTCTAGTTTAGTTCAATCCAGTTTATATGGTCTGGTTTAGTTCAATCCAGTTTATATGGTCTGGTTTAGTTCAATCCAGTTTATATGGTCTGGTTTAGTTCAATCCAGTTTATATGGTCTGGTTTAGTTCAATCCAGTTTATATGGTCTGGTTTGGTCTGGTTTAGTTTAATCCAGTTTATATGGTCTGGTTTAGTTCAATCCAGTTTATATGGTGTGAAATGGTCTGGTTTAGTTCAATCCAGTTTATATGGTCTGGTTTAGTTCAATCCAGTTTATATGGTCTGATATGGTCTGGTTTAGTTCAATCCAGTTTATATGGTCTGGTTTAGTTCAATCCAGTTTATATGGTCTGGTATAGTTCAATCCAGTTTATATGGTCTGGTATAGTTCATTCCAGTTTATATGGTCTGATATGGTCTGGTTTAGTTCAATCCAGTTTATATAGTCTGATATGGTCTGGTTTAGTTCAATCCAGTTTATATGGTCTGGTATAGTTCAACCCAGTTTATATGGTCTGATATGGTCTGGTATAGTTAAATCCAGTTTATATGGTCTGATATGGTCTGGTTTAGTTCAATCCAGTTTATATGATCTGGTTTAGTTCAACCCAGTTTATATGGTCTGATATGGTCTGGTTTAGTTCAATCCAGTTTATATAGTCTGATATGGTCTGGTTTAGTTCAATCCAGTTTTTATGGTCTGGTTTAGTTCAATCCAGTTTATATGGTCTGGTTTAGTTCAATCCAGTTTATATGGTCTGGTTTAGTTCAATCCAGTTTATATGGTCTGGTTTAGTTCAATCCAGTTTCTATGGTCTGGTATAGTTCAATCCAGTTTATTTGGTCTGGTTTAGTTCAATCCAGTTTATATGGTCTGGAAAAGGCAGAAGGCTGTAGATACAGAGCGTATCTGTATTTCTCGTGCACCTTAGTATTAGGGCCATTCTATGTCAACCCCTCAGTCCACTAGGATGGAGACAAGAACATCAGAAGGCCCTGAGAACCAGGGTTGAGGTCAATTCCATTTAAATTCAGTCCATTCAGGAAGTTAACTAATGGGGTCAATTGAATTACTTCCTGGATTAATTTGAATGAACTGGAATTGACCCCAAACCTTGCTGAGAACTTTAACATTTCTCTGTGGAGGTACTGAGAAACTGTGGAGATACTGGGAAACTGTGGAGGTACTGAGAAACTGTGGAGGTACTGAGAAACTGTGGAGGTACTGAGAAACTGTGGAGGTACTGAGAAACTGTGGAGATACTGAGAAACTGTGGAGATACTGAGAAACTGTGGAGGTACTGAGAAACTGTGGAGGTACTGAGAAACTGTGGAGGTACTGAGAAACTGTGGAGATACTGAGAAACTGTGGAGGTACTGAGAAACTGTGGAGGTACTGAGAAACTGTGGAGGTACTGAGAAACTGTGGAGATACTGAGAAACTGTGGAGGTACTGAGAAACTGTGGAGGTACTGAGAAACTGTGGAGGTACTGAGAAACTGTGGAGGTACTGAGAAACTTGAGCTGTAATTTTTAAAAGGCTTGTACCTCTTCTCCTTTGAAGAGTGTGTTGAAGAGAAAAAGGAGTTGACAAGACATGTCATTAGTTAGTTCTAGCTGCTGCGGAAATGATAGTTTTGGTTGGGATGAGAAGAGACCTTCATCTATATTGTTTATTTGTTTATCACCATATGCTCTACTATGTCTCTCATCTTCTATAGTGTGGGATAAACACCTGACAGACCAGACCTCAGGCTTTAAAACACATAACACGTCTATAGGTATTTCAGAGATATTTCTTTAGTTCTAGAACAAAGGATGTCTGCCAGAGATATCTCTTTAGTTTTAGAACAAAGGATGTCTGCCAGAGATATCTCTTTAGTTCTAGAATAAAAGATGTCTGCCAGAGGTATCTCAGAGATACAGTATGTCTGCCAGAGGTATCTCAGAGATACAGTAGGTCTGCCAGAGGTATCTCAGAGATACAGAATGTCTGCCAGAGGTATCTCAGAGATACAGTAGGTCTGCCAGAGGTATCTCAGAGATACAGAATGTCTGCCAGAGGTATTTCAGAGATACAGTAGGTCTGCTAGTGGTATCTAGTAGGTCTGCCAGGGGTGGCAGGGTAGCCAAGTGGTTAGAGTGTTGGACTAGTAACCGGAAGGTTGCAAGTTCAAAACCCCGAGCTGACGAGGTACAAATCTGTCGTTCTGACCCTGAACAGACAGTTAACCCACTGTTCCTAGGCTGTCATTGAAATTAAGAATGTGTTCTTAACTGACTCGCCTAGTTAAATAAAGGTAAAATTTAAAAAATCTCAGAGATACAGTATGTCTATAGATCTTTTTCTGTCTCTGTACATTCTGATCAGTTAGATATTGTTCTTTCCTTGCTCACTGTAGGGTCTCTCTCTCTCTCTCTCTCTCTGTCTTTCTCTCTCTCTCTCTACTCTGTCTCTCTCTCTCTCTCTCTACTCTGTCTCTCCCTCCTCCCTCTCTCCCTCTCTCTCTCTCTCTCTCTCTCTCTCTATTCTCTTCTCTCTTTCTCTCCTCTCTCTACTCTGTCTCTCTCTCTCTATTCTCTTCTCTTTCTCTCTCTCTCTCTCTCTCTCTCTCTCTCTCTCTCTATTCTCTTCTCTCTCTCTCCTCTCTACTGTCTCTCTCTCTCTATTCTCTTCTCTTTCTCTCTCTCCTCTCTCTCTCTCTTTTCTCTTTTCTTTCTCTCTCTCTCTCCTCTCTCTCTCTCTCTATTCTCTTCTCTCTCCTCTCTCTCTACTCTGTCTCTCTCTCTATTCTCTTCTCTTTCTCTCTCTCCTCTCTCTCTATTCTCTCTCTATTCTCTTCTCTCTCTCTCTCTCTCTTCTGTCCCTATTTTCTCTCCTCTTTCTCTCTCTTGTCATTCTTTCTCATATATATATATATTGTTTGATTTCTCTCCTTTTTCTTCTCACCTCCTTTCTTTCCTCTCTCCACTGAGCTCTGGCAGCCTGTCCCCCGAGGTGGAGAATTGCTCTGTTATGTTTTCTGCGTTTGTGTCGTCGTCTGTGACTGTATATGTCTATATTGATACACAGGTCATTCTTACGGTGACCTGATCCTAGAGTGTTTCTTGCTTGTTTTGCCTGTTTGTTTCACTGTAGCTTAGACATAGTTCTGATTTAGTAGTTCTGATCATTTCTTCAATGATCTTGATCAATCTCTTATTTTACAAGTTATTTATTGATCTTGATGAATCTCTCATTTTATGTTATTTATTGATCTTGATGAATCTCTCATTTTCTAAGTTATTTATTGATCTTGATGAATCTCTCATTTTATAATTTATTTATTGATCTTGATGAATCTCTCATTTTACATTATTTATTGATCTTGATCAATCTCTCATTTTATAAGATATTTATTGATTTTGATCAATCTCTCATTTTATAAGATATTTATTGATCTTGATCAATCTCTCATTTTATAAGATATTTATTGATCTTGATCAATCTCTCATTTTATAAGATATTTATTGATTTTGATCAATCTCTCATTTTATAAGATATTTATTGATCTTGATCAATCTCTCATTTTATAAGATATTTATTGATCTTGATCAATCTCTCATTTTTTTGTTGTTGTTCTAGATTGATTTTGACCAATTTCAAATTGTAATAAATGATTGATTAATCTTGTACGATTTAGCGTACTAAGAGATGTTTGATTCTTTTCTGTTTGTATCTTTCAGCGTGTAACTGTAACCAACACTCGTTTGGCTGTTACTACGACCCCGAGGTTGACCAGAGGAGAGCTAGCATCAACGTCCAGGGACAGTACAGGGGAGGTGGAGTCTGCATGGAGTGTCAGGTATTACTACTGCCCTTTTATCAACACCTACTCTTTATAGTAGGAGATGATTACAGAAGATAAAAGACATGGTTCGTTTACAAGTTAAATTACATTTGTTTCATCAATCAATATATTAATTAATCAATCAATCAACTTTTATTTTTATAGCCTCCCTATTCCATTACACCAGGTCCATTTCACCTGCACTGTGTCCTACATTGCTGTACTGAGTGTTGTCATGTGTTGTATGTCATTGACTCATTGTAATCCTGTGTTGTTGACTCATTCTACCTTGTTTCCTTCTCCCAGCATCACACCACTGGTGTCAACTGTGAGCGCTGTGTCCTCACCTACTACAGATCACCTGACCATCCTCTGGACTCCCCATTGGCTTGCTCCCGTGAGTGACAGTTTATATTCAGACAAAAATGCATCTTGATTGGTCTATTTGAATGATCATATTTTATTTTTCCCTTGTGGCATTGTAGCTGAATTGTTACGTCTTCCTGATATGTTTGTCACATGACAGCAGAATGATATAGGTAATTGTCCTCCTCCTCCTCCTCCTACTCTTCCTTTTCCTCCTCCTCCTCCTCCTCCTTCTCCTCCTCCATCTCCCCCTCCTCCTCCTCCTCTTCCTCCTCCTACTCCTCTTCTTCTCCCTCCTCTTCCTCCTCCTTCCACTCTTCCTCCTCCTTCTCCTCCTCCTCCTCCTCCTCCTCCTCCTCCTCCTCTTCCTCTCCCTCCTCTTCCTCCTCCTTCTCCTCCTTCTCCTCCTCTTCTCCGCCTCCTCCTGCTCTTCCTCTCCCTCCTCTTCCTCCTTCTTCTCCTCTTCTTCCTCATTCTCCTTCTTCTCCTCCTCCTCTTCCTCCTCCTCCTCCTCCTACTCCTCCTCCTCCTCTTCCTCTCCCTACTCTTCCTCCTCCTCCTCTTCCTCCTCCTCTTCCTCCACCTCCTCTTCTTCCTCCTCCTCCTCCTCCTCCTCTTCCTCCTCTTCCTCCACCTCCTCTTCCTCCTCCTCCTCCTACTCCTCCTCCTCCTCTTTCCTCTCCCCCTCCTCCTCCTCCTCCTCCTCTTCCTCCTCCTCCTCCTCCTCTCTGCAGCCTGTGTGTGCCAGTCAGAGTTCACAGATGGTACCTGTGAGGATCTGACGGGTCGTTGTTACTGTAAACCCAACTACACCGGAGAGAACTGTGACTCCTGTGCTGAGGGATACATTAACTTCCCAGACTGCTACCGTAAGTACTGTAGTTGAGAGCAGCATTTATTTTTAGCTCTCTGAAGTTATTGTAAGTATCTACATGTTAGTGGAATTCTAAATTCCTCTGTAGTATTTCCCAATCAGAATTCATTACTCTGTCAATACATTCTAAAGGGATTGTAAGACCCAATATTTCTATAAGAAATGGACAGAGCCCCGGTCTTAAAAGTCAGGTCACAGCGTTTAATTCAAGAGAGTACTGGGTACATACACATTTGACCACAGGTTATAAACTGAAAATGACGTCAGCGTTTCCTAAATCTCTTCATATGACACTGGTAGAGAGGCCCTATAGTTCTCGAGCCTTCCCTCCTCTCCTAAAGCCAAGGTCAGTCACTGTAAATCAGCATTCTAGACAGTATGGAGATAGTCTGTCCCTGCCATCTGGAGATAGTACATTCATTTGTACAAAGGAACAGATTGTCATTATTACTATAAACTCCTGACTATATTATATACAATTGGGAATGGGACCAAGAGAGAAAATTCATATATGTACAGTACATCATAGCATTTGGACTAGTCAGTTCTGATTGGAATGTATACATAATTAGTCATTTCAACTATAATTTCCTCCAACACTACAACAGGCATCATTTTTATGGTCCTGGATCATATAAGGATCTTTGGGTAAAGAGTTGTAGGGACATAAACTGGACATTACCTCTAAGGACAGTTTTCCTGCACAGACACAGATTACACCTAGTCTTGGAGTAGAAATCATCTGCAATGAGAGAATGTCTATTGAAATAGCTTTTTAGTTCAGGACCTGGCTTAATCTATGTCAGGGAAACAGATCCTACAACTTTCCAGTAGCCCAGGATCGATAAGAACTCTCTCTCTCTCTGCTATAACTTGTTTAATGTGTCTGTTTCTGCCGTAGCAAACGACCTCAACAACAACACCGACAGAGAGGTCAAACCTGCTGGAGAAATCATCAGTAAGGCTTTTAAATGCGTTTTCTTCGTTATTTATTTGAGTCGGTAATACATTCTGCAGACAGGCAAGGCTGTCTGGGTATTATTGTCTCCCATCATTCTCTCCTTTAATGGAATGTGATTATTATTATTGATTGTTAATTTTAACCTTTTATTTAACTAGACGAGTCAGTTCAGAACAAATTATTATTTACAATGACGGACTACCAGGGAACAGCGGGTTAACTGCCTTGTTCAGGGGACAGAACAGTTTTTTTTTTTTACCTTGTCAGCTCTGGGGGATTCGATCTAGCAACCTTTCGGTTTCTAGTCCAACGCTCGAACCACTTAGGCTACCTGCCGCAGAACAAAACAATGTCAAGTCTAACCTGGCTACAGGTTGTGATATAAATGCTGGTCTCTTATCGTGTGTGTGTGTGTGTGTGTGTGTGTGTGTGTGTGTGTGTGTGTGTGTGTGTGTGTGTGTGTGTGTGTGTGTGTGTGTGTGTGTGTGTGTGTGCGTGTGTGTATGTATGTATGTATGTATGTATGTATGTATGTATGTATGTATGTATGTATGTATGTATGTATGTATGTATGTATGTATGTGTGTGTGTGTGTGTGTGTGTGTGTGTGTCTCTGTGTAGACTGTGAGTGCAGTGCTGCGGGTACGGAGGGAAACTCCTGCCGTCCTGATCCACGTACCCGTACCTGTATCTGTAAACCTGGCTTCACTGGGGACCACTGTGACAGCTGTGCACCAGGGCACTACGGACTCAACTGCCAGAGTAAGTCAACTCATATGTCTACTAGTCATACCAGACAGGCACCCTGACTGACTGCGTACGGTCCAGTACATAACTGGGGCCTAGCTCCCTGCTATCCACGACTTCTATACCAGGCGGTGACACCGTCGAGAGCACCTTGACTGAGTTAGGCTCGTTTTACAGTCTGTTCTGGGTAGTTAGGGTTGTTTTACATTCTGTTCTGGGTAGTTAGGCTTGTTTTACAGTTTGTTCTGGGTAGTTAGGGTTGTTTTACAGTCTGTTCTGGGTAGTTAGGGTTGTTTTACAGTCTGTTCTGGGTAGTTAGGGTTGTTTTACAGTCTGTTCTGGGTAGTTAGGGTTGTTTTACAGTCTGTTCTGGGTAGTTAGGGTCGTTTTACAGTCTGTTCTGGGTAGTTAGGGTTGTTTTACAGTCTGTTCTGGGTAGTTAGGGTTGTTTTACAGTCTGTTCTGGGTAGTTAGGGTCGTTTTACAGTCTGTTCTGGGTAGTTAGTCTGTTCTGGGTAGTTAGGGTTGTTTTACAGTCTGTTCTGGGTAGTTAGGGTTGTTTTACAGTTTTCTGGGTGGTTAGTGTTGTTTTACAGTCTGTTCTGGGTAGTTGGGGTCGTTTTACAGTCTGTTCTGGGTAGTTAGGGTCAGTTTTACAGTCTGTTCTGGGTAGTTAGGGTTGTTTTACAGTTTGTTCTGGGTAGTTAGGGTTTTTACAGTCTGTTCTGGGTAGTTAGGGTCGTTTTACAGTCTGTTCTGGGTAGTTAGGGTTGTTTTACAGTCTGTTCTGGGTAGTTAGTGTTGTTTTACAGTCTGTTCTGTTTTTACAGTCTGTTCTGGGTAGTTAGGGTCGTTTTACAGTCTGTTCTGGGTAGTTAGGGTTGTTTTACAGTCTGTTCTGGGTAGTTAGGGTTGTTTACAGTCTGTTCTGGGTAGTTAGGGTTGTTTTACAGTCTGTTCTGGGTAGTTAGGGTTGTTTTACAGTCTGTTCTGGGTGGTTAGTGTTGTTTTACAGTCTGTTCTGGGTAGTTAGGGTCGTTTTACAGTCTGTTCTGGGTAGTTAGGGTCGTTTTACAGTCTGTTCTGGGTAGTTAGGGTCGTTTTACAGTCTGTTCTGGGTAGTTAGGGTCGTTTTACAGTCTGTTCTGGGTAGTTGGGGTCGTTTTACAGTCTGTTCTGGGTAGTTAGGGTCGTTTTACAGTTGCTAAAGGATTTTACTCAAATATACGCTCCAAGATATTCCTTAAACCAACAGGCACAATACACCCAGTTTATCACACACACACACACACACACACACACACACACACACACACACACACACACACACACACACACACACACACACACCCCCCACACACAAACACAGATTCCCCCCCCACTCCCATATGTACTCATAAACACACACTTGTTCATTACACAAGCGTGTGTAATCCCAGTGTGTGTGTGTGTGTGTCCTCTCCCAGCCTGTCAGTGCTTTGGTCCGGGATGTCATGATGGTAGGTGTGACCTCCTGACGGGGCAGTGCCTGTGTCGCCAAGGCTTTCAGGGTTATTCATGTGACCAGTGTACCCCAGGCTACTTCAACTATCCCCTTTGCCAACGTGAGTATACACACACACACACACACACACACACACACACACACACACACACACACACACACACACACACACACACACACACACACACACACACACATCACTACCCCCCTCTGCCAACGTGAGTCTCAGCCAACACATTGTGACCACTGTGCCAAAGTCATTGTCTGTCTGCCAAAGACTGGCTACAAAAACACTGTTTGAAGGCTGACACAGGTTACAGCTCCATAACACTGTCTGTCTCTCCGGACAACTGACACAGGTTACAGCTCCATAACACTGTCTGTCTCTCCGGACAACTGACACAGGTTACAGCTCCATAACACTGTCTGTCTCTCCGGACAACTGACACAGGTTACAGCTCCATAATACTGTCTGTCTCTACAGACAACTGACACAGGTTACAGCTCCATAATACTGTCTGTCTCTACAGACAACTGACACAGGTTACAGCTCCATAATACTGTCTGTCTCTACAGACAACTGACACAGGTTACAGCTCCATAATACTGTCTGTCTCTCAGACAACTGACACAGGACCACGGACGTTACAGCTCCATAATACTGTCTATCTCTCCAGACAACTGACACAGGTTACAGCTCCATAACACTGTCTGTCTCTCCGGACAACTGACACAGGTTACAGCTCCATAATACTGTCTGTCTCTCCGGACAACTGACACAGGTTACAGCTCCATAATACTGTCTGTCTCTACAGACAACTGACACAGGTTACAGCTCCATAATACTGTCTGTCTCTCAGACAACTGACACAGGTTACAGCTCCATAATACTGTCTGTCTCTCCACAACTGACAAGGTTACAGCTGTCTGTCTCTCCAGACAACTGACACAGGTTACAGCTCCATAATACTGTCTGTCTCTCCAGACAACTGACACAGGTTACAGCTCCATAATACTGTCTGTCTCTACAGACAACTGACACAGGTTACAGCTCCATAATACTGTCTGTCTCTACAGACAACTGACACAGGTTACAGCTCCATAATACTGTCTGTCTCTCCAGACAACTGACACAGGACCACGGACGTTACAGCTCCATAATACTGTCTATCTCTCCAGACAACTGACACAGGTTACAGCTCCATAACATTGTCTGTCTCTCCGGACAACTGACACAGGTTACAGCTCCATAATACTGTCTGTCTCTCCGGACAACTGACACAGGTTACAGCTCCATAATACTGTCTGTCTCTACAGACAACTGACACAGGTTACAGCTCCATAATACTGTCTGTCTCTCCAGACAACTGACACAGGTTACAGCTCCATAATACTGTCTGTCTCTCCGGACAACTGACACAGGTTACAGCTCCATAATACTGTCTGTCTCTACAGACATACTGTCTGTCTCTACAGACAGGTTTACAGCTCCATAATACTGTCTGTCTCTCCAGACAACTGACACAGGACCACGGACGTTACAGCTCCATAATACTGTCTATCTCTCCAGACAACTGACACAGGTTACAGCTCCATAACACTGTCTGTCTCTCCGGACAACTGACACAGGTTACAGCTCCATAATACTGTCTGTCTCTCCGGACAACTGACACAGGTTACAGCTCCATAATACTGTCTGTCTCTACAGACAACTGACACAGGTTACAGCTCCATAATACTGTCTGTCTCTACAGACAACTGACACAGGTTACAGCTCCATAATACTGTCTGTCTCTACAGACAACTGACACAGGTTACAGCTCCATAATACTGTCTGTCTCTAGACGTTACAGCTCCATAATACTGTCTGTCTCTCCGGACAACTGACACAGGTTACAGCTCCATAATACTGTCTGCCTCTCCAGACAACTGACACAGGACCACAGACGTTACATAGAAACTAATGTTTCTCTCTCTCTCTCTCTCTCCCCCTCTCTCTCTCTCTCTTTCTCCCTCCTCTCCCTCTCCTCCTCTCCCCCTCCTCCCTCCCCCTCCTCCCTCCCCCTCTCTCTCTCTTTCTCCCTCCCTCCCCCTCCTCCCTCCCCTCTCTCCCTCTCCTCCCTCCATCAGTGTGTGGCTGTAGCAGCGTGGGTTCCCTCCCAGGGGGTTGTGATGTCTCTGGACGGTGTGTGTGTCGTCCAGAGTTCCAGGGACCGCGATGTGAGCAGTGTAGATCAGGCTTCCACTCCTACCCCAACTGCCAAGGTACTGACCGCTGACAGGACCACACACCACGCTCATCAACTACACACACCGAAACTACACACACCCCAACTGCCAAGGTACTGACCGCTGACAGGACCACACACCACGCTCATCAACTACACACACCGAAACTACACACACCGAAACTACACACACCCCAACTGCCAAGGTACTGACCGCTGACTGGACCACACACCACGCTCATCAACTACACACACCGAAACTACACACACCGAAACTACACACACCCCAACTGCCAAGGTACTGACCGCTGACTGGACCACACACCACGGTCATCAACTACACACACCTCAATTACACACTCCAGACACCACAATAAAACACACCTCGACTACACACACCCCAACTACACACACCGGAACTACAAACACCGAAACTACACACACTGAAACTACACACACCTCACCTACACACACCATAACTACACACACCCCAACTACACACACCAAAACTACACACACCCCAACTACACACACCATGACTACACACACCCCAACTACACACACCTCAACTACACACACCATGACTACACACCCCCAACTACACACACCTCAACTACACACACCCCAACTACACACACCCCAACTACACACACCAGAACTACAAACACCGAAACTACACACACCTCACCTACACACACCATAACTACACACACCCCAACTACACACACTGAAACTACACACACCACAACTACACACACCACAACTACACACACCCCAACTACACACACCACAACTACACACACCTCAACTACACACACTTCAACTACACCCCCCAACTACAAACACCCCAACTGCACCCCCTCACCTCAACTACACACACCATGACTACACACACCCCAACTACACACACCACAACTACACACAACACAACTACACACGCCACAACTACACACAACACAACTACACACGCCACAACTACACACAACACAACTACACACACCTCAACTACACACACCCCAACTACACACACTGAAACTACACACACCACAACTACACACACCACAACTACACACACCCCAACTACACTCACCACAACTTTACACCAGACACCAAAATAAAACACACCACACATTAAACATTTTGTGGAGGTGCCGAACTCTCTACCCAGACCGTTTGGTGGTGATGTTTGAGACTACATTGCCGTCGGAGACGAATCATCCTGTAACTCAGAATCCTAAATAACTCCTAATTATTTGTAGATTTGTTAAATTGATGCTTTCATGATCTCACGATGATGTCACTTCCTGTTTACCCAGTGTGCACCTGTGATCCTCGCACCTCCCTGGGCTCCAGCTGCAGTGTGTCGGGCCACTGCCACTGCAGACCCAACTACAGCGGCACCGCCTGTGACCAGTGTGCTCCTGGTTTCTACGGCTTTCCCAGCTGCACGCGTAAGTTGTCCGAGTTCAGACGACATCTCAAAGCCTGATTGGTGTTTGATCAGATTGATTCAACATGTTAAAACTCTTATTTATAAATATGTTAATGAAGCCGTTTCTGTCCAACACTGGATCCTTTGCATTGTGTGTTTTGTCATGTGTTGTGCTATATTTACTATACCGTCTTATCCGAATGACACACCTGTAGTTCCTTTCTGTAAACGAGATTGAGGCGGCAGGTAGCCTAGTGGTTAGAGTGTAGAGGAGGCAGGTAGCCTAGTGGTTAGAGTGTAGAGGTGGCAGGTAGCCTAGTGGTTAGAGTGTAGAGGAGGCAGGTAGCCTAGTGGTTAGAGTGTAGAGGAGGCAGGTAGCCTAGTGGTTAGAGTGTAGAGGAGGCAGGTAGCCTAGTGGTTAGAGTGTAGAGGTGGCAGGTAGCCTAGTGGTTAGAGTGTAGAGGAGGCAGGTAGCCTAGTGGTTAGAGTGTAGAGGTGGCAGGTAGTCTAGTGGTTAGAGTGTAGAGGAGGCAGGTAGCCTAGTGGTTAGAGTGTAGAGGCGGCAGGGTAGCCTAATGGTTAGAGTGTAGAGGCGGCAGGTAGCCTAGTGGTTAGAGTGTAGAGGTGGCAGGTAGCCTAGTGGTTAGAGTGTAGAGGAGGCAGGTAGCCTAGTGGTTAGAGTGTAGAGGAGGCAGGTAGCCTAGTGGTTAGAGTGTAGAGGCGGCTGGTAGCCTAGTGGTTAGAGTGTAGAGGAGGCAGGTAGCCTAGTGGTTAGAGTGTAGAGGAGGCAGGTAGCCTAGTGGTTAGAGTGTAGAGGAGGCAGGTAGCCTAGTGGTTAGAGTGTAGAGGAGGCAGGTAGCCTAGTGGTTAGAGTGTAGAGGCGGCAGGTAGCCTAGTGGTTAGAGTGTAGAGGTGGCAGGTAGCCTAGTGGTTAGAGTGTAGAGGAGGCAGGTAGCCTAGTGGTTAGAGTGTAGAGGTGGCAGGTAGCCTAGTGGTTAGAGTGTAGAGGAGGCAGGTAGCCTAGTGGTTAGAGTGTAGAGGAGGCAGGTAGCCTAGTGGTTAGAGTGTAGAGGCGGCTGGTAGCCTAGTGGTTAGAGTGTAGAGGAGGCAGGTAGCCTAGTGGTTAGAGTGTAGAGGAGGCAGGTAGCCTAGTGGTTAGAGTGTAGAGGAGGCAGGTAGCCTAGTGGTTAGAGTGTAGAGGTGGCAGGTAGCCTAGTGGTTAGAGTGTAGAGGAGGCAGGTAGTCTAGTGGTTAGAGTGTAGAGGAGGCAGGTAGCCTAGTGGTTAGAGTGTAGAGGCGGCTGGTAGCCTAGTGGTTAGAGTGTAGAGGAGGCAGGTAGCCTAGTGGTTAGAGTGTAGAGGAGGCAGGTAGCCTAGTGGTTAGAGTGTAGAGGAGGCAGGTAGCCTAGTGGTTAGAGTGTAGAGGAGGCAGGTAGCCTAGTGGTTAGAGTGTAGAGGAGGCAGGTAGTCTAGTGGTTAGAGTGTAGAGGCGGCAGGGTAGCCTAGTGGTTAGAGTGTAGAGGTGGCAGGTAGTCTAGTGGTTAGAGTGTAGAGGAGGCAGGTAGCCTAGTGGTTAGAGTGTAGAGGCGGCTGGTAGCCTAGTGGTTAGAGTGTAGAGGAGGCAGGGTAGTCTAGTGGTTAGAGTGTAGAGGTGGCAGGTAGCCTAGTGGTTAGAGTGTAGAGGTGGCAGGTAGCCTAGTGGTTAGAGTGTAGAGGAGGCAGGTAGCCTAGTGGTTAGAGTGTAGAGGAGGCAGGTAGTCTAGTGGTTAGAGTGTAGAGGCGGCAGGTAGCCTAGTGGTTAGAGTGTAGGGGCGGCAGGGTAGCCTAGTGGTTAGAGTGTAGAGGCGGCAGGGTAGCCTAGTGGTTAGAGTGTAGAGGCGGCAGGGTAGCCTAGTGGTTAGAGTGTAGAGGAGGCAGGTTGCCTCGTGGTTAGAGTGTAGAGGAGGCAGGTAGCCTAAGTGGTTAGAGTGTAGAGGAGGCAGGTAGTCTAGTGGTTAGAGTGTAGAGGCAGCAGGTAGCCTTGTAGTTAGAGTGTAGAGGAGGCAGGTAGCCTAAGTGGTTAGAGTGTAGAGGAGGCAGGTTGCCTAGTGGTTAGAGTGTAGAGGCGGCAGGTAGCCTAGTGGTTAGAGTGTAGAGGTGGCAGGTAGCCTAGTGGTTAGAGTGTAGAGGCGGCAGGGTAGCCTAGTGGTTAGAGTGTAGAGGAGGCAGGTAGCCTAGTGGTTAGAGTGTAGAGGTGGCAGGGAGCCTAGTGGTTAGAGTGTAGAGGAGGCAGGTAGTCTAGTGGTTAGAGTGTAGGGCGGCAGGTAGCCTAGTGGTTAGAGTGTAGGGGCGGCAGGGTAGCCTAGTGGTTAGAGTGTAGAGGCGGCAGGGTAGCCTAGTGGTTAGAGTGTAGAGGCGGCAGGGTAGCCTAGTGGTTAGAGTGTAGAGGAGGCAGGTTGCCTCGTGGTTAGAGTGTAGAGGAGGCAGGTAGCCTAAGTGGTTAGAGTGTAGAGGAGGCAGGTAGTCTAGTGGTTAGAGTGTAGAGGCAGCAGGTAGCCTTGTAGTTAGAGTGTAGAGGAGGCAGGTAGCCTCGTGGTTAGAGTGTAGAGGAGGCAGGTAGCCTAAGTGGTTAGAGTGTAGAGGAGGCAGGTAGTCTAGTGGTTAGAGTGTAGAGGCAGCAGGTAGCCTTGTAGTTAGAGTGTAGAGGAGGCAGGTAGCCTAAGTGGTTAGAGTGTAGAGGAGGCAGGTTGCCTAGTGGTTAGAGTGTAGAGGCGGCAGGTAGCCTAGTGGTTAGAGTGTAGAGGAGGCAGGTAGCCTAAGTGGTTAGAGTGTAGAGGCGGCAGGTAGCCTAAGTGGTTAGAGTATAGAGGAGGCAGGTAGCCTAGTGGTTAGAGTGTAGAGGAGGCAGGGTAGCCTAGTGGTTAGAGTGTAGGGGAGGCAGGTAGCCTAGCTGTTAGAGTGTAGAGGCGGCAGGTAGCCTAAGTGGTTAGAGTGTAGAGGAGGCAGGGTAGCCTAGTGGTTAGAGTGTAGGGGAGGCAGGTAGCCTAGTTGTTAGAGTGTAGGGGAGGCAGGTAGCCTAGTGGTTAGAGTGTAGAGGCGGCATGTAGCCTAAGTGGTTAGAGTGTTGGGCCAGTAACCGAACGATAGTTAAATCGAATCCCCCGAGCTGACAAGGTTAAAAATCTGTCTTTCTGCCCCTGAACAAGGCAATTAACCCACTGTTCCCTGGTAGGACGTCATTGTAAATCAGAATTTGTTCATAACTGACTTGTCTAGTTAAATAAAGGTTGAATTTGAAAACGTTTTCTGAATGTAGCTAAATGCTAGCTGGCTATCTCGCTCCACAGCTACTATGCTAATGTGTTAATATCTCTCTCCTCCCTCAGCTTGTCAGTGCTCAGCTGAGGGCTCCAGATTCAGTAGCTGTGACCAGGTGAGTGGTCAGTGTACCTGTCTAAACAACGTCGTGGGACAGAGGTGTGACACCTGCAGATCTGGAACCTACGGATTCCCTCTCTGCCAAGGTAATACTAGAGTCCATCTTGATCTTAAACTTGATCTCAATCTTTCAAGTTTAAGTTTCTACTTTATTGTCCCAGAGAGAGAGAGTTAAAGAGATTGTGTTACTTTCTCCCCTGAACAGCTGGCACATGCAACCCAGCCGGCTCTGTGCAGAACGAGGTCCTGCCAACTGTTGTAAGTAGCTTACATCTACGGTTCGTTCGGTTTCTAATAAAATGTGTTTTAACCAAATGCAACATACATTCTGTACTGTTGTTCATTGTTTAGTCATCTCTGCACATCTTTTAACAGGGTTCCTGTGAGTGTCGTCCTTACGTGGAGGGTGTGGCCTGTGACAGGTGTAAACCTCTGTTCTGGAACCTGTCACCTGACACCGTCTACAGATGTTCCAGTAAGAGACATCTGTACACTTCCTGTTTCATCAGAAAGGAGACAACTTTACACTTCCTGTTTTATCAAAAAGGAGACATCTGTACACTTCCTGTTTTATCAAAAGGAGACATCTGTACACTTCCTGTTTAATCAAAAAGGAGACATCTGTACACTTCCTGTTTTATAAAAAAGGAGACATCTGTACACTTCCTGTTTTATCAAAAAGGAGACATCTGTACACTTCCTGTTTTATCAAAAAGGAGACATCTGTACACTTCCTGTTTAATCAAAAAGGAGACATCTGTACACTTCCTGTTTTATAAAAAAGGAGACATCTGTACACTTCCTGTTTTATCAAAAAGGAGACATCTGTACACTTCCTGTTTTATCAAAAAGGAGACATCTGTACACTTCCTGTTTTATCAAAAGGAGGCATCTTTGGCCTGTCGCAGCCGGCCGCGACCGGGAGGTCCGTGGGGCGACGCACAATCGGCCTAGCGTCGTCCGGGTTAGGGAGGGTTTGGTCGGTAGGGATGTCCTTGTCTCATCGCGCACCAGTGACTCCTGTGGCGGGCCGGGCGCAGTGCACGCTAACCAGGTTGCCAGGGGCACGATGTTTCCTCCAACACATTGGTGCGGTTGGCTTCCGGGTTGGATGCGCGCTGTGTTAAGAAGCAGTGTGGCTTTGGTTGCGTTGTGTATCGGAGGACGCATGGCTTTCGACCTTCGTCTCTCCCGAGCACGTACGGGAGTTGTAGCGATGAGACAAGATAGTAATTACTAACAATTGGATACCACGAAATTGGGGAGAAAAAGGGGGTCAAATGTTTTTTTTAAAGGAGACATCTTTACACTTCCTGTTTTATCAAAAGGAAACATTGTGCTTGTTATTGTGAATCATTTATGTGGCAGACTTTGGGTTGACCTGTTTCAAACGTGAGAAATTCCGTTTGGGTAGCAGTAGATTCTACTACATCCTATACTACTTCCTATACTACTTCCTATACTACTTCCTGAAGTGAAAGACAAAAATGTATTGTATTTTCTGTGTGTTCCTCCATCTCCCAGACTGTGAATGCAAAGTTGAAGGGACTGTGGCCGGTGTGGCAGAGTGTGCTCAGGTGAGAAGGTTTTTTCTCAATGATTCAACTGATTTAGTTGATATGAAGCATCCAGTAATACTGGCTAGCTACAGTAGAGTTCTGTCACGGTACAGATGGACCATACAGTTCAATTAGACCAGTAATACTGGCTAGCTACAGTAGAGTTCTGTCACGGTACAGATGGACCATACAGTTCAATTAGACCAGTAATACTGGCTAGCTACAGTAGAGTTCTGTCACGCTACAGATGGAACATACAGTTCAATTAGACCAGTAATATTGGCTAGCTACTGTAGAGTTCTGTCACGCTACAGATGGACCATACAGTTCAATTAGACCAGGAATACTGGCTAGCTACAGTAGAGTTCTGTCACGCTACAGATGGACCATACAGTTCAATTAGACCAGTAATACTGGCTAGCTACAGTAGAGTTCTGTCACGGTACAGATGGACCATACAGTTCAATTAGACCAGTAATACTGGCTAGCTACAGTAGAGTTCTGTCACGCTACAGATGGAACATACAGTTCAATTAGACCAGTAATATTGGCTAGCTACTGTAGAGTTCTGTCACGCTACAGATGGACCATACAGTTCAATTAGACCAGTAATACTGGCTAGCTACAGGAGAGTTCTGTCACGGTACAGATGGACCATACAGTTCAATTAGACCAGTAATACTGGCTAGCTACAGGAGAGTTCTGTCACGCTACAGATGGAACATACAGTTCAATTAGCCCAGTAATACTGGCTAGCTACAGTAGAGTTCTGTCACGCTACAGATGGACCATACAGTTCAATTAGACCAGTAATACTGGCTAGCTACAGGAGAGTTCTGTCACGGTACAGATGGACCATACAGTTCAATTAGACCAGGAATACTGGCTAGCTACAGTAGAGTTCTGTCACGCTACAGATGGACCATACAGTTCAATTAGACCAGTAATATTGGCTAGCTACTGTAGAGTTCTGTCACGGTACAGATGGACCATACAGTTCAATTAGACCAGTAATACTGGCTAGCTACAGTAGAGTTCTGTCACGCTACAGATGGACCATACAGTTCAATTAGCCCAGTAATACTGGGTAGCTACAGTAGAGTTCTGTCACGGTACAGATGGACCATACAGTTCAATTAGACCAGTAATACTGGCTAGCTACAGTAGAGTTCTGTCACGGTACAGATGGACCATACAGTTCAATTAGACCAGTAATACTGGCTAGCTACAGTAGAGTTCTGTCACGCTACAGATGGAACATACAGTTCAATTAGACCAGTAATATTGGCTAGCTACTGTAGAGTTCTGTCACGCTACAGATGGACCATACAGTTCAATTAGACCAGGAATACTGGCTAGCTACAGTAGAGTTCTGTCACGCTACAGATGGACCATACAGTTCAATTAGACCAGTAATACTGGCTAGCTACAGTAGAGTTCTGTCACGGTACAGATGGACCATACAGTTCAATTAGACCAGTAATACTGGCTAGCTACAGTAGAGTTCTGTCACGCTACAGATGGAACATACAGTTCAATTAGACCAGTAATATTGGCTAGCTACTGTAGAGTTCTGTCACGCTACAGATGGACCATACAGTTCAATTAGACCAGTAATACTGGCTAGCTACAGGAGAGTTCTGTCACGGTACAGATGGACCATACAGTTCAATTAGACCAGTAATACTGGCTAGCTACAGGAGAGTTCTGTCACGCTACAGATGGAACATACAGTTCAATTAGCCCAGTAATACTGGCTAGCTACAGTAGAGTTCTGTCACGCTACAGATGGACCATACAGTTCAATTAGACCAGTAATACTGGCTAGCTACAGGAGAGTTCTGTCACGGTACAGATGGACCATACAGTTCAATTAGACCAGGAATACTGGCTAGCTACAGTAGAGTTATGTCACGCTACAGATGGACCATACAGTTCAATTAGACCAGTAATATTGGCTAGCTACTGTAGAGTTCTGTCACGGTACAGATGGACCATACAGTTCAATTAGACCAGTAATACTGGCTAGCTACAGTAGAGTTCTGTCACGCTACAGATGGACCATACAGTTCAATTAGCCCAGTAATACTGGCTAGCTACAGTAGAGTTCTGTCACGGTACAGATGGACCATACAGTTCAATTAGACCAGTAATACTGGCTAGCTACAGTAGAGTTCTGTCACGGTACAGATGGACCATACAGTTCAATTAGACCAGTAATACTGGCTAGCTACAGTAGAGTTCTGTCACGCTACAGATGGAACATACAGTTCAATTAGACCAGTAATATTGGCTAGCTACTGTAGAGTTCTGTCACGCTACAGATGGACCATACAGTTCAATTAGACCAGGAATACTGGCTAGCTACAGTAGAGTTCTGTCACGCTACAGATGGACCATACAGTTCAATTAGACCAGTAATACTGGCTAGCTACAGTAGAGTTCTGTCACGGTACAGATGGACCATACAGTTCAATTAGACCAGTAATACTGGCTAGCTACAGTAGAGTTCTGTCACGCTACAGATGGAACATACAGTTCAATTAGACCAGTAATATTGGCTAGCTACTGTAGAGTTCTGTCACGCTACAGATGGACCATACAGTTCAATTAGACCAGTAATACTGGCTAGCTACAGGAGAGTTCTGTCACGGTACAGATGGACCATACAGTTCAATTAGACCAGTAATACTGGCTAGCTACAGGAGAGTTCTGTCACGCTACAGATGGAACATACAGTTCAATTAGCCCAGTAATACTGGCTAGCTACAGTAGAGTTCTGTCACGCTACAGATGGACCATACAGTTCAATTAGACCAGTAATACTGGCTAGCTACAGGAGAGTTCTGTCACGGTACAGATGGACCATACAGTTCAATTAGACCAGGAATACTGGCTAGCTACAGTAGAGTTCTGTCACGCTACAGATGGACCATACAGTTCAATTAGACCAGTAATATTGGCTAGCTACTGTAGAGTTCTGTCACGGTACAGATGGACCATACAGTTCAATTAGACCAGTAATACTGGCTAGCTACAGTAGAGTTCTGTCACGCTACAGATGGACCATACAGTTCAATTAGCCCAGTAATACTGGCTAGCTACAGTAGAGTTCTGTCACGGTACAGATGGACCATACAGTTCAATTAGACCAGTAATACTGGCTAGCTACAGTAGAGTTCTGTCACGGTACAGATGGACCATACAGTTCAATTAGACCAGTAATACTGGCTAGCTACAGTAGAGTTCTGTCACGCTACAGATGGAACATACAGTTCAATTAGACCAGTAATATTGGCTAGCTACTGTAGAGTTCTGTCATGCTACAGATGGACCATACAGTTCAATTAGACCAGGAATACTGGCTAGCTACAGTAGAGTTCTGTCACGCTACAGATGGGCCATACAGTTCAATTAGACCAGTAATACTGCCTAGCTACAGTAGAGTTCTGTCACGGTACAGATGGACCATACAGTTCAATTAGACCAGTAATACTGGCTAGCTACAGTAGAGTTCTGTCACGGTACAGATGGACCATACAGTTCAATTAGACCAGTAATACTGGCTAGCTACAGTAGAGTTCTGTCACGCTACAGATGGAACATACAGTTCAATTAGACCAGTAATATTGGCTAGCTACTGTAGAGTTCTGTCACGCTACAGATGGACCATACAGTTCAATTAGACCAGTAATACTGGCTAGCTACAGGAGAGTTCTGTCACGGTACAGATGGACCATACAGTTCAATTAGACCAGTAATACTGGCTAGCTACAGGAGAGTTCTGTCACGCTACAGATGGAACATACAGTTCAATTAGCCCAGTAATACTGGCTAGCTACAGTAGAGTTCTGTCACGCTACAGATGGACCATACAGTTCAATTAGACCAGTAATACTGGCTAGCTACAGGAGAGTTCTGTCACGGTACAGATGGACCATACAGTTCAATTAGACCAGGAATACTGGCTAGCTACAGTAGAGTTCTGTCACGCTACAGATGGACCATACAGTTCAATTAGACCAGTAATACTGGCTAGCTCCAGTAGAGTTCTGTCACGGTACAGATGGAACATACAGTTCAATTAGACCAGTAATACTGGCTAGCTACAGTAGAGGTCTGTCACGGTACAGATGGACCATACAGTTCAATTAGACCAGTAATACTGGCTAGCTACAGTAGAGGTCTGTCACGGTACAGATGGACCATACAGTTCAATTAGACCAGTAATACTGGCTAGCTACAGTAGAGTTCTGTCACGGTACAGATGGACCATACAGTTCAATTAGACCAGGAATACTGGCTAGCTACAGTAGAGTTCTGTCACGCTACAGATGGACAATACAGTTCAATTAGACCAGTAATACTGGCTAGCTACAGTAGAGTTCTGTCACGCTACAGATGGACCATACAGTTCAATTAGACCAGTAATACTGGCTAGCTACAGTAGAGTTCTGTCACGCTACAGATGGAACATACAGTTCAATTAGACCAGTAATACTGCCTAGCTACAGTAGAGTTCTGTCACGGTACAGATGGACCATACAGTTCAATTAGACCAGTAATACTGGCTAGCTACAGGAGAGTTCTGTCACGGTACAGATGGACCATACAGTTAAATTTGCCCAGTAATACTGGCTAGCTACAGGAGAGTTCTGTCATGCTACAGATGGAACATACAGTTCAATTAGACCAGTAATACTGGCTAGCTACAGTAGAGTTCTGTCACGGTACAGATGGACCATACAGTTCAATTAGACCAGTAATACTGGCTAGCTACAGTAGAGTTCTGTCACGGTACAGATGGACCATACAGTTAAATTTGCCCAGTAATACTGGCTAGCTACAGGAGAGTTCTGTCATGCTACAGATGGAACATACAGTTCAATTAGACCAGTAATACTGGCTAGCTACAGTAGAGTTCTGTCACGGTACAGATGGACCATACAGTTCAATTAGACCAGTAATACTCGCTAGCTACAGTAGAGTTCTGTCACGGTACAGATGGACCATACAGTTCAATTAGACCAGTAATACTGGCTAGCTACAGTAGAGTTCTGTCACGGTACAGATGGACCATACAGTTCAATTAGACCAGTAATACTGGCTAGCCACAGGAGAGTTCTGTCACGCTACAGATGGACCATACAGTTCAATTAGCCCAGTAATACTGGCTAGCTACAGTAGAGTTCTGTCACGGTACAGATGGAACATACAGTTCAATTAGACCAGTAATACTGCCTAGCTACAGTAGAGTTCTGTCACGCTACAGATGGACCATACAGTTCAATTAGCCCAGTAATACTGGCTAGCTACAGTAGAGTTCTGTCACGCTACAGATGGACCATACAGTTCAATTAGACCAGTAATACTGGCTAGCTACAGTAGAGTTCTGTCACGGTACAGATGGACCATACAGTTCAATTAGCCCACTACTTGTTTGAATTCAACGGATCTTTAAAAGTTGTTTTCTTTTCTTCTTGGGCTCCTTCAGAACAACGGCCAATGTCACTGTAAACCCAACGTGTGCAGTGGCACCTGCTCTGTGTGTAAAGACGGATACTTCAACCTGCAGAGTGGCAGCTTCTTCGGCTGTCAAGGTAACCCTTCGACTACTGTCCCACCAACTGAATGTTTCTCTGTCCAGAGGACCCCTGAAGTACCCCCTCTTGTACAATCTACCAGTAGGCCTATGGTCTCATGAGTCTTCTCTAGTACCCCCTGTGGATTGGCTAGGTACCCCCATGGATCCTAGTACCCACTGTGGATAGGCTAGGTACCCCCAGGGATCCTAGTACCCCCTGTGGATAGGCTAGGTACCCCCATGGATCCTAGCACCCCCTGTCGATA
Organism: Oncorhynchus tshawytscha; assembly: GCF_018296145.1. NCBI lineage: Eukaryota > Metazoa > Chordata > Actinopteri > Salmoniformes > Salmonidae > Oncorhynchus > Oncorhynchus tshawytscha. The sequence goes on along the minus strand of NC_056450.1, from coordinate 41,848,643 downwards.
GGCTAGGTACCTCCAGGGATCCTGGGTACCCAATGTGGATAGGCCAAGTACCCCCAGGTATCCTAGTACCCCCTGTGGATAGGCTAGGTACCCCCAGGGATCCTAGTACCCCCTGTCGATAGGCTAGGTACCTCCAGGGATCCTAGTACCCAATGTGGATAGGCCAAGTACCCCCAGGGATCCTAGTACCCCCTGTGGATAGGCTAGGTACCCCCAGGGGTCCAAGTAACCCAGGGGTCCTAGTACCGCTCGCCAACCCAACATCTTAACCATTAGATCAAGAGGACATCCTCATGGTTCGGGGGCAAAAGTTGGGCTTTACATGTCTCAAGCAGAGATACCTCGAGAGGGCGAATTCCAAATCTCCTCTGTTACAATAACACCAGTCTGGTGTACTATACATTTTTTTTTAAATAAACTATAAAGGTGTACAGCAGTATATCATGATCTCTAGATGTGTTGGTGTGTGTGTTGCAGGTTGTACAGCAGTATATCATGATCTCTAGATGTGTTGGTGTGTGTGTTGCAGGTTGTACAGCAGTATATCATGATCTCTAGATGTGTTGGTGTGTGTGTGTTGCAGGTTGTACAGCAGTATATCATGATCTCTAGATGTGTTGGTGTGTGTTGCAGGCTGTCAGTGTGACATTGGAGGATCAGTGGGTCAGTCCTGTGGGGAGAGGACCGGGAGATGTCGTTGCAGACCCAACGTGGAGGGATCCAAGTGTAACAGGTGAGTGAAAAGGGGAAAACATTCCGTTTGCATCACAGATAGAAAAAGAAGAAGAGTCCATTGTCATTTCCTGATCACTTTTTTTCCCGAAAGCTTTATTAACCCCCGAGAAACATACGATACCCAATAGGAGGCTTTCTATTATCATTTACTGAAAATATTATTTTAAACGTAAATTATAATTTTTTTTAACCAGCATTCCGTCTCTCCTTTCAAGGCCTCGTCCAGACCACTACTTTCCAGACCTGCACCACCTGAAGTTTGAGATAGAGGAGGGTACCATGCTGGACGGGCGGCCGGTGCGCTTCGGCTACAACCCCTTGGAGTTTGAAGGGTTCAGCTGGAGAGGGTACGCTCAGATGTCCTCCATTCAGGTGAGTCCTCTATACCACATGTATATTAATATATCGTACATATAGCCTATATCTCTGTGGCTCTGTCCTCCCTTTCCACTGTCTTAGATCTCACACACAGCTGTTATTATGTTTTTCAAATGATGTGTAGTTTTATTTGTTAGTAGTAGTAACTGAATTCGTTCCTATTCGTTGCTATGTTATCATAGACATCCTCTCTGTGTGTTCTCTGTTATCAAATCAAATCAAATCAAATCAAATTTTATTTGTCACATACACATGGTTAGCAGATGTTAATGCGAGTGTAGCGAAATGCTTGTGCTTCTAGTTCCGACAATGCAGTAATAACGAGCAAGTAATCTAACTAACAATTCCAAAAAAAAAAAAAAAAAAAAAACTACTGTCTTATACACAGTGTAAGGGGATAAAGAATATGTACATAAGGATATATGAATGAGTGATGGTACAGAGCAGCATAGGCAAGATACAGTAGATGATATCGAGTACAGTATATACATATGAGATAAGTATGTAAACCAAGTGGCATAGTTAAAGTGGCTAGTGATACATGTATTACATAAGGATGCAGTCGATGATATAGAGTACAGTATCAACGTATGCATATGAGATGAACAATGTAGGGTAAGTAACATTATATAAGGTAGCATTGTTTAAAGTGGCTAGTGATATATTTACATAATTTCCCATCAATTCCCATGATTAAAGTGGCTGGAGTAGAGTCAGTGTCATTGACAGTGTGTTGGCAGTAGCCACTCAATGTTAGTGGTGGCTGTTTAACAGTCTGATGGCCTTGAGATAGAAGCTGTTTTTCAGTCTCTCGGTCCCAGCTTTGATGCACCTGTACTGACCTCGCCTTCTGGATGACAGCGGGGTGAACAGGCAGTGGCTCGGGTGGTTGATGTCCTTGATGATCTTTATGGCCTTCCTGTAGCATCGGGTGGTGTAGGTGTCCTGGAGGGCAGGTAGTTTGCCCCCGGTGATGCGTTGTGCAGACCTCACTACCCTCTGGAGAGCCTTACGGTTGAGGGCGGTGCAGTTGCCATACCAGGCGGTGATACAGCCCGCCAGGATGCTCTCGATTGTGCATCTGTAGAAGTTTGTGAGTGCTTTTGGTGACAAGCCGAATTTCTTCAGCCTCCTGAGGTTGAAGAGGCGCTGCTGCGCCTTCCTCACGATGCTGTCTGTGTGAGTGGACCAATTCAGTTTGTCTGTGATGTGTATGCCGAGGAACTTAAAACTTGCTACCCTCTCCACTACTGTTCCATCGATGTGGATGGGGGGTGTTCCCTCTGCTGTTTCCTGAAGTCCACAATCATCTCCTTAGTTTTGTTGACGTTGAGTGTGAGGTTATTTTCCTGACACCACACTCCGAGGGCCCTCACCTCCTCCCTGTAGGCCGTCTCGTCGTTGTTGGTAATCAAGCCTACCACTGTTGTGTCGTCCGCAAACTTGATGATTGAGTTGGAGGCGTGCGTGGCCACGCAGTCGTGGGTGAACAGGGAGTACAGGAGGGGGCTCAGAACGCACCCTTGTGGGGCCCCAGTGTTGAGGATCAGCGGGGAGGAGATGTTGTTGCCTACCCTCACCACCTGGGGCGGCCCGTCAGGAAGTCCAGTACCCAGTTGCACAGGGCGGGGTCGAGACCCAGGGTCTCGAGCTTGATGACGAGCTTGGAGGGTACTATGGTGTTGAATGCCGAGCTGTAGTCGATGAACAGCATTCTCACATAGGTATTCCTCTTGTCCAGATGGGTTAGGGCAGTGTGCAGTGTGGTTGAGATTGCATCGTCTGTGGACCTATTTGGGCGGTAAGCAAATTGGAGTGGGTCAAGGGTGTCAGGTAGGGTGGAGGTGATATGGTCCTTGACTAGTCTCTCAAAGCACTTCATGATGACGGATGTGAGTGCTACGGGCGGTAGTCGTTTAGCTCAGTTACCTTAGCTTTCTTGGGAACAGGAACAATGGTGGCCCTCTTGAAGCATGTGGGAACAGCAGACTGGTATAGGGATTGGTTGAATATGTCCGTAAACACACCGGCCAGCTGGTCTGCGCATGCTCTGAGGGCGCGGCTGGGGATGCCGTCTGGGCCTGCAGCCTTGCGAGGGTTAACACGTTTAAATGTCTTACTCACTTCGGCTGCAGTGAAGGAGAGACCGCATGATTCCGTTGCAGGCCGTGTCAGTGGCACTGTATTGTCCTCAAAGCGGGCAAAAAGTTATTTAGTCTGCCTGGGAGCAAGACATCCTGGTCCGTGACTGGGCTGGGTTTCTTCCTGTAGTCCGTGATTGACTGTAGACCCTGCCACATACCTCTTGTGTCTGAGCCGTTGAATTGAGATTCTACTTTGTCTCTGTACTGGCGCTTAGCTTGTTTGATAGCCTTGCGGAGGGAATAGCTGCACTGTTTGTATTCAGTCATGTTACCAGACACCTTGCCCTGATTAAAAGCAGTGGTTCGTGCCTTCAGTTTCACACGAATGCTGCCATCAATCCACGGTTTCTGGTTAGGGAATGTTTTAATCGTTGCTATGGGAACGACATCTTCAACGCACGTTCTAATGAACTCGCACACCGTATCAGCGTATTCGTCAATGTTGTTGTCTGACGCAATACGAAACATCTCCCAGTCCACGTGATGGAAGCAGTCTTGGAGTGTGGAGTCAGCTTGGTCGGACCAGCGTTGGACAGACCTCAGCGTGGGAGCTTCTTGTTTTAGTTTCTGTCTGTAGGCAGGGATCAACAAAATGGAGTCGTGGTCAGCTTTTCCGAAAGGGGGCGGGGCAGGGCCTTATATGCGTCGCGGAAGTTAGAGTAACAATGATCCAGGGTCTTTCCACCCCTGGTTGCGCAATCAATATGCTGATAAAATTTAGGGAGTCTTGTTTTCAGATTAGCCTTGTTAAAATCCCCAGCTACAATGAATGCAGCCTCCGGATAAATCGTTTCCAGTTTGCAGAGAGTTAAATAAAGTTCGTTCAGAGCCATCGATGTGTCTGCTTGGGGGGATATATACGGCTGTGATTATAATCGAAGAGAATTCTCTTGGTAGATAATGCGGTCTACATTTGATTGTGAGGAATTCTAAATCAGGTGAACAGAAGGATTTGAGTTCCTGTATGTTTCCTTCATCACACCATGTCACGTTGGCCATAAGGCATACGCCCCCGCCCGTCTTCTTACCAGAGAGATGTTTGTTTCTGTCGGCGCGATGCGTGGAGAAACCCGCTGGCTGCACCGCTTCGGATTGCGTCTCTCCAGTGAGCCATGTTTCCGTGAAGCAGAGAACGTTACAGTCTCTGATGTCCCTCTGGAATGCTACCCTTGCTCGGATTTCATCAACCTTGTTGTCAAGAGACTGGACATTGGCAAGAAGAATGCTGGGGAGTGGTGCACGATGTGCCCGTCTCCGGAGTCTGACCAGAAGACCGCTTCGTTTCCCTCTTTTTCTGAGTCGTTTTTTTTTTTTGGTCGCTGCATGTGATCCACTCGGTTACACTGGTTGTAAGGCAGAACTCAGGATCCGCAGCGAAAAACATATTCTTGGTCGTACTGATGGTGAGTTGACGCTGATCTTATATTCAGTAGTTCTTGTCGGCTGTATGTAAAGAAACCTAAGATGACCTGGGGTACTAGTGTAAGAAATAACACGTAAAAAAAAAAAAAAAAAAAAAAAAAAAAAAACTGCATAGTTTCCTAGGAACGCGAGCGAGGCGGCCATCTCTGTCGGCGCCGGAAGTACCGGGGCTTATATTCATGACTAATGAATTGTCTTCACTACAACATGTGTTCAATTCTGCGGTCAACTCAAACCTCAGTCATTCTAACCCCCTTTTTGCATTTGAAACCATAACTTATTCTCCTGAATAAGTCTCAAGGTTCAATAGGTCAACGTTTTAGGTATATTGTCCCTGTAGTATAGCTTTAGTAGGACAGCTTGCTTTATGCTTGGGTGATTGATGACGGAAGCTAGCGTGTTTGCATTGTGGTGCTCCCTGTGTGTTTTATGGAGTGGGCGGGAGAGGTGTGTGCTAGGCATAGAGATGGTTAGAGGGCACACATGAGTCAAAAAGCCTGTTTTAACATGGGCAGCGCCATTGAAGGCTATCACCATTTATGGTCAACTGGGTGGGACTTCTTGTGGGTTAAGTAGGAATCCCACCGGAGGGATCAGCCAATGAATTATACTCCTTAGAAAAACATCCCAGGGCCTCCGGTTTTGCGAACCCTGGTCTGTAGGCGTCACTACAGACCAGGGTTCGATCCCAGGCTGTATCACAGCGGTCTAAGGCATTGCGTCGCAGTATTGAGGCGTCACTACAGACCAGGGTTCGATCCCAGGCTGTATCACAGCGGTCTAAGGCATTGCGTCGCAGTATTGAGGCGTCACTACAGACCAGGGTTCGACCTTGACTCAACCTTTGCCGACAAGATTGAAATTGAGGAGAAAAAAGGGGTTGAAATATTAGATAACAGACATCCCAGCACTGCAGGTAGCAGTAAGAATAACGCAACAAGAAATAGATACTTTAAAATAAAGCCCTCCCTGGTTGCTGCCGATGCTGTCGCAGAAGTCTTCAATGGCAGAGAGGATGTGGGGCCTCTTTTCATCTCTATGGGGCTTTATGGTTGGCTTTGGCTGCAGTGGTGCTGGTGTGGTATTAAGGAGTGGTGGTGCTGGTGGTGTGTTATTAAGGAGTGGTGCTGGAGGTGTGGTATTCAGGAGTGGTGCTGGTGGTGGTGTGGTATTAAGGAGTGGTGGTGCTGGTGTGGTATTAAGGAGTGGTGGTGGAGGTGTGGTATTCAGGAGTGGTGCTGGTGGTGGTGTGGTATTAAGGAGTGGTGGTGGGGTGGTATTAAGGAGTGGTGGTGGTGCTGGTGTGGTATTAAGGAGTGGTGGTGCTGGTGGTGTGTTATTAAGGAGTGGTGCTGGAGGTGTGGTATTCAGGAGTGGTGCTGGTGTGGTATTAAGGAGTGGTGGTGCTGGTGTGGTATTAAGGAGTGGTGGTGCTGGTGTGGTATTAAGGAGTGGTGGTGCTGGTGTGGTATTAAGGAGTGGTGGTGCTGGTGTGGTATTAAGGAGTGGTGGTGGTGGTGTGTTATTAAGGAGTGGTGCTGGTGTGGTATTAAGGAGTGGTGGTGCTGGTGGTGTGGTACTAAGGAGTGGTGGTGCTGGTGGTGTGGTATTAAGGAGTGGTGGTGCTGGTGGTGTGGTATTAAGGAGTGGTGGTGCGGTATTAAGGAGTGGTGGTGCCTGTGTGGTATTAAGGAGTGGTGGTGGTGGTGGTGTGGTATTAAGGAGTGGTGGTGCTGGTGGTGTGGTACTAAGGAGTGGTGGTGCTGGTGGTGTGGTATTAAGGAGTGGTGGTGCTGGTGGTGTGGTATTAAGGAGTGGTGGTGCCTGTGTGGTATTAAGGAGTGGTGGTGCTGGTGGTGTGGTATGAAGGAGTGGTGGTGCTGGTGGTGTGGTATTAAGGAGTGGTGGTGGTGGTGGTGTGGTATTAAGGAGTGGTGGTGCTGGTGGTGTGGTATTAAGGAGTGGTGGTGGTGGTGGTGTGGGATTAAGGAGTGGTGGTGGTGGTGGTGTGGGATTAAGGAGTGGTGCCTGTGTGGTATTAAGGAGTGGTGGTGCTGGTGGTGTGGTATTAAGGAGTGGTGGTGCTGGTGGTGCTGGTGTGGTATTAAGGAGTGGTGCCTGTGTGGTATTAAGGAGTGGTGGTGCTGGTAGTGTGGTATTAAGGAGTGGTGGTGCTGGTGTGGTATTAAGGAGTG
>NC_056450.1:41824269-41836769 GCF_018296145.1 Oncorhynchus tshawytscha | reverse complement strand
CTGATAAACTACATGTCTCTCTGTGTCTCTCCCTGATAGCTGTCTGATAAACTACATGTCTCTCTGTGTCTCTCCCTGATAGCTGTCTGATAAACTACCTGTCTCTCCCTGATAGCTGTCTGATAAACTACATGTCTCTCTGTGTCTCTCCCTGATAGCTGTCTGATAAACTACCTGTCTCTCCCTGATAGCTGTCTGATAAACTACCTGTCTCTCCCTGATAGCTGTCTGATAAACTACATGTCTCTCTGTGTCTCTCCCTGATAGCTGTCTGATAAACTACATGTCTCTCTGTGTCTCTCCCTGATAGCTGTCTGATAAACTACCTGTCTCTCCCTGATAGCTGTCTGATAAACTACCTGTCTCTCCCTGATAGCTGTCTGATAAACTACCTGTCTCTCCCTGATAACTGTCTGATAAACTACCTGTCTCTCTGTGTCTCTCCCTGATAGCTGTCTGATAAACTACCTGTCTCTCCCTGATAACTGTCTGATAAACTACATGTCTCTCCCTGATAGCTGTCTGATAAACTACATGTCTCTCTGTGTCTCTCCTGATAGCTGTCTGATAAACTACATGTCTCTCTGTGTCTCTCTCTCCCTGATAGCTGTCTGATAAACTACCTGTCTCTCCCTGATAGCTGTCTGATAAACTACATGTCTATCTGTGTCTCTCCCTGATAGCTGTCTGATAAACTACCTGTCTCTCCCTGATAGCTGTCTGATAAACTACATGTCTCTCTGTGTCTCTCCCTGATAGCTGTCTGATAAACTACCTGTCTCTCCCTGATAGCTGTCTGATAAACTACATGTCTCTCTGTGTCTCTCCTGATAGCTGTCTGATAAACTACCTGTCTCTCCCTGATAGCTGTCTGATAAACTACATGTCTCTCTGTGTCTCTCCCTGATAGCTGTCTGATAAACTACATGTCTCTCTGTGTCTCTACCTGATAGATGTCTGATAAACTACATGTCTCTCTGTGTCTCTCCCTGATAGCTGTCTGATAAACTACCTGTCTCTCCCTGATAGCTGTCTGATAAACTACATGTCTCTCTGTGTCTCTCCCTGATAGCTGTCTGATAAACTACATGTCTCTCTGTGTCTCTCCCTGATAGCTGTCTGATAAACTACCTGTCTCTCCCTGATAGCTGTCTGATAAACTACATGTCTCTCTGTGTCTCTCCCTGATAGCTGTCTGATAAACTACCTGTCTCTCCCTGATAGCTGTCTGATAAACTACCTGTCTCTCCCTGATAGCTGTCTGATAAACTACATGTCTCTCTGTGTCTCTCCCTGATAGCTGTCTGATAAACTACATGTCTCTCTGTGTCTCTCCCTGATAGCTGTCTGATAAACTACCTGTCTCTCCCTGATAGCTGTCTGATAAACTACCTGTCTCTCCCTGATAGCTGTCTGATAAACTACCTGTCTCTCCCTGATAACTGTCTGATAAACTACCTGTCTCTCTGTGTCTCTCCCTGATAGCTGTCTGATAAACTACCTGTCTCTCCCTGATAACTGTCTGATAAACTACATGTCTCTCCCTGATAGCTGTCTGATAAACTACATGTCTCTCTGTGTCTCTCCCTGATAGCTGTCTGATAAACTACATGTCTCTCTGTGTCTCTCCCTGATAGCTGTCTGATAAACTACCTGTCTCTCCCTGATAGCTGTCTGATAAACTACATGTCTCTCTGTGTCTCTCCCTGATAGCTGTCTGATAAACTACATGTCTCTCTGTGTCTCTCCCTGATAGCTGTCTGATAAACTACATGTCTCTCTGTGTCTCTCCCTGATAGCTGTCTGATAAACTACCTGTCTCTCCCTGATAGCTGTCTGATAAACTACATGTCTCTCTGTGTCTCTCCCTGATAGCTGTCTGATAAACTACCTGTCTCTCCCTGATAGCTGTCTGATAAACTACCTGTCTCTCCCTGATAGCTGTCTGATAAACTACATGTCTCTCTGTGTCTCTCCCTGATAGCTGTCTGATAAACTACATGTCTCTCTGTGTCTCTCCCTGATAGCTGTCTGATAAACTACCTGTCTCTCCCTGATAGCTGTCTGATAAACTACCTGTCTCTCCCTGATAGCTGTCTGATAAACTACCTGTCTCTCCCTGATAACTGTCTGATAAACTACCTGTCTCTCTGTGTCTCTCCCTGATAGCTGTCTGATAAACTACCTGTCTCTCCCTGATAACTGTCTGATAAACTACATGTCTCTCCCTGATAGCTGTCTGATAAACTACATGTCTCTCTGTGTCTCTCCCTGATAGCTGTCTGATAAACTACATGTCTCTCTGTGTCTCTCTCTCCCTGATAGCTGTCTGATAAACTACCTGTCTCTCCCTGATAGCTGTCTGATAAACTACATGTCTCTCTGTGTCTCTCCCTGATAGCTGTCTGATAAACTACCTGTCTCTCCCTGATAGCTGTCTGATAAACTACATGTCTCTCTGTGTCTCTCCCTGATAGCTGTCTGATAAACTACCTGTCTCTCCCTGATAGCTGTCTGATAAACTACATGTCTCTCTGTGTCTCTCCCTGATAGCTGTCTGATAAACTACCTGTCTCTCCCTGATAGCTGTCTGATAAACTACATGTCTCTCTGTGTCTCTCCCTGATAGCTGTCTGATAAACTACCTGTCTCTCCCTGATAGCTGTCTGATAAACTACATGTCTCTCTGTGTCTCTCCCTGATAGCTGTCTGATAAACTACCTGTCTCTCCCTGATAGCTGTCTGATAAACTACATGTCTCTCTGTGTCTCTCCCTGATAGCTGTCTGATAAACTACCTGTCTCTCCCTGATAGCTGTCTGATAAACTACATGTCTCTCTGTGTCTCTCCCTGATAGCTGTCTGATAAACTACCTGTCTCTCCCTGATAGCTGTCTGATAAACTACATGTCTCTCTGTGTCTCTCCCTGAGAGCTGTCTGATAAACTACCTGTCTCTCCCTGATAGCTGTCTGATAAACTACCTGTCTCTCCCTGATAGCTGTCTGATAAACTACATGTCTCTCTGTGTCTCTCCCTGAGAGCTGTCTGATAAACTACCTGTCTCTCCCTGATAGCTGTCTGATAAACTACCTGTCTCTCCCTGATAGCTGTCTGATAAACTACATGTCTCTCTGTCTCTACCTGATAGCTGTCTGATAAACTACCTGTCTCTCCCTGATAGCTGTCTGATAAACTACATGTCTCTCTGTGTCTCTCCCTGAGAGCTGTCTGATAAACTACCTGTCTCTCCCTGATAGCTGTCTGATAAACTACCTCTCTCTCCCTGATAGCTGTCTGATAAACTACATGTCTCTCTGTGTCTCTCCCTGATAGCTGTCTGATAAACTACCTGTCTCTCCCTGATAGCTGTCTGATAAACTACCCGTCTCTCTGTGTCTCTCCCTGATAGCTGTCTGATAAACTACATGTCTCTCTGTGTCTCTACCTGATAGCTGTCTGATAAACTACCTGTCTCTCCCTGATAGCTGTCTGATAAACTACATGTCTCTCTGTGTCTCTCCCTGATAGCTGTCTGATAAACTACCTGTCTCTCCCTGATAGCTGTCTGATAAACTACATGTCTCTCTGTGTCTCTCCCTGATAGCTGTCTGATAAACTACCTGTCTCTCCCTGATAGCTGTCTGATAAACTACATGTCTCTCTGTGTCTCTCCCTGATAGCTGTCTGATAAACTACCTGTCTCTCCCTGATAGCTGTCTGATGAACTACATGTCTCTCTGTGTCTCTCCCTGATAGCTGTCTGATAAACTACCTGTCTCTCCCTGATAGCTGTCTGATAAACTACATGTCTCTCTGTGTCTCTCCCTGATAGCTGTCTGATAAACTACCTGTCTCTCTGTGTCTCTCCCTGATAGCTGTCTGATAAACTACCTGTCTCTCTGTGTCTCTCCCTGATAGCTGTCTGATAAACTACCTGTCTCTCTGTGTCTCTCCCTGATAGCTGTCTGATAAACTACATGTCTCTCTGTGTCTCTCCCTGATAGCTGTCTGATAAACTACATGTCTCTCTGTGTCTCTCCCTGATAGCTGTCTGATAAACTACCTGTCTCTCTGTGTCTCTCCCTGATAGCTGTCTGATAAACTACCTGTCTCTCTGTGTCTCTCCCTGATAGCTGTCTGATAAACTACCTGTCTCTGTGTCTCTCCCTGATAGCTGTCTGATAAACTACCTGTCTCTCTGTGTCTCTCCCTGATAGCTGTCTGATAAACTACCTGTCTCTCTGTGTCTCTCCCTGATAGCTGTCTGATAAACTACATGTCTCTCTGTGTCTCTCCCTGATAGCTGTCTGATAAACTACCTGTCTCTCCCTGATAGCTGTCTGATAAACTACCTGTCTCTGTGTCTCTCCCTGATAGCTGTCTGATAAACTACCTGTCTCTCTGTGTCTCTCCCTGATAGCTGTCTGATAAACTACCTGTCTCTCTGTGTCTCTCCCTGATAGCTGTCTGATAAACTACCTGTCTCTCCCTGATAACTGTCTGATAAACTACATGTCTCTCCCTGATAGCTGTCTGATAAACTACATGTCTCTCTGTGTCTCTCCCTGATAGCTGTCTGATAAACTACATGTCTCTCTGTGTCTCTCCCTGATAGCTGTCTGATAAACTACCTGTCTCTCCCTGATAGCTGTCTGATAAACTACATGTCTCTCTGTGTCTCTCCCTGATAGCTGTCTGATAAACTACCTGTCTCTCCCTGATAGCTGTCTGATAAACTACATGTCTCTCTGTGTCTCTCCCTGATAGCTGTCTGATAAACTACCTGTCTCTCCCTGATAGCTGTCTGATAAACTACATGTCTCTCTGTGTCTCTCCCTGATAGCTGTCTGATAAACTACCTGTCTCTCCCTGATAGCTGTCTGATAAACTACATGTCTCTCTGTGTCTCTCCTGATAGCTGTCTGATAAACTACCTGTCTCTCCCTGATAGCTGTCTGATAAACTACATGTCTCTCTGTGTCTCTCCCTGAGAGCTGTCTGATAAACTACCTGTCTCTCCCTGATAGCTGTCTGATAAACTACCTGTCTCTCCCTGATAGCTGTCTGATAAACTACATGTCTCTCTGTGTCTCTCCCTGATAGCTGTCTGATAAACTACCTGTCTCTCCCTGATAGCTGTCTGATAAACTACCCGTCTCTCTGTGTCTCTCCCTGATAGCTGTCTGATAAACTACATGTCTCTCTGTGTCTCTACCTGATAGATGTCTGATAAACTACATGTCTCTCTGTGTCTCTCCCTGATAGCTGTCTGATAAACTACCTGTCTCTCCCTGATAGCTGTCTGATAAACTACATGTCTCTCTGTGTCTCTCCCTGATAGCTGTCTGATAAACTACATGTCTCTCTGTGTCTCTCCCTGATAGCTGTCTGATAAACTACCTGTCTCTCCCTGATAGCTGTCTGATAAACTACATGTCTCTCTGTGTCTCTCCCTGATAGCTGTCTGATAAACTACCTGTCTCTCCCTGATAGCTGTCTGATAAACTACCTGTCTCTCCCTGATAGCTGTCTGATAAACTACATGTCTCTCTGTGTCTCTCCCTGATAGCTGTCTGATAAACTACATGTCTCTCTGTGTCTCTCCCTGATAGCTGTCTGATAAACTACCTGTCTCTCCCTGATAGCTGTCTGATAAACTACCTGTCTCTCCCTGATAGCTGTCTGATAAACTACCTGTCTCTCCCTGATAACTGTCTGATAAACTACCTGTCTCTCTGTGTCTCTCCCTGATAGCTGTCTGATAAACTACCTGTCTCTCCCTGATAACTGTCTGATAAACTACATGTCTCTCCCTGATAGCTGTCTGATAAACTACATGTCTCTCTGTGTCTCTCCCTGATAGCTGTCTGATAAACTACATGTCTCTCTGTGTCTCTCCTGATAGCTGTCTGATAAACTACCTGTCTCTCCCTGATAGCTGTCTGATAAACTACATGTCTCTCTGTGTCTCTCCCTGATAGCTGTCTGATAAACTACATGTCTCTCTGTGTCTCTCCTGATAGCTGTCTGATAAACTACATGTCTCTCTGTGTCTCTCCCTGATAGCTGTCTGATAAACTACCTGTCTCTCCCTGATAGCTGTCTGATAAACTACATGTCTCTCTGTGTCTCTCCCTGATAGCTGTCTGATAAACTACCTGTCTCTCCCTGATAGCTGTCTGATAAACTACCTGTCTCTCCCTGATAGCTGTCTGATAAACTACATGTCTCTCTGTGTCTCTCCCTGATAGCTGTCTGATAAACTACATGTCTCTCTGTGTCTCTCCCTGATAGCTGTCTGATAAACTACCTGTCTCTCTGATAGCTGTCTGATAAACTACCTGTCTCTCCCTGATAGCTGTCTGATAAACTACCTGTCTCTCCCTGATAACTGTCTGATAAACTACCTGTCTCTCTGTGTCTCTCCCTGATAGCTGTCTGATAAACTACCTGTCTCTCCCTGATAACTGTCTGATAAACTACATGTCTCTCCCTGATAGCTGTCTGATAAACTACATGTCTCTCTGTGTCTCTCCCTGATAGCTGTCTGATAAACTACATGTCTCTCTGTGTCTCTCCCTGATAGCTGTCTGATAAACTACCTGTCTCTCCCTGATAGCTGTCTGATAAACTACATGTCTCTCTGTGTCTCTCCCTGATAGCTGTCTGATAAACTACCTGTCTCTCCCTGATAGCTGTCTGATAAACTACATGTCTCTCTGTGTCTCTCCCTGATAGCTGTCTGATAAACTACCTGTCTCTCCCTGATAGCTGTCTGATAAACTACATGTCTCTCTGTGTCTCTCCCTGATAGCTGTCTGATAAACTACCTGTCTCTCCCTGATAGCTGTCTGATAAACTACATGTCTCTCTGTGTCTCTCCCTGATAGCTGTCTGATAAACTACCTGTCTCTCCCTGATAGCTGTCTGATAAACTACATGTCTCTCTGTGTCTCTCCCTGATAGCTGTCTGATAAACTACCTGTCTCTCCCTGATAGCTGTCTGATAAACTACATGTCTCTCTGTGTCTCTCCCTGATAGCTGTCTGATAAACTACCTGTCTCTCCCTGATAGCTGTCTGATAAACTACATGTCTCTCTGTGTCTCTCCCTGAGAGCTGTCTGATAAACTACCTGTCTCTCCCTGATAGCTGTCTGATAAACTACATGTCTCTCTGTGTCTCTCCCTGATAGCTGTCTGATAAACTACCTGTCTCTCCCTGATAGCTGTCTGATAAACTACATGTCTCTCTGTGTCTCTCCCTGATAGCTGTCTGATAAACTACCTGTCTCTCCCTGATAGCTGTCTGATAAACTACATGTCTCTCTGTGTCTCTCCCTGAGAGCTGTCTGATAAACTACCTGTCTCTCCCTGATAGCTGTCTGATAAACTACCTGTCTCTCCCTGATAGCTGTCTGATAAACTACATGTCTCTCTGTGTCTCTCCCTGATAGCTGTCTGATAAACTACCTGTCTCTCCCTGATAGCTGTCTGATAAACTACATGTCTCTCTGTGTCTCTACCTGATAGCTGTCTGATAAACTACCTGTCTCTCCCTGATAGCTGTCTGATAAACTACATGTCTCTCTGTGTCTCTCCCTGAGAGCTGTCTGATAAACTACCTGTCTCTCCCTGATAGCTGTCTGATAAACTACCTCTCTCTCCCTGATAGCTGTCTGATAAACTACATGTCTCTCTGTGTCTCTCCCTGATAGCTGTCTGATAAACTACCTGTCTCTCCCTGATAGCTGTCTGATAAACTACCCGTCTCTCTGTGTCTCTCCCTGATAGCTGTCTGATAAACTACATGTCTCTCTGTGTCTCTACCTGATAGCTGTCTGATAAACTACCTGTCTCTCCCTGATAGCTGTCTGATAAACTACATGTCTCTCTGTGTCTCTCCCTGATAGCTGTCTGATAAACTACCTGTCTCTCCCTGATAGCTGTCTGATAAACTACATGTCTCTCTGTGTCTCTCCCTGATAGCTGTCTGATAAACTACCTGTCTCTCCCTGATAGCTGTCTGATAAACTACATGTCTCTCTGTGTCTCTCCCTGATAGCTGTCTGATAAACTACCTGTCTCTCCCTGATAGCTGTCTGATGAACTACATGTCTCTCTGTGTCTCTCCCTGATAGCTGTCTGATAAACTACCTGTCTCTCCCTGATAGCTGTCTGATAAACTACATGTCTCTCTGTGTCTCTCCCTGATAGCTGTCTGATAAACTACCTGTCTCTCTGTGTCTCTCCCTGATAGCTGTCTGATAAACTACCTGTCTCTCTGTGTCTCTCCCTGATAGCTGTCTGATAAACTACCTGTCTCTCTGTGTCTCTCCTGATAGCTGTCTGATAAACTACATGTCTCTCTGTGTCTCTCCCTGATAGCTGTCTGATAAACTACATGTCTCTCTGTGTCTCTCCCTGATAGCTGTCTGATAAACTACCTGTCTCTCTGTGTCTCTCCCTGATAGCTGTCTGATAAACTACCTGTCTCTCTGTGTCTCTCCCTGATAGCTGTCTGATAAACTACCTGTCTCTGTGTCTCTCCCTGATAGCTGTCTGATAAACTACCTGTCTCTCTGTGTCTCTCCCTGATAGCTGTCTGATAAACTACCCGTCTCTCTGTGTCTCTCCTGATAGCTGTCTGATAAACTACATGTCTCTCTGTGTCTCTACCTGATAGCTGTCTGATAAACTACATGTCTCTCTGTGTCTCTCCCTGATAGCTGTCTGATAAACTACCTGTCTCTCCCTGATAGCTGTCTGATAAACTACATGTCTCTCTGTGTCTCTCCCTGATAGCTGTCTGATAAACTACATGTCTCTCCCTGATAGCTGTCTGATAAACTACATGTCTCTCTGTGTCTCTCCCTGATAGCTGTCTGATAAACTACCTGTCTCTCCCTGATAGCTGTCTGATAAACTACATGTCTCTCTGTGTCTCTCCCTGATAGCTGTCTGATAAACTACCTGTCTCTCCCTGATAGCTGTCTGATAAACTACATGTCTCTCTGTGTCTCTCCCTGATAGCTGTCTGATAAACTACCTGTCTCTCCCTGATAGCTGTCTGATAAACTACATGTCTCTCTGTGTCTCTCCCTGATAGCTGTCTGATAAACTACCTGTCTCTCCTGATAGCTGTCTGATGAACTACATGTCTCTCTGTGTCTCTCCCTGATAGCTGTCTGATAAACTACCTGTCTCTCCCTGATAGCTGTCTGATAAACTACATGTCTCTCTGTGTCTCTCCCTGATAGCTGTCTGATAAACTACCTGTCTCTCTGTGTCTCTCCCTGATAGCTGTCTGATAAACTACCTGTCTCTCTGTGTCTCTCCTGATAGCTGTCTGATAAACTACCTGTCTCTCTGTGTCTCTCCCTGATAGCTGTCTGATAAACTACATGTCTCTCTGTGTCTCTCCCTGATAGCTGTCTGATAAACTACATGTCTCTCTGTGTCTCTCCCTGATAGCTGTCTGATAAACTACCTGTCTCTCTGTGTCTCTCCCTGATAGCTGTCTGATAAACTACCTGTCTCTCTGTGTCTCTCCCTGATAGCTGTCTGATAAACTACCTGTCTCTGTGTCTCTCCTGATAGCTGTCTGATAAACTACCTGTCTCTCTGTGTCTCTCCCTGATAGCTGTCTGATAAACTACCTGTCTCTCTGTGTCTCTCCCTGATAGCTGTCTGATAAACTACATGTCTCCTGTGTCTCTCCTGATAGCTGTCTGATAAACTACCTGTCTCTCTGTGTCTCTCCCTGATAGCTGTCTGATAAACTACATGTCTCTCTGTGTCTCTCCCTGATAGCTGTCTGATAAACTACCTGTCTCTCTGTGTCTCTCCCTGATAGCTGTCTGATAAACTACCTGTCTCTCTGTGTCTCTCCTGATAGCTGTCTGATAAACTACCTGTCTCTCTGTGTCTCTCCCTGATAGCTGTCTGATAAACTACCTGTCTCTGTGTCTCTCCCTGATAGCTGTCTGATAAACTACCTGTCTCTCTGTGTCTCCCTGATAGCTGTCTGATAAACTACCTGTCTCTGTGTCTCTCCCTGATAGCTGTCTGATAAACTACCTGTCTCTCCCTGATAGCTGTCTGATAAACTACATGTCTCTCTGTGTCTCTCCCTGATAGCTGTCTGATAAACTACCTGTCTCTCCCTGATAGCTGTCTGATGAACTACATGTCTCTCTGTGTCTCTCCCTGATAGCTGTCTGATAAACTACCTGTCTCTCCCTGATAGCTGTCTGATAAACTACATGTCTCTCTGTGTCTCTCCCTGATAGCTGTCTGATAAACTACCTGTCTCTCTGTGTCTCTCCCTGATAGCTGTCTGATAAACTACCTGTCTCTCTGTGTCTCTCCCTGATAGCTGTCTGATAAACTACCTGTCTCTCTGTGTCTCTCCTGATAGCTGTCTGATAAACTACATGTCTCTCTGTGTCTCTCCCTGATAGCTGTCTGATAAACTACATGTCTCTCTGTGTCTCTCCCTGATAGCTGTCTGATAAACTACCTGTCTCTCTGTGTCTCTCCCTGATAGCTGTCTGATAAACGACCTGTCTCTCTGTGTCTCTCCCTGATAGCTGTCTGATAAACTACCTGTCTCTGTGTCTCTCCCTGATAGCTGTCTGATAAACTACCTGTCTCTCTGTGTCTCTCCCTGATAGCTGTCTGATAAACTACATGTCTCTCTGTGTCTCTCCCTGATAGCTGTCTGATAAACTACCTGTCTCTCTGTGTCTCTCCCTGATAGCTGTCTGATAAACTACCTGTCTCTCTGTGTCTCTCCCTGATAGCTGTCTGATAAACTACATGTCTCTCTGTGTCTCTCCCTGATAGCTGTCTGATAAACTACCTGTCTCTCTGTGTCTCTCCCTGATAGCTGTCTGATAAACTACCTGTCTCTCTGTGTCTCTCCCTGATAGCTGTCTGATAAACTACCTGTCTCTCTGTGTCTCTCCCTGATAGCTGTCTGATAAACTACCTGTCTCTGTGTCTCTCCCTGATAGCTGTCTGATAAACTACCTGTCTCTCTGTGTGTCTCCCTGATAGCTGTCTGATAAACTACCTGTCTCTGTGTCTCTCCCTGATAGCTGTCTGATAAACTACCTGTTTCTCTGTGTCTCTCCCTGATAGCTGTCTGATAAACTACCTGTCTCTCTGTGTCTCTCCCTGATAGCTGTCTGATAAACTACCTGTCTCTCTGTGTCTCTCCCTGATAGCTGTCTGATAAACTACCTGTCTCTCTGTGTCTCTCCCTGATAGCTGTCTGATAAACTACCTGTCTCTCTGTGTGTCTCCCTGATAGCTGTCTGATAAACTACCTGATTCTCTGTGTCTCTCCCTGATAGCTGTCTGATAAACTACCTGTCTCTCCCTGATAGCTGTCTGATAAACTACCTGTCTCTCTGTGTGTCTCCCTGATAGCTGTCTGATAAACTACCTGTCTCTCCTTGATAGCTGTCTGATAAACTACCTGTCTCTCTGTGTCTCTCCCTGATAGCTGTCTGATAAACTACCTGTCTCTCTGTGTCTCTCCCTGATAGCTGTCTGATAAAGTACCTGTCTCTCTGTGTCTCTCCCCGATAGCTGTCTGATAAACTACCTGTCTCTCTGTGTGTCTCCCTGATAGCTGTCTGATAAACTACCTGTCTCTCTGTGTCTCTCCCTGATAGCTGTCTGATAAACTGCCTGTCTCTCTGTGTCTCTCCCTGATAGCTGTCTGATAAACTACATGTCTCTCTGTCTCTCCCTGATAGCTGTCTGATCTACAACTACCTGTCTCTATCTGTGTCTCTCCCTGATAGCTGTCTGATAAACTACCTGTCTCTCTGTGTCTCTCCCCGATAGCTGTCTGATAAACTACCTGTCTCTCTGTGTCTCTCCCTGATAGCTGTCTGATAAACTACCCGTCTCTCTGTGTCTCTCCTGATAGCTGTCTGATAAACTACCTGTCTCTCTGTGTCTCTCCCTGATAGCTGTCTGATAAACTACCTGTCTCTCCCTGATAGCTGTCTGATAAACTACCTGTCTCTCTGTGTCTCTCCCTGATAGCTGTCTGATAAACTGCCTGTCTCTCTGTGTCTCTCCCTGATAGCTGTCTGATAAACTACATGTCTCTCTGTGTCTCTCCCTGATAGCTGTCTGATCTACAACTACCTGTCTCTATCTGTGTCTCTCCCTGATAGCTGTCTGATAAACTACCTGTCTCTCTGTGTCTCTCCCCGATAGCTGTCTGATAAACTACCTGTCTCTCTGTGTCTCTCCCTGATAGCTGTCTGATAAACTACCCGTCTCTCTGTGTCTCTCCCTGATAGCTGTCTGATAAACTACCTGTCTCTCTGTGTCTCTCCCTGATAGCTGTCTGATAAACTACCTGTCTCTCCCTGATAGCTGTCTGATAAACTACCTGTCTCTCCCTGATAGCTGTCTGATAAACTACCTGTCTCTCTGTGTGTCTCCCTGATAGCTGTCTGATAAACTACCTGTCTC
>NC_056450.1:41796769-41816769 GCF_018296145.1 Oncorhynchus tshawytscha | reverse complement strand
CCCTTCTCACCTGACAGGTAACCAGACAGACCCTTCTCACCTGACAGGTAACCAGACAGACCCTTCTCACCTGACCGGTAACCAGACAGACCCTTCTCACCTGACTTCTCACCTGACAGGTAACCAGACAGACCCTTCTCACCTGACAGGTAACCAGACAGACCCTTCTCACCTGACAGGTAACCAGACAGACCTTTCTCACCTGACAGGTAACCAGACAGACCCTTCTCACCTGACAGGTAACCAGACAGACCCTTCTCACCTGACAGGTAACCAGACAGAAGTGATTCAGGCTCTGAAGATGTAATATGTTGTGGAGTCAGACCAATCACTGAACTCCTGACCCAAGTCACTAACATTAAAGTCACTAACATTAACCATTATCTACTATTTAATTTTCTCTTCCCCTCTCTTCCCTCACTCCTCCTACCCCCTCCCTTCCTCTCGCTACCTCCTCTTCCCTCTCCTCTCCTCTCTACTCCCCTCCCCTCTCATCTCATCTCCTCTTCCTCCTCTGCTGTCCTTCCTCTCCTCTTCCCTTCCCTTCTCCTCCCTCCCTCACTCCACCTACCCTCTCCTCTCCTCTCCTCTCTCTACCTCCTCTTTCTCTACCCCCTCCCTCCTCTCCTTTCCTCTTCACCTCTCCTCCTTCACTCCTCTACCCTCTCCCTCCCTCCTCCTCTCTTCCTCTTCCGTCTCCCCCCTCTTCCTCTCCCATCCCAGCTCGTCCTGTATCCCGTCTAGGTTCCAGACCCCCTCTGATTCGCTGGTGTTGAAGGAAGGTCAAGGGTCATCTGTCCAGGAGCCTGTCCTGGCCTCCCCTGCTGACCCCCCTGTGGGTCCAGCCGACACCATTCCCTGGGCCAGCGGAGACCGTCCTCCCACCACAGCGGATAACATGGACCATGTCCGCCTTGATTCCGCTCAGGTAATCCTTCATCATTTCATTCAGGTACCTGGTCTACGACATTTTATTTTGTCTTTTTTTTTTTACAAGAGATCTACTAAGGTTGAGAACCTATGTTCTAGAAAGACCTCACATTGGATGTTATTGAAGTATTCGCTGACAGTCACACAATGAAATCCAATTCACTAATAGTTTTCTGCGGAACGATTCCAATGTCACGCAGTCATGATGGTTCTGTCTTCCTGCCCTCCAGAATGCAGCAGTGTACTCTGGTCGTGTCCAAACTCTGGGTCGTTACGTGTTCATCCTCCACTACCACCAGCCCCTCCACCCCACCTACCCTGTCCAGGTCTTCATCAACGGTGGACGCATCTGGCAAGGTGAACCCTAAAGACACACATTACACCACCTTGAATATCTCTCTATATCAATAGTTATACTATCGCTGTTAAAAGATTGTGATCAAGTCCTTTAATAATCTATAAATGAGCAAAATACAGAACGCAGGAAATGTCAGAAAATCACAATGATCTTTGACAGTTGAATTTGAATCTTTTGACAGTTGAATTTGAAATCTTTTGACAGTTAAATTTAAATATTTTGACAGTTGAATTTGAATCTTTTGTAATCTTTTTGTAATCTCCATCCTCCAGGCCATGCCAACGCCTCCTTCTGTCCCCATGGTTACGGTTGCCGTAGCGTTCTGATCTCGGAGAACCAGATCATTCTGGACGTGACGGACAACGAGATCTTCCTGACCGTCCAGGTCCCTGACGGAAAAACACTCTGGCTGGTGAGTTAGTCTAGAAACACTGAGAGAAAATGTCTTTATTTTTTATAAGTGAAAGACAAGCGAAGATTGAAATGAATCCATAGAGCTTGTGGTTGTTGTTCATTTCATTTCAGTTGTCTGCTTGCAGAGTTTAACACCTATTTCAGTACAGCGCACTGGAAAGTGTAGATAGAGGTGTATAAAGACTGTGAAGTTCTAACAATGTGTGTGTGTGTGTGTGTGTGTGTGTGTGTGTGGTGTGTGTGTGTGTGTGTCAGGACTATGTTCTGGTGGTCCCAGAGAGCAGCTACAGCTCCAGTTATCTGTCTGAACAACCTCTGGACAAATCATATGACTTCATCAGCAACTGTGGCCAGAACAGCTTCTACATCCAGTGAGTTTATTGTACAGCATGTCTGATGTAAAAGAAAAGCTAATAAAAGCTAGATTATGTGTTGTGGCTGAGAATATATACTTGCTCAAATGTAATTTCACTACCCAGAACCAAATCTCACCTGGTCAGTAGCTGGACAGCTAATCATCTGTCTAGAGACTAACTACAGACTAATTAAAGACTAACTATAGACCAACTAGAGACTAACTACAGACTAACTACACTATCTAGAGACTAAATTGAGACCAACTACAGACTAACTACACTAACTAGAGACTAACTACACTATCTAGAGACTAACTACAGACTAACTACAGACTAACTACATACTAATCAAAGACTAACTACAGACTAACTACACTAACTAGAGACTAACTACACTATCTAGAGACTAACTAGAGACTAACTACAGGCTAATTAAAGACTAACTACAGACTAACTACACTAACTAGAGACCAACTACACTAACTAGAGACTAACTACAGACTAACTACAGACTAACTAGAGCCTAACTAGAGACTAACTACACTAACTAGAGACTGACTACACTAACTAGTGTCTAACTAGAGACCAACTAGAGACTAACTGGAGACTAACTAGCTCAAATGTGAATACCTCTCCCTCTCTCTCTCTCTCTCTCTCTCTCTCTCTCCCCGCTCTCTCTCCACCCCCCTCCCCCCCTCTCTCCAGTCCTGCCACAGCCTCTCCATTCTGTCGTAGTTCAGCCATCTCTCTCTCTGCGTTCTTCAACAACGGTGCCATGCCCTGCGGGTGCCATGAGGTGGGCGCGGACAGCGATACCTGCCAGCCCTTCGGTGGGCAGTGCCAGTGCAGACCTAACGTCATCGGCAGGGACTGCTCACAGTGTGCCACGGGCTACTGGGGGTTCCCCAACTGTAGACGTGAGTCACTACAATACGAGGCCTGGCTGAGAGAAGAGATTGGGAGGAGACTGGGATAAGGGAGGAGGCTGGGATAAGGGAGGAGACTGGGATACGGGAGAAGACTGGGATAAGGGAGGAGGCTGGGATAAGGGAGGAGACTGGGATAAGGGAGGAGACTGGGATAAGGGAGGAGACTGGGATAAGGGAGGAGACTAGGATCAAATCAAATCAAATGTATTTATATAGCCCTTCGTACATCAGCTGATATCTCAAAGTGCTGTACAGAAACCCAGCCTAAAACCCCAAACAGCAAGCAATGCAGGTGTAGAAGCATGGTGGCTAGGAAAAACTCCCTAGAAAGGCCAAAACCTAGGAAGAAACCTAGAGAGGAACCAGGCTATGTGGGGTGGCCAGTCCTCTTCTGGCTGTGCTGGGTGGAGATTATAACAGAACATGGCCAAGATGTTCAAATGTTCATAAATGACCAGCATGGTCCAATAATAATAAGGCAGAACAGTTGAAACTGGAGCAGCAGCACGGCCAGCTGGACTGGGGACAGCAAGGAGTCATCATGTCAGGTAGTCCTGAGGCATGGTCCAAGGGCTCAGGTCTTCCGAGAAAGAAAGAGAGAAAGAGAGAATTAGAGAGAGCACACTTAAATTCAGACAGGACACCGAATAGGACAGGAGAAGTACTCAAGATATAACAAACTGACCCTAGCCCCCCGACACATAAACTACTGCAGCAAAATACTGGAGGCTGAGACAGGAGGGGTCAGGAGACACTGTGGCCCCATCCGAGGACACCCCCGGACAGGGCCAAACAGGAAGGATATAACCCCACCCACTTTGCCAAAGCACAGCCCCCACACCACTAGAGGGATATATTCAACCACCAACTTACCATCCTGAGACAAGGCTGAGTATAGCCAACAAAGATCTCCGCCACGGCACAACCCAAGGGGGGGCGCCAACCCAGACAGGAAGATCACATCAGTGACTCAACCCACTCAGGTGACGCACCCCTCCCAGGGACGGCATGAGAGAGCCCCAGTAAGCCAGTGACTCAGCCCCTGTAATAGGGTTAGAGGCAGAGAATCCCAGTGGAGAGAGGGGAACCGGCCAGGCAGAGACAGCAAGGGCGGTTCGTTGCTCCAGAGCCTTTCCGTTCACCTTCCCACTCCTGGGCCAGACTACACTCAATCATATGACCCACTGAAGAGATGAGTCTTCAGAAAAGACTTAAAAGTTGAGACCGAGTTTGCGTCTCTGACATGGGTAGGCAGACCGTTCCATAAAAATGGAGCTCTATAGGAGAAAGCCCTAATTCCAGCTGTTTGCTTAGAAATTCTAGGGACAATTAGGAGGCCTGCGTCTTGTGACCGTAGCGTACGTGTAGGTATGTACAGCAGGACCAAATCAGAGAGATAGGTAGGAGCAAGCCCATGTAATGCTTTGTAGGTTAGCAGTAAAACCTTGAAATCAGCCCTTGCTTTGACAGGAAGCCAGTGTAGGGAGGCTAGCACTGGAGTAATATGATCAAATTTTTGGGTTCTAGTCAGGATTCTAGCAGACGTATTTAGCACTAACTGAAGTTTATTTAGTGCTTTATCCGGGTAGCCGGAAAGTAGAGCATTGCAGTAGTCTAACCTATAAGTGACAAAAGCATGGATTAATTTTTCTGCATCATTTTTGGACAGAAAGTTTCTGATTTTTGCAATGTTACGTAGATGGAAAAAAGCTGTCCTTGAAATGGTCTTGATATGTTCTTCAAAAGAGAGATCAGGGTCCAGAGTAACGCCGAGGTCCTTCACAGTTTTATTTGAGACGACTGTACAACCATTAAGATTAATTGTCAGATTCAACAGAAGATCTCTTTGTTTCTTGGGACCTAGAACAAGCATCTGTTTTGTCCGAGTTTAAAAGTAGAAAGTTTGCAGCCATCCACTTCCTTATGTCTGAAACACATGCTTCTAGCGAGGGCAATTTTGGGGCTTCACCATGTTTCATTGAAATGTACAGCTGTGTGTCATCCGCATAGCAGTGAAAGTTAACATTATGTTTTCAAATGACATCCCCAAGAGGTAGAATATATAGTGAAAACAATAGTGGTCCTAAAACGGAACCTTGAGGAACACCGTAATTTACAGTTGATTTGTCAGAGGACAAACCATTCACAGAGACAAACTGATATCTTTCCGACAGATAAGATCTAAACCAGGCCAGAACTTGTCCGTGTAGACCAATTTGGGTTTCCAATCTCTCCAAAAGAATGTGGTGATCGATGGTATCAAAAGCAGCACTAAGGTCTAGGAGCACGAGGACAGATGCAGAGCCTCGGTCTGATGCCATTAAAAGGTCATTTACCACCTTCACAAGTGCAGTCTCAGTGCTATGATGGGGTCTAAAACCAGACTGAAGCATTTCGTATACATTGTTTGTCTTCAGGAAGGCAGTGAGTTGCTGCGCAACAGCCTTTTCTAAAATTTTTGAGAGGAATGGAAGATTCGATATAGGCCGATAGTTTTTTAAATATTTTCTGGATCAAGGTTTGGCTTTTTCAAGAGAGGCTTTATTACTGCCACTTTTAGTGACTTTGGTACACTTCCGGTGGATAGAGAGCCGTTTATTATGTTCAACATAGGAGGGCCAAGCACAGGAAGCAGCTCTTTCAGTAGTTTAGTTGGAATAGGGTCCAGTATGCAGCTTGAAGGTTTAGAGGCCATGATTGTTTTCATCATTGTGTCAAGAGATATAGTACTAAAACACTTGAGTGTCTCTCTTGATCCTAGGTCCTGGCAGAGTTGTGCAGACTCAGGACAACTGAGCTTTGAAGGAATACGGAGATTTAAAGAGGAGTCCGTAATTTGCTTTCTACTGATCATGATCTTTTCCTCAAAGAAGTTCATGAATTTATTACTGCTGAAGTGAAAGCCATCCTCTCTTGGGGAATGCTGCTTTTTAGTTAGCTTTGCGACAGTATCAAAAAGGAATTTCGGATTGTTCTTATTTTCCTCAATTAAGTTAGAAAAATAGAATGATCGAGCAGCAGTAAGGGCTCTACGGTACTGCACGGTACTGTCTTTCCAAGCTAGTCGGAAGACTTCCAGTTTGGTGGAGCAGCAGTAAGGGCTCTTCGGTACTGCACGGTACTGTCTTTCCAAGCTAGTCGGAAGACTTCCAGTTTGGTGGAGCAGCAGTGAGGGCTCTTCGATACTGCACGGTACTGTCTTTCCAAGCTAGTCGGAAGACTTCCAGTTTGGTGGAGCAGCAGTGAGGGCTCTTCGATACTGCACGGTACTGTCTTTCCAAGCTAATCGGAAGACTTCCAGTTTGGTGTGGCGCCATTTACGTTCCAATTTTCTGGAAGCTTGCTTCAGAGCTCGGGTATTTTCTGTGTACCAGGGAGCTAGTTTCTTATGAGAAATGTTTTTAGTTTTTAGGGGTGCAACTGCATCTAAGGTATTGCACAAGGTTAAATTGAGTTCCTCAGTTAGGTGGTTAACTGATTTTTGTCCTCTGGCGTCCTTGGGTAGACAGAGGGAATCTGGAAGGACATCAAGGAATCTTTGTGTTGTCTATGAATTTATTGCACGACTTTTGATGTTCCTTGGTTGGGGTCTGAGCAGATTATTTGTTGCGATTGCAAACGTAATAAAATGGTGGTCCGATAGTCCAGGATTATGAGGAAAAACATTAAGATCCACAACATTTATTCCATGGGACAAAACTAGGTCCAGAGTATGACTGTGACAGTGAGTGGGTCCAGAGACATGTTGGACAAAACCCACTGAGTCGATGATGGCTCCGAAAGCCTTTTGGAGTGGGTCTGTGGACTTTTCCATGTGAATATTAAAGTCACCAAAGATTAGAATATTATCTGCTATGACTACAAGGTCCGATAGGAATTCAGGGAACTCAGTGAGGAACGATGTATATGGCCCAGGAGGCCTGTAAACAGTAGCTATAAAAACTGATTGAGTAGGCTGCATAGATTTCATGACTAGAAGCTCAAAAGACGAGACTGGGATACAGGAGGAGACTGGGATAAGGGAGGAGACTAGGAGACTGGGATACGGGAGGAGACTGGGATAAGTGAAGAGACTGGGAAAAGGGAGGAGACTGGGAAAAGGGAGGAGACTGGGATACAGGAGGAGACTGGGATAAGTGAAGAGACTGGGATAAGTGAAGAGACTGGGAAAAGGGAGGAGACTGGGAAAAGGGAGGAGACTGGGATACAGGAGGAGACTGGGATCTGTCGGGAGGACACTGGGATACAGGAGGAGACTGTCTGTGTACTATACTGGGATAAGGGAGGAGACTAGGAGACTGGGATACGGGAGGAGACTGGGATAAGTGAAGAGACTGGGAAAAGGGAGGAGACTGGGAAAAGGGAGGAGACTGGGATACAGGAGGAGACTGGGATACGGGAGGACACTGGGATAAATGTCTGGTGCGTCCTCTATCTGTCTGTGCGTCCTGTCTATGTGTACTGTCTGTGTGTATTGTCTGTGTGTACTATACTGTCTGTGTGTATTGTCTGTGTGTATTGTCTGTGTGTACTATACTGTCTGTGTGTATTGTCTGTGTGTATTGTCTGTGTGTACTATACTGTCTGTGTGTACTGTCTGTGTGTATTGTCTGTGTGTACTATACTGTCTGTGTGTACTGTCTGTGTGTACTATACTGTCTGTGTGTACTGTCTGTCTGTGTACTATACTGTCTGTGTGTACTGTCTGTGTGTATTGTCTGTGTGTACTATACTGTCTGTGTGTACTACAGTCTGTGTGTATTGTCTGTGTGTACTATACTGTCTGTGTGTACTGTCTGTGTGTACTATACTGTCTGTGTGTACTGTCTGTGTGTACTATACTGTCTGTGTGTACTGTCTGTGTGTACTATACTGTCTGTGTGTACTGTCTGTGTGTACTATACTGTCTGTGTGTACTGTCTGTGTGTACTATACTGTCTGTGTATACTGTCTGTGTGTACTATACTGTCTATGTGTACTGTCTGTGTGTATTGTCTGTGTGTACTATACTGTCTGTGTGTACTGTCTGTGTGTACTATACTGTCTGTGTGTACTGTCTGTGTGTACTATACTGTCTGTGTGTACTATACAGTCTGTGTGTACTATACTGTCTGTGTGTACTATACAGTCTGTGTGTACTATACAGTCTGTGTGTACTATACTGTATATGTGTACTATACTGTCTGTGTGTACTGTCTGTGTGTACTATACTGTCTGTGTGTACTGTCTGTGTGTACTATACTGTCTGTGTGTACTATACAGTCTGTGTGTACTATACTGTCTGTGTGTACTATACAGTATGTGTGTACTATACTGTCTGTGTGTACTATACAGTCTGTGTGTACTATACAGTATGTGTGTACTATACTGTATATGTGTACTATACTGTCTGTGTGTACTATACAGTCTGTGTGTACTGTCTGTGTGTACTATACTGTATATGTGTACTATACTGTCTGTGTGTACTGTCTGTGTGTACTATACTGTCTGTGTGTACTGTCTGTGTGTACTATACTGTCTGTGTGTACTGTCTGTGTGTACTATACTGTCTGTGTGTACTATACAGTCTGTGTGTACTATACTGTCTGTGTGTACTGTCTGTGTGTACTATACTGTATATGTGTACTATACTGTCTGTGTGTACTATACTGTCATAGTCTTCCTCACTTCTCAGTGTCTGAGTCTAATGTGTATGACATGTCAGTATACATATCTGTGGTATTGTGTGTGTGTGTCTACAGCTAGGATTGAATGTGATCTCTCCTCTACTCCCGCAGCGTGTCAGTGTGCTACACGGCTGTGTGAGCCGGTGACTGGAGACTGTATCTGCCCACCGAGGACCCTGCTCCCAGAGTGTATCCAGTGTGAGCCCCAGACGTTCGGCTGTCATCCTCTGGTCGGCTGTGAGGTCTGCAACTGCTCCCGTCCTGGGGTCACCGCCCCCGACGTCAGCTGTGACACCGACAGTGGACAGTGCAGGTACAAGACTGGGTTAGCAACCGACTGAGCTAAACGTTCTGATGTTGTGTAGGACATTCAATGCAGGTAAAAGACCACTCTGGGTTTGAAAATGGGGTCGTATGTGCTTCACAAGACTAGTGTTACGGCCACGCTGAGTAAAAGTCTAGATATTAGCTTTTATGGGTATCTAAAGCGAATCCGCCGGATTTCGGGCAAAGTTGCCTCTCACAGGAGCGTGGTTCAACAGCTCTCCTAAAAACACCAAAAAAGGAAGTTGTCTATTTCTCTGTACTCATCTGAGGTTTTTCTGAGACATTCTCTGACTTCTGTCATATTTACTCAGCTCCACTTTGCCAAATCGTGAGTCTTTGCCTTCAAGGGCCAGCTCTAAAATTAGGCCTACGTATAAAAACGGTCATTTATGTCCTCTCGTTATTCTGCCAGGAATATAGCTAGTAGTAGCTGAACCGGGTTGGTATTTTTCATTGTGCTCTGTAATGCCAATGTGATGTGGAAGGGGGACCAAACTAGGCCACTTGTAGAGAGAGCAAAACAGTGACTTTAGAGTGTTGCTAGTCAAGAGATACAGGTAGAATGGACAAGAGGTTACAGTTTGAGGTTACAGTTTGAGGTTACAGTTTGAGGTTACAGTTTGAGGTTACAGTTTGAGGTTACAGTTTGAGGAACAGTTTGAGCTAACAGTTTGAGGTCACAGTTTGAGGTTACAGTTTGAGGAACAGTTTGAGGTCACAGTTTGAGGTCACAGTTTGAGGTTACAGTTTGAGGTTACAGTTTGAGGTTACAGTTTGAGGAACAGTTTGAGGTTACAGTTTGAGGTTACAGTTTGAGGTACAGTTTGAGGTTACAGTTTGAGGAACAGTTTGAGGTTACAGTTTGAGGTTACAGTTTGAGGTTACAGTTTGAGGAACAGTTTGAGGTCACAGTTTGAGGTTACAGTTTGAGGTTACAGTTTGAGGTTACAGTTTGAGGTTACAGTTTGAGGTTACAGTTTGAGGAACAGTTTGAGCTAACAGTTTGAGGTTACAGTTTGAGGTTACAGTTTGGTTACAGTTTGAGGTTACAGTTTGAGGTTACAGTTTGGTTACAGTTTGAGGTTACAGTTTGAGGTTACAGTTTGAGGTTACAGTTTGAGGTTACAGTTTGGTTACAGTTTGAGGTAACAGTTTGAGGTTACAGTTTGAGGTTACAGTTTGAGGTTACAGTTTGGTTACAGTTTGAGGTTACAGTTTGAGGTTACAGTTTGAGGTTACAGTTTGAGGTGACAGTTTGAGGAACAGTTTGAGGTCACTGTTTGAGGTTACAGTTTCCCCTCCTCTCTCCCTCCCCTTTCCCCTCTCCTCCTCTCCCTCTCCCCTTTCCCCTCCTCCTCTCCCCTTTCTCCTCTTCTCTCCCCTCCCCTCCTCCTCCTCTCCCTCTCCCCTTTCCTCTCCTCCTCTCCCCTTTCTCCTCTTCTCTCCCCTCCCCCCTCCTCTCTCCCTCCCCTCTCTCCCCTCCCCTCCCATCTCTCCCCTCCCCCTCCCATCCCCTTTCCACTCCTCCTCTGCCCCTCCCCTTTCCCCTCCTCTCTCCCCTCCCCTCCTCCTCTCCCCCTTCCCTCTCTGCCCTCCTCTCCTCTCCTCCCCTCCTCCCTCTCCTCTCTCCCCTCCCCTCCCCTCCCCTCCTTCTCTCCCCATTCCCTCTCTCCCCTCCCCTCCTCCTCTCCCCTCCCCTCCTCTCCCCATCCCATCCCCCTTCCTCTCCCCCCCCCCTCCCCTTTCCCCTCCTCTCCCCCCTTTCCCCTCCTCTCTCCCCTCCTCTCCCCTCCCCCCTCCTCTCTCCCCTCCTCTCCCCCTCCCCTCCCCTTTCCCCTCCTCTCTCCCCTCCCCTTTCCCCTCCTCGTCTACTTTCCCCTCCTCTCTCCCCTCCCCTTTCCCCTCCTCTCTCCCCTCCCCTCCCCTTTCCCCCCTCCTCTCCCCCTCCCCTCCTCTCTCCCCCTCCTCTCCCCTCCCCCCCCCTTTCCCCTCCTCTCTCCCCTCCCCTTTCCCCTCCTCGTCTACTTTCCCCTCCTCCCCCCTCCCCTCCCCTTTCCCCTCCTCTCTCCCCTCCCCTTTCCCCTCCCCTTTCCCCTCCTCTCCCCTCCCCTTTCCCCCTCCCTCCCCTTTCCCCTCCTCTCTCCCCTCCTCCCCCCCCCTCCCCTTTCCCCTCCTCTCTCCCCTCCCCTTTCCCCTCCCCTCCTCTCCCCCCCCCCTCCCCTTTCCCCTCCTCTCTCCCCTCCTCTCCCCCCCTCCCCTTTCCCCTCCTCTCTCCCCTCCTCTCCCCTCCTCTCCCCCTCCCCTCCTCTCCCCCTCCTCTCCCCCTCCCCTCCTCTCCCCCTCCCCTTTCCCCTCCCCTCCCCTTTCCCCTCCTCTCCCCCTCCCCTTTCCTCCTCTCCCCCTCCCCTTTCCCCTCCTCTCCCCTCCAATCCACTGTGAGCATCCAGACATAAAGACATTCTGCAGTAGTGTGTCACATTCCTCTGTGGTCTCTGTCCTGACAAGACATGTCTGTAAAGCTGCTGCTATCAGCTCTCAGTAGGCCTCTTCTATCAGCCTGCTGTCTGGGCTACTGATACCTGACACTGGTAACACACGCTGACACAGATGCACGTACAGAGCAACACAGTCAAACTTGCAGCGTGATTATTTTCAGTGAAAAACACTTTGCATCGTACATTTTTTGGATTGAATATGAGTCCACATTTGCTGGCAAAACGCTGAGATTAGTTCATAATAATAACATGGACTGTGATATTATCTGACCACTGAAAACACCACGTTGGTTTGTTCATTTGTTTGTTTGTGATCATTCGCCAGATGCAAGAACAACATCATCGGTCGTCAGTGTGATCGCTGCAGCCCTGGTTTCTATGGTTACCCCAACTGTAGACCATGTGACTGCAACGAGGCGGGAACAGAGGAGGAGGTGTGTGACTCCTCCGTGGGGAGCTGCCTCTGCAAGGTGAGAACACACACTTTGTGTTCCTTATTTATCAGTCCTGGTAAACTTGACAGGTTGGTAAAGTTATCCTATTTTTGATGGTCATTGAAGGCAGATATAAAGGGGAAAAGGGGGGGGTACCTAGTCAGTTGTACAACAGAAAGGGGGGATACCTAGTCAGTTGTACAACAGAAAGGGGGATACCTAGTCAGTTGTACAACAGAAAGGGGGATACCTAGTCAGTTGTACAACAGAAAAGGGGATACCTAGTCAGTTGTACAACAGAAAAGGGGATACCTAGTCAGTTGTACAACAGAAAGGGGGATACCTAGTCAGTTGTACAACAGGAAGGGAAAGGGGTACCTAGTCAGTTGTACAACAGAAAGGGGGATACCTAGTCAGTTGTACAACAGAAAGGGAAAGGGGGATACCTAGTCAGTTGTACAACAGAAAGGGGGTACCTAGTCAGTTGTACAACAGAAAGGGGGATACCTAGTCAGCTGTACAACAGGAAGGGAAAGGGGGTATACCTAGTCAGTTGTACAACAGAAAGGGGGTACCTAGTCAGTTGTACAACAGAAAGGGGGATACCTAGTCAGTCAGAAAGAGGGGATACCTAGTCAGTTGTACAACAGAAAGGGGGATACCTAGTCAGCTGTACAACAGAAAGGGGGATACCTAGTCAGTTGTACAACAGAAAGGGGGATACCTAGTCAGTTGTACAACAGAAAGGGGAACAGAAAGGGGGATACCTAGTCAGTTGTCCAACAGAAAGGAAATGGGGATACCTAGTCAGTTATACAACAGAAA
The DNA here is from genome assembly GCF_018296145.1 of Oncorhynchus tshawytscha. Classification (NCBI taxonomy): domain Eukaryota; kingdom Metazoa; phylum Chordata; class Actinopteri; order Salmoniformes; family Salmonidae; genus Oncorhynchus; species Oncorhynchus tshawytscha. The sequence goes on along the minus strand of NC_056450.1, from coordinate 41,804,035 downwards.
GGGCGATACCTAGTCAGTTGTCCAACAGAAAGGGGGATACCTAGTCAGTTGTCCAACAGAAAGGGGGATACCTAGTTAGTTGTCCAACAGAAAGGGGGATACCTAGTCAGTTGTCCAACAGAAAGGGGGATACCTAGTCAGTTGTCCAACAGAAAGGGGGATACCTAGTCAGTTGTACAACAGAAAGGGGGATACCTAGTCAGTTGTACAACAGAAAGGGGGATACCTAGTCAGTTGTACAACAGAAAGGGGGATACCTAGTCAGTTGTACAACAGAAAGGAAATGGGGATACTTAGTCAGTTATACAACAGAAAGGGCGATACCTAGTCAGTTGTCCAACAGAAAGGGGGGATACATAGTCAGTTGTCCAACAGAAAGGGGGGATACCTAGTCAGTTGTACAACAGAAAGGGGGATACCTAGTCAGCTGTACAACAGAAAGGGGGATACCTAGTCAGTTGTACAACTGACTGCCTTCAACTGAAATGTGTCTTCCACATTTAACCCCTCTGAATCAGAGAAGTGCGGGGGGCTACCTTAATCGACATCCGCGTCTTCGGCGCCCAGGGAACAGTGGGTTAACTGCCTTGTTCAGGTGCAGAAAGACAGATTTTTACCTTGTCAGCTCGGAGATTCGATCCAGAAACCTTTCGGTTACTAGTCCAAAGCTCTAGGAAGTACCACAATGACCAACTCTCTAACCACCCAACACTCTAACTAGGCTAGGCTACCAGGAAGTACCACAATGACCAACTCTCTAACCACCCAATACTCTAACTAGGCTAGGCTACCAGGAAGTACCACAATGACCAACTCTCTAACCACCCAACACTCTAACTAGGCTAGGCTACCAGGAAGTACCACAATGACCAACTCTCTAACCACCCAACACTCTAACTAGGCTAGGCTACCAGGAAGTACCACAATGACCAACGCTCTAACCACTTGGCTACCAGGAAGTACCACAATGACCAACGCTCTAACCACTAGGCTACCAGGAAGTACCACAATGACAAACGCTCTAACCACTAGGCTACCAGGAAGTACCACAATGACCAAATATGTTCCAGAGAGTAGATCTCTGCCATAGATGCTCTGGATCAACCAATCAACAGGCAGCCTACGTATTTCCCAACAACACTCCCAGCTCCATAATTCCCAACAACATTGTAAACTACATAGCCTAATTCCAAAAGATTTAAATGCAGATTTTAACGAAACAGAGATCAGATGGTTGGCATGGAGATGCTGCAATAGACGTTTTCCCAGTAAAATTTGAAGAATAGGCCGATCATTTACGATTGACAGTCATAAATGTGAAGCTACGGTAAACTAAATAGACACAAGGGAACAGGAGGTTCAGAACTGCAGCCTTAGGCAGCTACAGACAGAATTCTGGTAGCAGGAGACAAGGCTTTAAAATACTAAATATAACACACAGGTAGAGATGTGATTCTGAAAGGAACCGACTCGTTACTTAAGTAACTGCAATAGTATTTCAGTATTTAAACACAGAAACTCGTTATATAACTCCGTTCCTCATAGAAGTAATATATTACTCACGAGTGATATTTTGATATGTCAACACTGCTCAGGTATCACATGAACGCACATAAGACATGTCAAAATGTGTAGAATTGGGATAAATTAGCTTTAAAACTGCAACCTTTTCTCTCCGTCCCATGTCAAAATGTGTAGAATTGGGATAAATTAGCTTTAAAACTGCAACCTTTTCTCTCCGTCCCATGTCAAAATGTGTAGAATTGGGATAAATTAGCTTTAAAACTGCAACCTTTTCTCTCCGTCCCATGTCAAAATGTGTAGAATTGGGATAAATTAGCTTTAAAACTGCAACCTTTTCTCTCCGTCCCATGTCAAAATGTGTAGAATTGGGATAAATTAGCTTTAAAACTGCAACCTTTTCTCTCCGTCCCATGTCAAAATGTGTAGAATTGGGATAAATTAGCTTTAAAACTGCAACCTTTTCTCTCCGTCCCATGTCAAAATGTGTAGAATTGGGATAAATTAGCTTTAAAACTGCAACCTTTTCTCTCCGTCTCATGTCAAAATGTGTAGAATTGGGATAAATTAGCTTTAAAACTGCAAAATTTTCTCACCGTCCCATGTCAAAATGTGTAGAATTGCAGAAACTGATCTCTTAAACAGCTAAATGTTCTCTCAGCCAACAAAGAGGGGTGTGAACAGTTTCAACAGTTTGGGGTTACACCCATCGCAAGGTGTTTGTTTTTTACTACGCCGATAAATTACAATCCGATTTCCATCCGAACCTTTGCCACCTAGGAAATGTGTGTGACCGAACCCTTCTCAAATAGTAGTCGAGCACCCCTGCACTAGACAGACAATGTTTCAGCCAGTAGTCACTTTCAACCTCTCAATAACATCATTGGCAACAAGATGTCTTCCACCTCCTTTTTCCCCCGACAGGAAAATGTCCAGGGTGGTCGTTGTGACCAGTGCAGAGTGGGAACCTTCCACCTTGACCCCACCAACCCTAAAGGCTGCACTTCCTGTTTCTGTTTCGGAGCCACCAACCGCTGTCGCAGCTCAGAGAAACGACGGACTGAGGTAGAGGACAGTACAGCACACAGGGATTGGGTTTATATATTTCTGTGTTTGCTAAACAGTTCCATATTTTGTCCACAGGTTCCCAGATTATATTACAACAGACATAAAACTCAGATATACTTGTTTTGTGCTGAAACACAAATTAAACATATTTTGACTCAGTGCTGAGTGGTTTAATTAAAGTGTGCTAATACGTATTAACAGTTATGTATAGTGATAACTGCCAAAATAATGGAAACACTTGAGTAAATGAGGGATATGAAGTACTGTATATTGAAAGCGGGTGGAGATTATTTAACTGACAGACAAACAGACAGGCAACTATATCCAGTATCCATATCCTGATCTGTAACATTAACGCCTCCTGCAAACCATCATTCACTTGACTTTTATTTTGAAGTCTTTCACCGCTCATCAGTGCAAGACAGTTCTGGTATCATTAATTGACTAAATAGCAGTCTGGCTATTTAGCAGTCTTATGGCTTGGGGGTAGAAGAAGCCTGTTGGTCAGAGACCCGATTCTCCGGTACCATTTTCCGGACGGTAGCAGATTTAACAGTGTATGGGCTTGGGGATAGAAGCCTGTTGGCCCGAGATCCGATGCTCTGGTACAGTTTGCCAGATGGTAGCAGAGTTAACAGTCTATGGCTTGGGGGGCTGGAGTATTTGGCAATTTTTCGGGCCTTCCTCTGACACCGCCTGATATAGAGGTCCTGGATGGCAGGGAGCTTGGCTCCGGTACTGGGCTGTCCGCACCACCCTCTGTAGTGCTTTGTGGTCAAGGGCAGTGCATTTGCCATTCAACACGTTGATTCAGCAAGTCAAGATGCTCTCAATGGTGCAACTGTAGAACTTTTTGAGGATCTGAGGGCCCATGCCAAATCTTTTCAGCGTCCTGATGGGGGAAAAGAAGCTGCCATGCGCTCTTTACGACTGCGCAGGTGTGTGTGGACCATGTTAGGTCCTTAGTGATGTTGACGCCAAGAAACTACCTGCTCCACAACAGCCCTGTCGATATGGATGGGAGCTCCCCTCTTTCTCCTATAGTCCACGATCAGCTCCTTAGTAATTACTGACGTTGAGAGAGGTTGTTATCCTGTCACCACACTGCTCAGTTTCTGACCTCCCTATAGGCTGATTCAACCGTCGTGTCGTCAGCAAACTTGATGATGATGTTGGTGTCGTGTGTGTGGTCACACAGTCGTCGTTGAACAGGGAGAACCAGAGTGGACTAAGCACAAACCTCTGAGGGGTCCACTTCAACTATGACAGACAAAATTAGGAATTTGCAAATAAATAAATAAAAAATCCTACAATGCTATTTTCTGGATTTTTTTTCTAATTTTGTCTGTCATAGTTGAAGTGTACCTATGATGAAAATTACAGGCCTCTCTCATCTTTTTAAGTGGGAGAACTTGCACAATTGGTGGCTGACTAAATACTTTTTTGCCCCACTGTAGTTATTTCCCCTGTTGTCCAGGTTGCGTCATCTGTGGATCTGTTGGGGCGGAATGTGAATTGAAGGGGTTCCAGGGTGTCTGGGAAGATGGTGTTGACGTCATGACCAGCCTTTCAAAGCACTTCATTAATAACAGATCTGAGTGCTTCAGGGCAGGAGTCATTAAGGCAGGTTACCTTGGAGCTCTTAGGAACAGAGAAAATCGTGGTCAGCTTGAAACATTGTTGAGATTCCAGACTGGGACAAGGAGAGATTGAAAATGTCTGTGAAGACACTTGCCAGCTGGTCTGAGAACTCGCCCTAGTATTCCCGGCCTTGTTATTGCTAACCTGTTTAAATGTTTTGCTTACATCGACCATGGAGATCGAGATCACACAGTCATCTGGAAAAACAGGGGCTTTCACTGTGGGGACGACATCATCTATGCACTTATTGATGAAGTGCGTGACTGTTGTGGTTAACTCCTCAATTCCATTGGATGAATCCTGGAACATATCCCAGTCTGTACTAGCAAAACAGTCTTGTAGCCTCGTGTCTGCTTCATCGGACCACTTACATATTAAGCGCATCACTTGTATTTTCTGTTTGAGCTTTAGTTTGGAAACAGGAAGCAGGAGAATGGAGTCATGGTCAGATTTGCTGCAGGGAGGAGGAGCGAGGGCCTTGTATGGGTTTCTGTGGGTTGAGTTTCAGCGCCCCTAGTGGCGCAGAAGAGGTCTTGGTAGAAGTGAGGTAGGACGGTTTTAAAGAGTTAAAGTCTCCGCCCACCAGAAACCTCTGGGTGAACGGTTTCTTGTTTTTTTATGACCTCATACAGTTTGTTGAGTTCCAGAGCGATGTTGGCTTGAGGAGGGATGTTAACAGCCGTGATAATTACGGACTAAGTACTTACGTACATAGCGTCATCATCCAGCCACGTTTCAGTAAGACATTTCATATAGCAGCTTTTCAAGTCTTTTTATTTATTTATTTTACCTGTATTTAACCAGGCAAGTCAGTTAAGAACAAATTCTTATTTTCAATGACGGCCCGGGAACAGTGGGTTAACTGCCTTGTTCAGGGGCAGAACGACAGATTTGTACCTTGTCAGCTCGGGGGGGTTTGAACTTGCAACCTTCCGGTTACTAGTCTCTCTGATAGGAGACTCTCGAACAAAGCTCATCCATCTTATTCTCCAGTGACTGGAAAATGTGACAATAGAACGGAGGGGAACGGAGGGGATTCGGTTTTCTCTTCGCCTCAATTTCACCTGATTGTCCTTCTGGAAGGTTCTCCCATCTCCACGAAGGAACTCTAGAGCTCAGTGAGAGTCACCATCAGGTTCTTGGTCACTTCCCTGACCAAGGCCCTTCTCCCCCAATTGCTCAGATTGGCCGTGCTGACAGCTCTAGGAAGAGTCTTGGTGGTTCCAAACATCTTCCATTGAAGAATGAAGGAGGTCACTGTGTTCTTGCTGACCTTCAATGCTTCCCCAGATCTGTGCCTCACCACAATCCTGTCCCGGAGCTCTACATACAATTCCTTTGACCTCATGGCTTGGTTTTTGCTCTGACATGCGCTGTCAACTGTGCGACCTTATATAGACAGGTGTGTGCCTTTTCAAATCATGTCCAATCAATTGAATTTTCCACAGGTGGACTCAAGTTGTAGAAACATCTCAAAGGATGATCAACGGAAACAGGATGCTCCTGAGCTCAATTTTCGAGTCTTATAGCAAAGGGTCTGAATACTTATGTAAATTAGGTATTTTTAAAAAAAAAAACTGTTTTTCTTTGTCATTATGGGGTATTGTGTATAGATTGCTGAGGATTTTAGTAATTTGTAATCAAATTTAGAATAAGGCTGTAACGTAACAAAATGTGGGAAAAGTCAAGGGGTCTGAATACTTTCCGAAGGCACTGTATTTGCCGCCCAAATTGCGTTCTAGCGCATTTAAAAACCATCTACATCTTATAGAAACTAATGATGATCCGTGTCCAAATCAGGCATTTAGTAACTTTTAGTAGCATTTTTCTTCTGTATAGACAGGGGTAGGCTACTTATTCTATATATACATTTAATTTAATTTAATTTACAGGGAGCAGACAGACAGGAAGTGTTATGTTTTGTTATAGGTGATGGACATGATGGGCCGGGTGCTGTTAGCAGCAGACAGACAGGAAGTCCCTGTGACTGTGTATAAATGTTATATTAATATACCCTGTGCATTGTAATGACCTCCAGGTGATGGATATGATGGACTGGGTGTTGCTCGGAGAAGACAGACAGGAAGTCCCGGTGACTGTGTATAAATGTTATATTAATATACCCTGTGCATTGTAATGACCTCCAGGTGATGGATATGATGGACTGGGTGTTGCTCGGAGAAGACAGACAGGAAGTCCCTGTGACTGTGTATAAATGTTATATTAATATACCCTGTGCATTGTAATGACCTCCAGGTGATGGATATGATGGACTGGGTGTTGCTCGGAGCAGACAGACAGGAAGTCCCTGTGACAGTGTATCCTGATCAGGACTTGGTGGAGGCGGACCTTAGTGACGTACCTGATGTCTACCAAGACCTCTTCTGGCACGCTCCTAGAACGTACCTGGGAGACAAGGTACAACACCATACAGTAAACTTTATTGTCCCCAAAGTCTTGGACACACAATCCTTATGCATTTGTATGTATTTATTTAACCTTTATTTAACAAGGCAAGTCAGTTAAGAACACATTCTTATTCACAATGACGGCCTACACCGGCCAAACCGTAACCCGGACGACACTGGGCCAATTGGGGCTCCCGCTCACAGCCGGTTGTGATACAGCCTGGATTCGAACCAGGGTGTCTGTAGTGAAGTCTCAAAGACATATTTTACGTGCCTTAGTCAATCGGGAGTCTGTAAATAGAAAACATATCGTAGGCATTGCATTGACTCCAGACTCACAATTTATTTTATTTATTTATTTATTTATTTTATTTTTTTAACCTTTATTTAACCAGGCAAGTCAGTTAAGAACAACTTCTTATTTTCAATGACGGCCTGGGAACAGTGGGTTAACTGCCTGTTCAGGGGCAGAACGACAGATTTGTACCTTGTCAGCTCAGGGGTTTGAAACTCACAACCTTCCGGTTACTAGTCCAACGCTCTAACCACTAGGCTGCCCTGCCGACCCACAATGGGTGCAAGAGTTAAAATGGAGGAACACCTTTAGGACAAAGACAAGGGGAGGAGA
>NC_056450.1:41771769-41791769 GCF_018296145.1 Oncorhynchus tshawytscha | reverse complement strand
CTGTACAACAGAAAGGGGGATACCTAGTCAGGTGTACAACAGAAAGGGGGATACCTAGTCAGCTGTACAACAGAAAGGGGGATACCTAGTCAGCTGTACAACAGAAAGGGGGATACCTAGTCAGCTGTACAACAGAAAGTGGGGATACCTAGTCAGTTGTCCAACTGAATGCATTCATCCAAAATGTGTCTTCCGCATTTAACCCAACCCCTCTGAATCAGAGAGGTGCGAAGGGGGTTGCCTTCGCACCTCTCTGGGGGTTGTGAACGGGGTTGCCTTCGTACCTCTCTGGGGGTTGTGAAGGGGGTTGCCTTCGCACCTCTCTGGGGGTTGTGAAGGGGGTTGCCTTACTCGAAGTCCACATCATCAGCGCCCGGGGAACAGTTTTTTGAGGGGGTTAACTGCCTTGCTCAAGGGCAGAACAGCAGATGTTTCCAGCTTGCCGGCTCGGGATTCGAACCAGCGACTTTTCGGTTACTGGACCAAAGCTCTTAACCTCTACCTGCCTACAATGTGTGGGTCCATTTATGTAGATACAGTCATCCTATATAATGGGATGAAGCAGGAAGTATATGTCCATAAATAAGTTCATACAGATAGGAATCAAGTCTGAATCTCTCTCCTCATCCTCTCTCTCTCTCCTCCTCCTCCTCCTCTCTCTCTCTCCTCCTCCTCATCTCCCTCTCTCCTCTCTCCTCCTCTCTCTCCTCCTCCTCCTCCTCTTCCTCCTCCTCTCTCTCTCTCCTCCTCCTTTTCCTCCTCCTCTCTCTCTCTCCTCCTCTCCCTCCTCCTTTTTCCTCCTCTCCAGCAATGTTCTCCAGGGTACTACAGAGACACTAAAGGTCTGTTCCTGGGGAAGTGTGTTCCCTGCAACTGTAATGGCCACTCTGACCAGTGTCTGGACGGGTCTGGAGTCTGTGAGGTGAGTGCTGCAAACACACACACACACACACACACACACACAGACACAGACACACACACGCACACACAGACACACACACACACACACACACACACACACACACACAGACACACTCACAGACACACACACACAGACACACACACAGACACACACACACACACACACACACACACAGACACACAGACACACACAGACACACACACACACACACACACACAGACACACACACACACACACAGACACACAGACACACACACACACACACACACACACACACACACACACACACACACACACACACAGACACACTCACAGACACACACACACACACACAGACACACACACACACACACAGACACACACACAGACACACAGACACACACACACACACACACACACACAGACACACACACACACACACACACACACACACACACACACACACACACAGACACACACACACAGACACACTCACAGACACACACACACACACACACACACACACACAGACACACTCACAGACACACACACACAGACACACACACAGACACACACACAGACACACAGACACACACACAGACACACACACACACACACACACACACACACAGACACACACACAGACACACACACACACACACACACACACACACACACACACAGACACACTCACAGACACACACACACACACACAACACACACTCACAGACACACACACAGACACACAGACACACACACACACACACACACAGACACACTCACAGACACACACACACACACACACAAACACACACTCACAGACACACACACACACACACACAGACACACACACACACACACAGACACACTCACAGACACACACACACACACACCACACACACACAGACACACTCACAGACACACACACACACACACACAGACACACTCACAGACACACACACACACACACACACACACACACACAGACACACTCACAGACACACACACACACAGACACACTCACAGACACACACACACACACAGACACACTCACAGACACACACACACACAGACACACTCACAGACACACACACACACACACACAGACACACACAGACACACACACACACAGACACACTCACAGACACACACACACACACACACACAGACACACTCACAGACACACACACACAGACACACACACACACACACAGACACACTCACAGACACACACACACACACACACACAGACACACTCACAGACACACACACACACACACACACACACACACACACACACACACACACACACACACACACACGTAAATGATAGGTTGTTCCTGGAGGGAGCTGTATGAAAATGGAAGACACACACTCTCCTCTCTTTTGGGATTTTTATTGACATCAATGTTTTGTCTTTCCAGCTGAATTATAGTCAGCACTATAACAACACACTAACGTCCCCTCAAAGGGTGGGTGTTCTTTATTCGTTTGTTTACTTCCTGGATGAAATAACATGGTAGATTTTACAGCGTCATTAACGTCAGTGGGACCAAGTAGAGTAAATGTTTTGACTTCTGCTATCTACAACTACATTTAACTACTGGTATCTACAACTACATTTAACTACTGCTAACTACATTTAACTACTGCTAACTACATTTAACTACTGCTATCTACAACTACATTTAACTACTGCTATCTACAACTACATTTAACTACTGCTATCTACAACTACATTTAACTACTGCTAACTACATTTAACTACTGCTAACTACATTTAACTACTGCTATCTACAACTACATTTAACTACTGCTATCTACAACTACATTTAACTACTGCTAACTACATTTAACTACTGCTAACTACAACTACATTTAACTACTGCTAACTACATTTAACTACTGCTAACTACAACTACATTTAACTACTGCTAACTACAATTAACTACTGCTATCTACAACTACATTTAACTACTGCTAACTACATACATTTAACTACTGCTAACTACATTTTAACTACTGCTAACTACATTTAACTACTGCTAACTACAACTACATTTAACTACTGCTAACTACATTTAACTACTGCTAACTACAACTACATTTAACTACTGCTAACTACAATTAACTACTGCTATCTACAACTACATTTAACTACTGCTAACTACATTTAACTACTGCTAACTACATTTAACTACTGCTAACTACATTTAACTACTGCTAACTACATTTAACTACTGCTATCTACAACTACATTTAACTACTGCTATCTACAACTACATTTAACTACTGCTATCTACAACTACATTTAACTACTGCTATCTTTAACAACTACATTTAACTACTGCTAACTACATTTAACTACTGCTAACTATTTAACTACTGCTTTAACTACATTTAACTGCTAACTACAACTACATTTAACTACTGCTATCTACAACTACATTTAACTACTGCTATCTTTAACTAACTACATTTAACTACTGCTAACTACATTTAACTACTGCTATCTACAACTACATTTAACTACTGCTCTAAACTACATTTAACTACTACTACATTTAACTACTGCTACTTTAACTACTGCTAACTACTATTTAACTACTGCTAACTACATTTAACTACTGCTAACTACATTTAACTACTGCTATCTACAACTACATTTAACTACTGCTATCTACAACTACATTTAACTACTGCTATCTACAACTACATTTAACTACTGCTAACTACATTTAACTACTGCTATCTACAACTACATTTAACTACTGCTATCTACAACTACATTTAACTACTGCTATCTACAACTACATTTAACTACTGCTATCTACAACTACATTTAACTACTGCTAACTACATTTAACTACTGCTAACTACAACTACATTTAACTACTGCTAACTACAACTACATTTAACTACTGCTATCTACAACTACATTTAACTACAGCTATCTACAACTACATTTAACTACTGCTAACTACATTTAACTACTGCTATCTACAACTACATTTAACTACTGCTAACTACAACTACATTTAACTACTGCTAACTACAACTACATTTAACTACTGCTAACTACATTTAACTACTGCTAACTACCACTACATTTAACTACTGCTAACTACAACTACATTTAACTACTGCTAACTACAACTACATTTAACTACTGCTAACTACATTTAACTACTGCTATCTACAACTACATTTAACTACTGCTAACTACAACTACATTTAACTACTGCTAACTACCACTACATTTAACTACTGCTAACTACATTTAACTACTGCTATCTACAACTACATTTAACTACTGCTAACTACCACTACATTTAACTACTGCTAACTACAACTACATTTAACTACTGCTAACTACCACTACATTTAACTACTGCTAACTACATTTAACTACTGCTATCTACAACTACATTTAACTACTGCTAACTACCACTACATTTAACTACTGCTAACTACATTTAACTACTGCTAACTACAACTACATTTAACTACAACTACATTTAACTACTGCTAACTACCACTACATTTAACTACTGCTAACTACATTTAACTACTGCTATCTACAACTACATTTAACTACTGCTAACTACATTTAACTACTGCTATCTACATTTAACTTAACTACTTTAACTAACTACAACTACATTTAACTACTGCTAACTACCACTACATTTAACTACTGCTAACTACATTTAACTACTGCTATCTACTACACTACATTTAACTACTGCTAACTACCACTACATTTAACTACTTTAACTACTGCTAACTACATTTAACTACTGCTAACTACAACTACATTTAACTACAACTACATTTAACTACTGCTAGCTACCACTACATTTAACTACTGCTAACTACCACTACATTTAACTACTGCTAACTACATTTAACTACTGCTAACTACAACTACATTTAACTACAACTACATTTAACTACTGCTAACTACCACTACATTTAACTACTGCTAACTACCACTACATTTAACTACTGCTAACTACCACTACATTTAACTACCACTACATTTAACTACTGCTTGAAGCACAATTTTTTTATTGAACCCTTATTTTACCTGGTAAATTGACTGAGAACACATTCTCATTTACAGTAATAACCTGGAAAATGGTTACAGGAGAGAGGAGGGGGGGATGAATGATCCAATTGTAAGCTGGGGATGATTAGGTGACCATGATGGAATGAGGGTCAGACTGAGAATGTAGCCAGGACACCGGGGTTAACACCTCTACTGATACAATAACTCTCTGTGGTCATCTTTAGTGATGAGTCAGGACACCCGTTTAAAGTCCCATCTGAAAGACTGCACCCTACACAGGGCAATGTCCCCAATCACTGCCCTGGGACATAGGACGTTCTCCAATTTTATGACTCAAGTAATCATGTGTTTATTACCCCCTCCCCCAACAAAAAAAAATCGTAGCATTTTAAGGCCAGGCACCACAGGCTGAAAGTGCATCTACCTATCAATGTTGAGATTTGTTTGGTATTTGGTTCGTTCATATTTTCAGAAAGCAAACACACACATATCAAAAACTTGATGAAAATGTACAGCGAACAATAAATAATAATCATTCCAAAGCTCACTGCATTAAATTACACATCAAAACAAACATTTAATTACATTACATTGGACATTACCTGATTCTACAAAACATTAGGAACACCTTCCTAATATTGAGTTGTATCCCATTTTGCCCTCAGAACAGATTCCCACAGTTGTCCCATGTTGACTCCCATGTTGACTCCCATGTTGACTCCAATGCTTCCCACAGTTGTCCCATGTTGACTCCAATGCTCCCCACAGTTGTCCCATGTTGACTCCAATGCTTCCCACAGTTGTCCCATGTTGACTCCAATGCTCCCCACAGTTGTCCCATGTTGACTCCACAGTTGTCCCATCCCCACAGTTGTCCCATGTTGACTCCCATGTCCCATGACTCCAATGCTCCCCACAGTTGTCCCATGTTGACTCCAATGCATGTTGACTCCAATGCTCCCCACATGTTGACTCCCATGTTGACTCAATGCTCCCAGTTGTCCATGTTGACTCCCATGTTGACTTGTCCCATGTTGACTCCCATGTTGACTCCAATGCTCCCCACAGTTGTCCCATGTTGACTCCAATGCTCCCCACAGTTGTCTCTCAATGTTGATGTTGACTCCCATGTTGACTCCAATGCTCCCCACAGTTGTCCCATGTTGACTCCAATGCTCCCCATGTTGACTCCAATGCTTCCCACAGTTGTCCCATGTTGACTCCAATGCTCCCCATGTTGTTGACTCCAATGCTCCCCACAGTTGTCCCATGTTGACTGCCAATGTTTGTCCCATGTTGACTCCCATGTTGACTCCAATGCTCCCCATTGTCCCATGACTCCAATGCTCCCCACAGTTGTCCCATGTTGACTCCAATGCTCCCCACAGTTGTCCCATGTTGACTCCCATGTTGACTCCAATGCTCCCCAGTTGTCAGTTGTCCCATGTTGACTCCAATGCTCCCCACAGTTGTCCCATGTTGACTCCCAATGTTGACTCCAATGCTCCCCACAGTTGTCCCATGTTGACTCCAATGCTTCCCACAGTTGTTGTCCATGTTGACAAGTTGGCTGGATGTCCTGTTGGGTGGTGGACCATTGTTGATACACACAGGAAACTGTTGAGGGTGAAAAACCCAGCAGCAGTGTAGTTCTTGGCACAAACCGGTTCACCTGGTACCAACTACCATAACCCCCTTTCAAAGGCACTTCAAAACCCTTCTTTAACCCGTCTCCTCCCCTTCATCTCTACACTGATTGAAGTGGATTTAACAGGTGACATCAATAAGAGATCATATCTTTCACCTGGATTCACCTGGTCTGTCTATGTAGTGTATATTTAGTAACTTACTTTGAAGAGATGGTGTTTGGTAGTCTAATTTAAATGTACTTGTCTATAACTGTCATTTCCTGAAAGTCCGACTCCTCCCACACGCCAACTCATTTCCCTCAGCTTCAGAAGCATCTGCATTCACCACAGTGGCTGTGTTTACCCTTCAATATATTCACCAGACTTGACCCGAGGCAATTTTTTATATGTTGTACAAATATTATTCTAGATTATATATATATATTTTTTTATAATAATAATTGAGCTAAATTATAGGTGGGCTATGTACAGGTGCAGTAATCTGTGAGCTGCTCTGACAGTTGGTGCTTAAAGCTAGTGAGGGAGATAAGTGTTTCCAGTTTCAGAGATTTTTGTAGTTCGTTCCAGTCATTGGCAGCAGAGAACTGGAAGAAGAGGCGGCCAAAGAAAGAATTGGTTTTGGGGGTGACTAGAGATATACCTGCTGGAGCGTGTGCTACAGGTGGGAGATGCTATGGTGACCAGCGAGCTGAGATAAGGGGGACTTTACCTAGCAGGGTCTTGTAGATGACATGGAGCCAGTGGGTTTGGCGACGAGTATGAAGCGAGGACCAGCCAACGAGAGCGTACAGGTCGCAATGGTGGGTAGTATATGGGGCTTTGGTGACAAAACGGATTGCACTGTGATAGACTGCATCCAATTTGTTGAGTAGGGTATTGGAGGCTATTTTGTAAATGACATCGCCAAAGTCGAGGATTGGTAGGATGGTCAGTTTTACAAGGGTATGTTTGGCAGCATGAGTGAAGGAGGCTTTGTTGCGAAATAGGAAGCCAATTCTAGATTTAACTTTGGATTGGAGATGTTTGATATGGGTCTGGAAGGAGAGTTTACAGTCTAACCAGACACCTAAGTATTTGTAGTTGTCCACGTATTCTAAGTCAGAGCCGTCCAGAGTAGTGATGTTGGACAGGCGGGCAGGTGCAGGTAGCGATCGGTTGAAGAGCATGCATTTAGTTTTACTTGTATTTAAGAGCAATTGGAGGCCACGGAAGGAGAGTTCAGCCTTAACAAAATAGAAACAAAATATTTAGTCTGACTTCATCCAGGGTCCAGATTTTTTTTTGATTTACCTCATTTGCATATCTTAATTAAAATATTTCAGAGAAATTGTAATACAGAAAAAGTTTTTATACTTGTGTCTACATTCAACTGGTAAACATCGATTTGTGATTTAAAGAAGGAGGGGGGGAAAATGGCCCTGTGAGGGTGTGGTGCCTGGTCTTAATATTTACAATTCTTTATCCTTTATCATGTTGTTGTTGTTGTTGTTATTTCTCTTAGAACTGTCAACACAACAGGGCTGGAGACCATTGTGAAAAGTGTCAGGGTGGTTTCCTTGGTAACCACTCTCTGGATGGACAAGCCCAGTCCTGTGACACCTGCCCCTGTCCTCTACAAGTGGCCTCCAACAAGTCAGTAGCGTCTACCTTTTTCGTACGTTTGTTTAGTTTTCCTGACGACAACGTCCGACTTCAATGTAATCTCTCTCTCCTGTGTAGTTTTGCAGTGGGCTGTGTAGAGAAACCCAACAGGATGCTGTGTCTCTGTATGCCTGGCTACGCTGGGCCCCAGTGTGCAAGGTCAGTACTACATACAATGTTGATAAACGCCATATATCATACAGTTATATTATTATGACATGGCTGTGATATGTGACGTGTTGCCGCGAGTCCCCAAATTAAACTGGAAGTGAAGAGAGCAGTTTTAGGAAGAAGAATGCTGTTTTTTTTATTTTGTTGACTGAAATCATTTTTAAACTGTTACAAATACACTTTGTACCCATTTCTGTCTCGTCCTCCTTTTTCTCCTGTCTCCTCCCTCTCCCAGGTGTGCTCCCGGTTTCTACGGCAACCCCATGGTGATTGGCAGCACGTGCCAGCCCTGCCATTGCCATGACAACACGGACCCCAACATGCTGTTCAGCGACTGTGATGGGCTGACGGGCGAGTGTCACAGCTGCATGCACAACACCGCCGGGACGCACTGTGAGATCTGTGCCCCCGGTTTCCACGGTGACGCCGTCACTGCCAAGAACTGCTCCAGTAAGACCAAAAGGCCTGATCTGACAACGCACACTCGCTCCAACTCTCTCTCTCTCTCTCTCTCTCTCTCTAGCTCTCTCTCTCTCTCTCTCTCTAGCTCTATCTCTCTCGCTCTCTCTCTCTCTAGCTCTCTCTCTCTCTCTCTCTCTCTCTCTCTATCTCTCGCTCTCTCTCTCTCTCTATCTCTCTCTCTCTCTCTCTCTAGCTCTCTCTCTCTCTCTCTCTCTCTCTCTCTCTCTAGCTCTCTAGCTCTCTCTCTCTCTATCTCTCTCTAGCTCTCTCTCTCTCTCTCTCTCTAGCTCTAGCTCTCTCGCTCTCTCTCTCTCTCTATCTCTCTCTAGCTCTCTCTCTCTCTCTCTCTAGCTCTCTCTCTCTCGCTCTCTCGCTCTCTATCTCTCTATCTCTCTCTCTCTCTCTCTCTCTCTCTCTCTCTCTCTCGCTCTCTCTCTCTATCTCTCTCTCTCTCTCTCTATCTCTCTCTCTCTCTAGCTTTCTGTCTCCCTCTCTCTCTCTCTCTCTCTCTCTATCTCTCTCTCTCTCTCTCTCTCTATCTCTCTCTCTCTATCTCTCTCTCTCTCTCTCTCTCTCTCTCTCTCTCTCTAGCTCTCTGTCTCCCTCTCTCTCTATCTCTCTCTCTCTCTCGTGCGCACACACACACACGCTCTAGGCTAATCCCAGTTTACTACTCTCTCCCCTCTGCACTAAATATCTTTCTCTTTAATTCAGGAAGTCTCAAAGACTAGTTCTGTTTTCACAAGGTCTTAACCTCTTTTAACTTCTATAATAGATCTGGTTCTCTGTGAGAAGTGTGTACTGTGTAGCTGTTGCAGTGTTTAGTGATTCCACATCTGTCTGTGCATGACTTCCTGTTGCTGAAGTTACAGTTTTTCTCAATTGCTAAAACACTAAAACCCATTGGCTGAACAAAGTTCTCAGTTGCCTGAACTCATTTAGCTAATTATGCAGTCTGTTGTCAATACCTTAAACCATTTCACATGGTAAAACACCATTAGCAGGTCTCACTTAGACTTTTCAGCAAAACTCAAAACATTCATTCTCAAAACACATTCTCAAAATGCACATTCTCATTCAAATCAAAAGAGAACACATGTCATCCCATACTGCACTCAAATAAAATGCACATGTCATCCATACTGGTAAACACAAGTGGAAACAATCAAATACAAATAGAGAACACATGTCATTGATTGAACACAACCACTCAAAATGGATTGAACCTGTTTCAAATGATGCGACACAACCAATATAAGCCAGTTCAGAGAGCAAACAGGTTGTTGAAGGTGGGAAGGAGAAGGTCTGAGAATGGATACTGTAGTACAGTGCATTGTAGGCTGTATACTGTACAATGGATGAATTGTATGGCCCTGAACATTGTGCTTTCCATTTATTAACAGTACTGACTGCTCAATAGATTTTGACTGGTTGCAGGTTCATATCAACAAAGAACAAGAATTACAGTATCACAGAGACAAAAGGACAAGTTTGTGAGATGCAGGGTACAGTACTGTAAAAATAGGGGGACAAGGAGGAGGAAGAACAAGAATCACAGAGACAAAAGGACAAGTTTGTGAGATGCAGGGTACAGTACTGTAAAAATAGGGGGACAAGGAGGAGGAAGAACAACAAACAACATTGCAAAGAGCGAAGCAGAGTAGTAGTTTCTGATCCATTTTGAGCTACTATGATAGAACATGTTTTCGTTCATCAAAAGACGGAAAAATATGAACATTTTTTTTAGATTAAAAATGTACTTCTCCCTGACAATTGTATGTTTTGAACAATGTGTTTTCTATTTTTCGGTGTGTTGTTTACTGACTGCTGTTTACTGACTGTTTACTGACTGCTGTTTACTGACTGTTTACTGACTGCTGTTTACTGACTGCTGTTTACTGACTGCTGTTTACTGACTGCTTGAGAGTGTATATCATTTTGATCACTTTGTTTATGATTTGAGAGCAGTGTTTGATTTTGAACACAGGTAAAACTGTTTTGAGGCGAATGTTTCATTTTGCGAGAGGAGTCAGATGTTATGTTATGTGCTTGAAGATGAGGTTTTGTGTTTAATGTTTTCAGGAAATGGAGAAAGGTTTCAGAAATGGTGTTTTAGCAATTGAGAAAAACTGTAATACGTAATAACCCCTGTCTTATTTACCCAGGATGCAACTGCTCCCCATGTGGCACGGCGTCATGTGACCCTCACACAGGACAGTGCCAGTGTAAACCTGGTGTGACCGGTCCTCATTGCAACTGTTGTGAGGTTTGTCCTCAGTTTATTCATGTATATTATGACAATAATTCCTCTTAACTCATCTCGGGAACCCGGAACCAAACAAATATTGGCAGAGACTAACTCATAACCAACTTATATAAACCTTAATACGTCATTGATCCTTGGTTGCTTGTCTCTGGCAAGCTTATTGTCATTGTTAGTTATGATATCCTCATTACCTAGCTGTGTCAATAATGTGTTGTGTTTCAGGACGGTGCGTTTGGTTATGAGTCGTGCTCCGGGTGTCGTCGCTGTGACTGTGACGCGGCCGCGGCGCTGGTCCAACCGTGTGACCCCAGGAACGGTTCGTGTGCCTGCCAGCCAGGGGTCAATGGACCTAATTGTCGCCAGTGTGCCCCTGGGTACTGGGACTACAGTCCTGAGGGCTGCAAGAGTGAGTTATTCCTACCTCCTCCTACGTTCTTAGAAAAAAAGGTTCCAAAAGGGTTCTTCGGCGGTCCCCATAGGAGAACCCTTTTGGATTCTAGATAGAACCCTTTTTGGTTCAAGGTAGAACCCTTTTGGGTTCCAGATAGAGCCCTTTTTGGTTCCAGGTAGAACCCTCTGTGTAAATGGTTTTACTTTGAACCCAAAAGGGTTTTTACCTGGAACCAAAAAGGGTTCTACCAGGAACCAAAAAGGGTTCTATCTAGAACCAAAAAGGGTTCTACCCTGAACCAAAAAGGGTTCTATCTAGAATCCAAAAGGGTTCTTCAAAGGGTTCTCCTATGGGGACAGCCAAAGAATCCTTTTAGGTTCTAGAGCACGTTTTTCTCTAAGAGTGTACTGTATAAAAGTAGATATGTAAGCAATAAGGCACCTCAGGGGTTTGTAGTATATGGCCAATATACCACGACTAAGGGCTGTTCTTTCGCACAACACAACGCAGAGTGCCTGGATACAATCATTAACCGTGGTATATTGGCCATATACCACCCCCCCCGAGGTGCCTTATTTCTATTATAAACCAATGTAATTAGAGCATTAAAAATACATGTCTTGTCATACGCGTGGTATACGGTCTGATATACCACGGCTGTCAGCCAATCAGCATTCAGGGCTCGAACCACCCAGTTTATAATATAGAAGTATACTCTGAGTGTACAAAACATTAAGAAAAACCTTCCTAATATTGAGTTGCACCCCCCTTTGCCCTCAGAACAGCCTCAATTCGTCGGGGCGTGGACTCTACAAGGTGTCGAAAGCGTTCCACAGGAATGCTGGCCCTCGTTGACTCCAATGCTTCTCACAGCTGTGTCAACTTGGCTGGAAACTGTTGGAAACTGACGAATGTGAAAAACCCAGCAGTGTGGCAGTTCTTAACACACTCAAACTGGTGCGCCTGGTACCTACTACCATACCCCCCTGGTACCTACTACCATACCCCCTGGTACCTACTACCATACCCCCTTGGTACCTACTACCATACCCCCTGGTACCTACTACCATACCCCCTGGTACATACTACCATACCCCCTGGTACCTACTACCATACCCCCTGGTACCTACTACCATACCCCCTGGTACCTACTACCATACCCCCTGGTACTTACTACCATACCCCCTGGTACCTACTACCATACCCCCTGGTACCTACTACCATACCCCCTGGTACCTACTACCATACCCCCTGGTACCTATTACCATACCCCCTGGTACCTACTACCATACCCCCTGGTACCTACTACCATACCCCCTGGTACCTATTACCATACCCCCTGGTACCTACTACCATACCCCCCTGGTACCTACTACCATACCCCCTGGTACCTACTACCATACCCCCTTGTACATACTACCATACCCCCTGGTACCTACTACCATACCCCCTGGTACCTACTACCATACCCCCTGGTACCTATTACCATACCCCCTGGTACCTATTACCATACCCCCTGGTACCTACTACCATACCCCCTGGTACCTACTACCCCCGTTCAAAGGCATTTACATCTTTTGTCTTGTCCATTCACTCTCTGAATGGCACACATACACAATCCACGTCTCTACTGTCTCAAGACTTCAAAATCATTCTTTAATCTGTCTCCTCCTCTTCATCTACACTGACTGAATTCATTTTTTAAAAGGGTTATCAATGAGGGATCATAGCTTTCACCTGGTCAATCTATGTCATGGAAAGATGTTCCTAATGTTCAGTACATCGTATGAAACCAGGCGCACCAGGAATCGAACCCACAATCCTGCCGTTGTGTTCGACATGCTCTACTAACTGAACCACACAAGACGACAAGCTGGAGTATATGCAAGATGTGGACTGAGCTTGACTGTGTGTGTGTGTGTGTGTGTGTGTGTGTGTGTGTGTGTGTGTGTGTGTGTGTGTGTGTGTGTGTGTGTGTGTGTGTGTGTGTGTGTGTGTGTGTGTGTGTGTGTGTGTGTGTGTGTGTGTGTGTGTGTGTGTGTGTGTGTGTGTGTGTGTGTGTGTGTGTGTGTGTGTGTCTTCCATTCTCTTCAGAGTGTGAGTGTAAGCATGGGCGCTGTGACCCTCGGACAGGGGAGTGTCGCTGTGGAGACGGCCTAACAGGCAAACAGTGTGACAGCTGTTCCCATAGATACAGTGTTCCTGTACAACACGGACATGACATGACCTGCCAACGTAAGTAATGTGTCTGTTAATGAATTCATATGTGCTGTTGGATTGACATTGTTTTACTGTGATTTTATTTGAGAGGGGGAGAAGGAGATGGGGACAGGGAGAGGGGGAGATGGAGATGGAGACAGGGAGAGATGGACAGGTTGAGGGGGAGAAGGAGATGGAGACAGGGAGAGATGGGGTTGAGATGGAGACAGGGAGAGATGGACAGGTTGGAGGGGGGGAGAAGGAGATGGAGACAAGGAGAGGGGGAGATGGAGACAGGGAGAGATGGACAGGTTGAGGGGGAGAAGGAGATGGAGAGATGGACAGGTTGAGGGGGAGAAGGAGATGGAGACAAGGAGAGGGGGAGATGGAGACAGGGAGAGATGGACAGGTTGAGGGGGAGAAGGAGATGGAGAGATGGACAGGTTGAGGGGGAGAAGGAGATGGAGACAGGGAGAGGGGGAGATGGAGACAGGGAGAGATGGACAGGTTGAGGGGAGAAGGAGATGGAGACAAGGAGAGGGGGAGATGGAGACAGGGAGAGATGGACAGGTTGAGGGGGAGAAGGAGATGGAGACAGGGAGAGGGGGAGATGGAGACAGGGAGAGATGGACAGGTTGAGGGGGAGAAGGAGATGGAGAGATGGACAGGTTGAGGGGGAGAAGGAGATGGAGACAGGGAGAGATGGACAGGTTGAGGGGGAGAAGGAGATGGAGACAAGGAGAGGGGGAGATGGAGACAGGGAGAGATGGACAGGTTGAGGGGGAGAAGGAGATGGAGAGATGGACAGGTTGAGGGGAGAAGGAGATGGAGACAGGGAGAGATGGACAGGTTGAGGGGGAGAGATGGAGATGGAGACAGGGAGAGGGGGAGATGGAGACAGGGAGAGATGGACAGGTTGAGGGGGAGAAGGAGATGGAGACAAGGAGAGGGGGAGATGGAGACAGGGAGAGATGGACAGGTTGAGGGGGAGAAGGAGATGGAGAGATGGACAGGTTGAGGGGGAGAAGGAGATGGAGACAGGGAGAGATGGACAGGTTGAGGGGGAGAAGGAGATGGAGATGGAGAGATGGACAGGTTGAGGGGGAGAAGGAGATAGAGACAGGGAGAGATGGACAGGTTGAGGGGGAGAAGGAGATGGAGACAGGGAGAGATGGACAGGTTGAGGGGGAGAAGGAGATGGAGACAGGGACAGATGGACAGGTTGAGGGAGAGATGGACAGGGGGGGAGAGGGAGAGAGGGACAGGTTGAGGGAGAGATGGACAGGGGAGGGGAGATGGACAGGGGAGGGGGAGAGATGGAACAGGGGGACAGGGGGGGGAGAGATGAACAGGGGAGGGGAGATGGACAGGGGAGGGGAGAGGACAGGGGATGGACAGGGGTGGGGGAGAGATGGACAGGTTGAGGGGGAGAAGGAGATGGAGACAGGGAGAGATAGATAGGTTGAGGGGGGAGAAGGAAATGGAGACAGGGAGAGATGGACAGGGGGAGGGAGAGATGGACAGGGGGAGGGAGAGATGGACAGGGGAGGGAGAGATGGACAGGGGAGGGAGAGATGGACAGGGGGAGGGAGAGATGGACAGGGGGAGGGAGAGAGATGGACAGGGGAGGGGAGATGGACAGGGGAGGGGGAGAGATGGACAGGGGGGAGAGATGGAGGGGGAGAGATGGACAGGGGAGGACAGGGGAGGGAGATGGACAGGGGGAGGGAGAGATGGACAGGGGAGGGGGGAGAGATGGACAGGGGGAGGGAGAGATGGACAGGGGGAGGGAGAGATGGACAGGGGGAGGGAGAGAGATGGACAGGGGGAGGGAGAGATGGACAGGGGGAGGGAGAGAGGGACAGGTTGAGGGAGAGATGGACAGGGGGAGGGAGAGATGGACAGGGGGAGGGAGAGATGGACAGGGGGAGGGAGAGAGATGGACAGGGGAGGGAGAGAGATGGACAGGGGAGAGGGAGAGAGATGGACAGGGGGAGGGAGAGAGATGGACAGGGGGAGGTTGGGGGAAGGAGAAGCGAGGAATGGAGAAAGGGGAGAAAGAGAGAGTCAAGGAGAGAGGATAAAGAGAAGGAGAGAGGATAAAGAGAAGGAGAGAGGAGAAAGAGAAGAAGAGAGTCAAGGAGAGAGGAGAAAGAGAAGGAGGAGGAGAGAGTCAAGGATAGAGGAGAAAGAGAAGGAGCGAGTCAAGGAGAGAGGAGAAAGAGAAGGAGAGTCAAGGAGAGAGGAGAAAGAGAAGGAGAGAGGAGAAAGAGAAGGAGAGAGTCAAGGAGTGAGGAGAAAGAGAAGGAGAGAGTCAAGGAGAGAGGAGAAAGAGAAGTAGAAAGTCAAGGAGAGAGGAGAAAGAGAAGGGGAGAGGCAAGGAGAGAGGAGAAAGAGAAGGACAGGGTTAAGGAGAGAGGAGAACGTGAAGGAGAGAGTCAAGTAGAGAGGAGAAAGAGAAGGAGAAAGTCAAGGAGGGAGGAGAGAGGCAAAGAGAGAGGAGAAAGAGAAGGACAGGGTTAAGGAGAGAGGAGAAAGAGAAGGAGAGAGTCAAGGAGAGAGGAGAAAAAGAAGGAGAAAGTCAAGGAGAGAGGAGAAAGAGAAGAAGAAAGTCAAGGAGAGAGGAGAAAGAGAAGGAGAGAGGCAAGGAGAGAGGAGAAAGAGAAGGACAGGGTTAAGGAGAGAGGAGAAAGAGAAGGAGAGAGGAGAAAGAGAAGGAGAGAGGAGAAAGAGAAGAACAGGGTTAAGGAGAGAGGAGAAAGAGAAGGACAGGGTTAAGGAGAGAGGAGAAAGAGAAGGAGAGAGGAGAAAGAGAAGGAGAGAGAGAAGAAGAGAGGAGAAAGAGAAGGAGAGAGGAGAAAGAGAAGGACAGGGTTAAGGAGAGAGGAGAAAGAGAAGGAGAGAGGAGAAAGAGAAGGACAGGGTTAAGGAGAGAGGAGAAAGAGAAGGACAGGGTTAAGGAGAGAGGAAAGAGAAAGAGAGAAAGGACAGGGTTAAGGAGAGAGGAGAAAGAGAAGGAGAGAGAGAAGGAGAGAGGAGAAAGAGAAGGAGAGAGGCAAGGAGAGAGGAGAAAGAGAAGGCCAGTGTTAAGGAGAGAGGAGAAAGAGAAGGAGAGAGGAGAAAGAGAAGGACAGGGTTAAGGAGAGAGGAGAAAGAGAAGGAGAGAGAGAAGGAGAGAGGAGAAAGAGAAGGAGAGAGGAGAAAGAGAAGGAGAGTGGCAAACCGTAGCTTGGTTCTGTTCCAGTATTCTGATGAGGTGACTAAATGTGTGTCCTTTCAGCTTGTGACAGCTGTGTAATTGTCCTGTTGGAGGATCTGGACAAAATTAACGACAACTTTGGCTCCGTGGCTCATCAGCTGATCAACCTGAACGCCTCCTCTATCACCTTGACTCAGCTAAACAACCTCAGCAGATCCATGGACAATATCTCTGTGAGTACACACACACACATTGTAATTACACACACACACGATATGTTTGTCTTTCTTGAACTGCATTGTGGGTTAAGGACTTGTAAGGAAGCATTTCACGGTAAGGTCTACACTTGTTGTATTTCGGGCACATGTGACAAATACAAATATATATTTTTATTTTATTTTATATATATATTTTTTCTCCCCAATTTCATGGTATCCAATTGTTAGTAATCTTGTCTACTATCTTGTCTCATCGCTACAACTCCCGTACGTGCTCGGGAGGGATGTAGGTTGAAAGTCATGCGTCCTCCGATACACAACCCAACCTAGCCGCACTGCTTCTTAACACAGCGTGCATCCAACCCGGAAGCCAGCCGCACCAATGTGTCGGAGGAAACATCGTGCCCCTGGCAATCTGGTTAGCGCTCACTGCACCTGGCCCGCCACATGAGTCGCTGGTGCGCGATGAGACAAGGACATCCCTACCGACCAATCCCTCCCTAACCCGGACGACGCTAGGCCGATTGTGTGTCGCCCCATGGACCTCCCGGTTGCGACGGCTGAGACAGAGCCCGGGCTTGAACCCAGAGTCTCTGGTGGCACAGCTAGCACTGCAGGCCGTGACAAATACAATTTCATTTTATTTGAAAAACACTCGTTCAATATCTGTTGACTGAGATTGACTCTGTTTCCCAGAATGCCATAGAGAACTACAACAGTACTCTGGATGAGAGCAGGAACAGAGCGGACATGTTGGAGGGAGAGATCATGACCATCAACTCAGACATCCTCGGCCTGGAGGATAAGGTGATGAAGATCTGTGTCGAGCATCTCTCTGTCCACCCTTCTCTGTCATTATTTAATCAGTTATTCAGAGACAATGACCATCTCTGTCCACCCTTCTCTGTCATTATTTAATCAGTTATTCAGAGACAATGACCATCTCTGTCCACCCTTCTCTGTCATTATTTAATCAGTTATTCAGAGACAATGACCATCTCTGTCCACCCTTCTCTGTCATTATTTAATCAGTTATTCAGAGACAATGACCATCTCTGTCCACCCTTCTCTGTCATTATTTAATCAGTTATTCAGAGACAATGACCATCTCTGTCCACCCTTCTCTGTCATTATACTTTTTATTCTTCTCATTTTCCTTTTTAAAAACGTGCATTATCCTTTCCTTTATTCACATAAATATTTACTATTTCAATTCATAACAATTTCAAGTGTTGAAATACAAACATCTACTTGTATCTCCATTACTCCAACATCAGCTTCTAGGACTTTATGCAGTTGCGTATCCCAACAAGAATTGATGGTAAGAATGAATGACAGGTGTGCTGATGTAATGTTGTCCTCCCACCAGGTGGTGGCGGTAGCAGAAGAAGCAGACAGTCTGGGGAATAGCAGCAGCAACACCCATCAGAGAGCCCAGGACCTGCTCTCACACATGAAGAACATAGTAGGAGAGGTGGAAGGTAGCTGAGAAGTCTTTATGGGGGAACCTTCAATCTGAGTCGATGTTTGTCAGTGAAGATTATTCGTTAAGAGGAGTTCATCCCTCATTTTGTTTGGATTAAAATACATACATCAAAATACAAAACTCTGATTTTATTCAAGTATGACACCTGTCGTCTAACATCTCATTCTAAAATCATGGCCATTAATATGGAGTTGGTCCCTCCTCTTTGCTGCTATAACAGCCTCCACTCTTCTGGGAAGGCTTTCCACTAGATGTTGGAACATTGCTGCTTTAACAGCCTCCACTCTTCTGGGAAGGCTTTCCACTAGATGTAGGAACATTGCTGCTATAACAGCCTCCACTCTTCTGGGAAGGCTTTCCACTAGATGTTGGAACATTGATGCTATAACAGCCTCCACTCTTCTGGGAAGGCTTTCCACTAGATGTAGGAACATTGCTGCTATAACAGCCTCCACTCTTCTGGGAAGGCTTTGCACTAGATGTTGGAACATTGCTGCTATAACAGCCTCCACTCTTCTGGGAAGGCTTTCCACTAGATGTTGGAACATTGCTGCTATAACAGCCTCCACTCTTCTGGGAAGGCTTTCCACTAGATGTTGGAACATTGCTGCTATAACATCCTCCACTCTTCTGGGAAGGCTTTCCACTAGATGTTGGAACATTGCTGCAGGGACTTGCTTCCATTCAGCCACAAGAGCATTAGTGAGGTCGGGTACTGATATTGGGCGATTAGGCCTGGCTCACAGTCAGTGTTCTAATTCATCCCAAAGGTGTTCGATGGGGTTGAGGTCAGGGCTCTGTGCAGGCCAATCAAGTTCTTCCACACCCACCTGGACAAACCAATTCTATATGGACCTAGTTTTGTGCATGCGGGCATTGTCATGCTGAAACAGGAAAGGGCCTTCCCCAAACTGTTTCCACAAAGTTGAAAGCACAGAATCGTCTAGAATGTCATTGTATGCTGTAGTGTTAAGATTTCCCTTCACTGTAACTAAGGGGCCCGAACCATGAAAAACAGCTCCAGACCATTATTCCTCCTCCACCAAACTTTACAGTTGGCACTATGCATTTGGGCAAGTAGCGTTCTCCTGGAATCCGCCAAACCCAGATTCGTCAGTCAGGCAGCCAGGTGCTGAAGCGTGATTCTTCACTCCAGAGAACGCGTTTCCACTGCTCCAGAGTCCAATGGCGGCAAGCTTTAGACTACTCCAGCCAGCGCTTGGCATTGCGCATGGTGATCTTAGGCTTGTGTGGGGCTGCTCGGCCATGGAAACCCATTTCATGAAGCTCCCGACGAACAGTTCTTGTGCTGACGTTGCTTCCAGAGGCAGTTTGGAACTCGGTA
>NC_056450.1:41739269-41766769 GCF_018296145.1 Oncorhynchus tshawytscha | reverse complement strand
CCTGATGAGACAGTCCCTGATGAGACAGTCCCTGATGAGACAGTCCCTGGGTGAGAGACAGCCCCTGATGAGACAGTCCCTGGATGAGACAGTCCCTGATGAGACAGTCCCTGGGTGAGAGACAGCCCCTGATGAGACAGTCCCTGGATGAGACAGTCCCTGGATGAGACAGTCCCTGGATGAGACAGTCCCTGGATGAGACAGTCCCTGGATGAGACAGTCCCTGGGTGAGACAGTCCCTGATGAGACAGTCCCTGGATGAGACAGTCCCTGGATGAGACAGTCCCTGGATGAGACAGTCCTTGGATGAGACAGTCCCTGATGAGACAGTCCCTGGATGAGACAGTCCTTGGATGAGACAGTCCCTGGATGAGACAGCCCCTGGAAAATCTCCAAGCAGATCTCAAGCAGTCTGATTAGAAGTCAAACATCCCCATTGTACAGTAAAACCCTGATGTAAAAACAACTCCAGACACCTAAAGTGATAGACTGTTCTCTCTGCTTCCGCACAGCAAGCGGTACTGATGCAGCAAGTCTGAACAGCCTCTACCCCCAAACCATCAAACTGATAAATAGTTAGTTAAATAGTTAACCACTAACTACCCAAACTATCTGCATTGACCCCTTTTGACCCCCAACTCTTTTGACGCATAACATACGCTGCTGTTACTGTTTATTATCTATCCTGTTGCCTAGTTACTTCACCCCTACCTATATGTACATATCTACCTCAATGACATTGTTCCCCTGTATATGGACTCAGTACTTCCTGTATAAAGCCATGTTATTACCTCGTACCCCTGCACATGGACTCAGTACTTCCTGTATAAAGCCATGTTATTACCTCGTACCCCTGCACATGGACTCAGTACTTCCTGTATAAAGCCATGTTATTACCTCGTACCCCTGCACATGGACTCAGTACTGGTTCCCTGTGTATAAAGCCATGTTATTACCTCATACACCTACACATGGACTCAGTACTGGTTCCCTGTGTATAAAGCCATGTTATTACCTCGTACCCCTGCACATGGACTCAGTACTTCCTGTATAAAGCCATGTTATTACCTCGTACCCCTGCACATTGACTCAGTACTTCCTGTATAAAGCCATGTTATTACCTCGTACCCCTGCACATGGACTCAGTACTGGTACCCTGTGTATAAAGCCATGTTATTACCTCATACACCTACACATGGACTCAGTACTGGTACCACCTGGCCACCCCTCATAGCCTGGTTCCTCTCTAGGTTTCTTCCTAAGTTCTGGCCTTTCTAGGGAGCTTTTCCTAGCCACTGTGCTTCTACACCTGCATTGCTTGCTGCTTGGGGTTTTAGGCTGGGTTTCTGTACAGCACTTTGAGGCATCACTTTGAGGCATCAAAGTGTTGTACAGGGCTATATAAATACATGTGATTGATTGACTGTGTACCCTGATTATACTAAACATTAGGAACACCTTTTAAATCTCCTGCCCCCCCCCCCTCCTCTAGGAGTATGAGCGTCTGGCCGCCCAGTTGGATGGGGCCAGGATGCCCCTGGCTGAAAAGGTGCAGACATTTGCCCCCACCCTCAGTAAGATACCCCTGGTGGAGTCAGCGGAGGAACATGCTGAACTACTCAATGAGCTGGCCATGAACCTCTCCAGGTTAGTTGATGGAGGGTTGATGGATGGTTGATACGTTGGTTGATGGATGGTTGATGGAGGGTTGATGGATGGTTGATGAATGGTTGATGGAGGGTTGATGGAGGGTTGATACGAGGGTTGATTGATTTATTGATTGGTTGATTGATCTGACCTCGACTTCACGTTTTCTCCTCTGTGTTGCAGTGTGATCTCCAACACCAACAAGGATGGCTTCATCCAACGAGCGGTGAACGCGTCCCGGGCGTACTCTGACATCATCGACGCCGTCAGAGACGCTGAGACTGCTGCCAACCAAGCTGCTGTGGATGCACTGGAGGTAAGGACAACACACGCACACGTATTTCCTACATTTGTGACGACACTCTGAGACTCACAGAAACAGCAATACACTATATGCATTGGACATGTGTGGCAGCTTAACGTTGCCACAGTGGGCCTGTCAGAAACGAACAGTACAGTATGTTTTGTTATGGCGTTGATGCAGTCGTCGTTGATTTGTGCAGAATGTGAAGGGTCAGGACCTGGGCCAGGTAGCTGACGGTCTGAGGAATCACAGTTCTGAACTGCTGGAGGACGCCGTCACACTGCAACGGGAACTGAATGATGGTACTGATGCAACATGTATTGTTTCCTCCTACTTCTGGATGAATAGAAATGGGTTTCGGTGATGAATAAAGAGGTTAGACAATTCTGGAGACTTTTGGTTGAAATCAGGAGGGATTTTTAACAGGGAGGAAACTAGGATTTCTGGGAAAACTGGGAATGAAGGGAACAAACCTCCTGGTTGTTGCTTGTCGTTTGATAGGTTTTTTTGTGTGTGTGTGTTGATTTTCTTTAACAAGCGAGAAAAACAACATGATTTTATTTCGTATCTTATTGTTGCCTTTCGCCTGTCAGATCTGAAGCCTCGTCTCCGGGACGCCATGACTCATCTGGATGAGGCCAAGCGGAAACACACGACTCTACTGAAAGACCTTGAGATGGTGCAGAGTAACCTCAACTTTAGCCGAGGTAAGGTCACACACACACAGAGAGAGACACACACGCACGTTCCAGACCATTGTTGTGAATAAGAGCAAGGTCCTCAATGTAAACAAGTACAAAACAAACACATGTTGCTTAAACCCAGTCCAATACTGCCTACCCTATCCCTCCAACCCATACCTGTACAAGTACAAAACAAACACATGTTTCTTAAACCCAGTCCAATACTGCCTACCCTATCCCTCCAACCCATACCTGTACAAGTACAAAACAAACACATGTTTCTTAAACCCAGTCCAATACTGCCTACCCTATCCCTCCAACCCCTACCTGTGCATATTGTCCTCCAGAGGAAACGGCTAAGGTTATAGAGGAGGCGAAGGCTGCAGCGGAGGAGGCCAACAGTACAGCAGCGAAGGTAGAGGATACCCTGGCACCTATCAAAGAGCAGCTGGACCAATGGCAGCAGCAGTACGGAGACGCTAACACCACAAATGAGGACATAAACAAGGCCTTCCTGGAGGCCAACAAGTCTGGTAAGTCTACAACCACTACTCTGGTAGGACCACTAGATACCACTAGACAGTAGGGCTGGTAGGAACACTAGATAACACTAGATACCACTAGATACCACTAGACAGTAGGGCTGGTAGGAACACTAGATACCACTAGACAGTAGGTCTGGTAGGACCACTAGATACCACTAGATACCACTAGATACCACTAGACAGTAGGTCTGGTAGGACCACTAGATATCACTAGACACCACTAGATACCACTAGACAGTAGGGCTGGTAGGAACACTAGATACCACTAGTCAGTAGGGCTGGTAGGACCACTAGATACCACTAGACACCACTAGATACCACTAGACAGTAGGTCTGGTAGGACCATTAGATACCACTAGACGGTAGGTCTGGTAGGACCACTAGATACCACTAGACACCACTAGATACCACTAGACAGTAGGTCTGGTAGGACCATTAGATACCACTAAACAGTAGGTCTGGTAGGACCACTAGATACCACTAGATACCACTAGACAGTGGGTCTGGTAGGACCACTAGATAGTACTAGAGAGTAGGTATGGTAGGACCACTAGATACCACTAGGCAGTAGGGCTGGTAGGATCACTAGATACCACTAGATACCACTAGACAGTAGGTCTGGTAGGACCACTAGATTCCACTAGATACCACTAGACAGTAGGTCTGGTAGGACCACTAGATACCACTAGACAGTAGGTCTGGTAGGACCACTAGATACCACTAGATTCCACTAGACAGTAGGGCTGGTAGGAACACTAGATACCACTAGACAGTGGGGCTGGTAGGAACACTAGATACCACTAGACAGTAGGTCTGGTAGGACCACTAGATATCACTAGATACCACTAGACAGTAGGGCTGGTAGGAACACTAGATACCACTAGACACCACTAGATACCACTAGACAGTAGGCCTGGTAGGACCACTAGATACCACTAGACAGTAGGTCTGGTAGGAACACTAGACACCACTAGATACCACTAGACAGTAAATCTGGTAGGACCACTAGATACCACTAGATACCACTAGACAGTAGGGCTGGTAGGAACACTAGATACCACTAGACAGTAGGGCTGGTAGGACCACTAGATACCACTAGACACCACTAGATACCACTAGACAGTAGGTCTGGTAGGACCATTACATACCACTAAACAGTAGGTCTGGTAGGACCACTAGATACCACTAGATACCACTAGACAGTGGGTCTGGTAGGACCACTAGATAGTACTAGACAGTAGGTATGGTAGGACCATTAGATACCACTAGACAGTAGGCCTGGTAGGACCATTAGATACCACTAGACAGTAGGCCTGGTAGGACCATTAGATACCACTAGACAGTGGGCCTGGTAGGACCACTAGATACAACTAGACAGTAGGTCTGGTAGGACCACTAGATACCACTAGATACCACTAGACAGTAGGTCTGGTAGGACCACTAGATACCACTAGATACCACTAGACAGTAGGGCTGGTAGGACCACTAGATACTACTAGATACCACTAGATACCACTAGACAGTAGGTCTGGTAGGACCACTAGATACCACTAGATACCACTAGACAGTAGGTCTGCTAGGACCACTAGATACCACTAGATACCACTAGACAGTAGGTCTGGTAGGACCACTAGATACCACTAGACAGTAGGTCTGGTAGGACCACTAGATACCACTAGATACCACTAGACAGTAGGTCTGGTAGGACCACTAGATACCACTAGATACCACTAGACAGTAGGTCTGGTAGGACCCATTGATACCACTAGATACCACTAGACAGTAGGTCTGGTAGGACCACTAGATACCACTAGATACCACTAGACAGTAGGTCTGGTAGGACCACTAGATACCACTAGACAGTAGGTCTGGTAGGACCACTAGATACCACTAGAAACCACTAGACAGTAGGTCTGGTAGGACCACTAGATACCACTAGATACCACTAGACAGTAGGGCTGGTAGGACCACTAGATACTACTAGATACCACTAGATACCACTAGACAGTAGGTCTGGTAGGACCACTAGATACTACTAGATACCACTAGATACCACAAGACAGTAGGTCTGGTAGGACCACTAGATACCACTAGACAGTGGGCCTGGTAGGACCACTAGATACCACTAGACAGTAGGTCTGGTAGGACCACTAGATACCACTAGACAGTAGGTCTGGTAGGACCCATTGATACCACTAGATACCACTAGACAGTAGGTCTGGTAGGACCACTAGATACCACTAGATACCACTAGACAGTAGGTCTGGTAGGACCACTAGATACTACTAGATACCACTAGACAGTAGGTCTGGTAGGACCACTAGATACCACTAGATACCACTAGACAGTAGGTCTGGTAGGACCACTAGATACCACTAGACAGTAGGTCTGGTAGGACCACTAGATACCACTAGATACCACTAGACAGTGGGTCTGGTAGGACCACTAGATACCACTAGATTCCACTAGACAGTAGGTCTGGTAGGACCACTAGATACCACTAGATACCACTAGACAGTAGGTCTGGTAGGACCACTAGATACCACTAGAAACCACTAGACAGTAGGTCTGGTAGGACCACTATATACCACTAGATACCACTAGACAGTAGGGCTGGTAGGACCACTAGATACTACTAGATACCACTAGACAGTAGGTCTGGTAGGACCACTAGATACTACTAGATACCACTAGATACCACTAGACAGTTGGTCTGGTAGGACCACTAGATACCACTAGATACCACTAGACAGTAGGGCTGGTAGGACCACTAGATACTACTAGATACCACTAGACAGTAGGTCTGGTAGGACCACTAGATACTACTAGATACCACTAGACAGTAGGTCTGGTAGGACCACTAGATACCACTAGACAGTAGGTCTGGTAGGACCACTAGATACCACTAGACAGTAGGTCTGGTAGGACCACTAGACACCACTAGATACCACTAGACAGTAGGTCTGGTAGGACCACTAGATACCACTAGACAGTAGGTCTGGTAGGACCACTAGATACCACTAGACAGTAGGTCTGGTAGGACCACTAGATACCACTAGATACCACTAGACAGTAGGTCTGGTAGGACCACTAGATACCACTAGATACCACTAGACAGTAGGTCTGTTAGGACCACTAGACACCACTAGATACCACTAGACAGTAGGTCTGGTAGGACCACTAGATACCACTAGATACCACTAGACAGTAGGTCTGTTAGGACCACTAGACACCACTAGATACCACTAGATACCACTAGATACCACTAGACAGTAGGTCTGTTAGGACCACTAGACACCACTAGATACCACTAGATACCACTAGACAGTAGGTCTGTTAGGACCACTAGACAACACTAGATACCACTAGATACCACTAGACAGTAGGTCTGTTAGGACCACTAGACACCACTAGATACCACTAGATACCACTAGACAGTAGGTCTGTTAGGACCACTAGACACCACTAGATACCACTAGACAGTAGGTCTGGTAGGACCACTAGATACCACTAGATACCACTAGACAGTAGGTCTGTTAGGACCACTAGACACCACTAGATACCACTAGACAGTAGGGCTGGTAGGACCACTAGATACTACTAGTAGGTCCTTTATAGTTTCACCATACAGAGGTCAAGGACGCTAGCTTGTCTTCCATTTTGAATGTTGCTATTAAAGCTGATCAGGATTGACTGTGTGTACAGACTTCCTCAATGAAGAAACATTTGCTGAAGTCTGATTGGTTTAGACTGACAGAACATTTCCTGTCTGTTTGTGTGTCTCTCCAGTGGGTATGTTGGGCGAGGCCATCCCAATACTGATGAAGAAGCTGGACAAGCTGCAGAACCACTCAGCCCAGATGCCCAACATCTCAGAGAACATCCTCAGGATCAGACAGCTCATCGCAGAGGCCCGCAAGGCCGCCAGCAAAGTACGGTGGCTCAATAGGAATACATGTGGCTGCAAATGTGTCTGTTAAATGTAGTTATTGTTTGAAAACTCAGATATTATAGAACATCTATCTACTATGGTTACATCAACATACGTAGGAATGGACGACGGACGTTTTTAACTTCCTCTTTTCTCCCTCTCAGGTGAGCGTACCTGTGAAGTTCAACGGGACATCGGGTGTGCAGGTGCGCACCCCCAGTAACCTGGCAGATCTGGCAGCTTACACCTCCCTGAAGTTCTACATCACCCTGCCCGAGGCCTCACGCGCCCGCAGACAGGACCAACCAGACAAACAGTTTGTCTTTTACCTCGGAAACAAGGACGTAAGTAGTTTGATTTTTTTATTGTTAAACTCTTGTTTATTCCTTTCTATTTTATTTTAATACAAATAGACGACACATATCATCAGAAAATACTAAATAAAATAATAAATACTACCTTATCTTCCACGCACACTGTGGGAATATTGAGAATATTGAATATACGTTTTCTTTTCAGCATTTATGTACATTTATAAGCCTATGTAATGACATATTCATGAAAGGATATCATTAGACAGTATATATATATATACCATTAGACAGTGTATACCATTAGACAGTGTATATACCATTAGACAGTGTATACCATTAGACAGTATATACCATTAGACAGTATATACCATTAGACAGTATATACCATTAGACAGTATATACCATTAGACAGTATATACCATTAGACAGTATATACCATTAGACAGTATATACCATTAGACAGTGTATACCATTAGACAGTGTATATCATTAGACAGTGTATATCATTAGACAGTATATACCATTAGACAGTGTATATCATTAGACAGTGTATATCATTAGACAGTATATACCATTAGACAGTATATACCATTAGACAGTGTATATACCATTAGACAGTATATACCATTAGACAGTGTATATACCATTAGTATATACCATTAGACAGTGTATATACCACTAGACAGTATATACCATTAGACAGTGTATATACCATTAGACAGTGTATATACCATTAGACAGTGTATACCATTAGACAGTGTATACCATTAGACAGTGTATACCATTAGACAGTGTATATCATTAGACAGTGTATACCATTAGACAGTATATACCATTAGACAGTGTATATACCATTAGACAGTGTATATACCATTAGACAGTGTATATACCATTAGACAGTATATACCATTAGACAGTGTATATACCATTAGACAGTATATACCATTAGACAGTATATACCATTAGACAGTGTATACCATTAGACAGTGTATATCATTAGACAGTGTATACCATTAGACAGTATATATCATTAGACAGTGTATACCATTAGACAGTGTA
This sequence comes from Oncorhynchus tshawytscha, assembly GCF_018296145.1. Lineage (NCBI taxonomy): Eukaryota > Metazoa > Chordata > Actinopteri > Salmoniformes > Salmonidae > Oncorhynchus > Oncorhynchus tshawytscha. Next base: position 41,758,286 of record NC_056450.1, on the reverse strand, counting down.
TATACCATTAGACAGTGTATATACCATTAGACAGTATATACCATTAGACAGTGTATACCATTAGACAGTGTATACCATTAGACAGTGTATACCATTAGACAGTATATACCATTAGACAGTGTATATACCATTAGACAGTGTATATACCATTAGACAGTGTATACCATTAGACAGTGTATATATTAGACAGTGTATATACCATTAGACAGTATATACCATTAGTATATACCATTAGACAGTGTATATATTAGACCATTAGACAGTGTATATCATTAGACAGTGTATACCATTAGACAGTGTATATCATTAGACAGTGTATACATTAGACAGTATATACCATTAGACAGTGTATATCATTAGACAGTATACCATTAGACAGTATATACCATTAGACAGTGTATATACCATTAGACAGTGTATATACCATTAGACAGTGTATATACCATTAGACAGTGTATATCATTAGACAGTGTATATACCATTAGACAGTATATACCATTAGACAGTGTATAGGGCCCTCAGTGTGGTGTCAGGAAAATAACCTCACACTCAACGGGAGATGATTGTGGACCATTAGACAGTGTATATATCATTAGACAGTGTATACCATTAGACAGTGTATATATCATTAGACAGTGTATACCATTAGACAGTATATACCATTAGACAGTGTATATCATTAGATAGTGTATATATCATTAGACAGTATATACCATTAGACAGTATATACCATTAGACAGTATATACCATTAGACAGTATATACCATTAGACAGTGTATATCATTAGACAGTATATATACCATTAGACAGTGTATACCATTAGACAGTGTATACCATTAGACAGTGTATATCATTAGACAGTGTATATATCATTAGACAGTATATACCATTAGACAGTGTATACCATTAGACAGTATATACCATTAGACAGTGTATATCATTAGACAGTGTATACCATTAGACAGTATATACCATTAGACAGTGTATATCATTAGACAGTGTATATACCATTAGACAGTGTATACCATTAGACAGTGTATACCATTAGACAGTGTATATACCATTAGACAGTGTATATACCATTAGACAGTGTATACCATTAGACAGTGTATACCATTAGACAGTGTATATATCATTAGACAGTATATACCATTAGACAGTATATACCATTAGACAGTATATACCATTAGACAGTGTATACCATTAGACAGTGTATACCATTAGACAGTGTATATCATTAGACAGTGTATACCATTAGACAGTGTATATATCAGTAGACAGTGTATACCATTAGACAGTGTATATACCATTAGACAGTATATACCATTAGACAGTATATACCATTAGACAGTATATACCATTAGACAGTATATACCATTAGACAATATATATACCATTAGACAGTGTATATCATTAGACAGTATATATACCATTAGACAGTATATATACCATTAAACAGTATATACCATTAGACAGTATATACCATTAGATAGTATCTACCATTAGACAGTATATATACCATTAGACAGTATATACCATTAGAAAGTGTATATACCAATACAGTATATATACCATTAGACAGTGTATATACCAATAGACAGTATATATACCATTAGACAGTATATACCATTAGACAGTGTATATCATTAGACAGTATATATACCATTAGACAGTGTATACCATTAGACAGTGTATATACCATTAGACAGTATATATACCATTAGACTGTGTATATACCATTAGACAGTGTATATACCATTAGACAGTGTATATCATTAGACAGTATATATACCATTAGACAGTGTATACCATTAGACAGTGTATATACCATTAGACAGTGTATACCATTAGACAGTATATATACCATTAGACAGTGTATATTAGACAGTGTATATACCATTAGACAGTATATACCATTAGACAGTGTATATACCATTAGACAGTATATATACCATTAGACCGTGTATATACCATTAGACAGTATATACCATTAGACAGTGTATATACCATTAGACAGTATATATACCATTAGACAGTATATACCATTAGACAGTATATACCATTAGACAGTGTATATCATTAGACAGTGTATATACCATTAGACAGTATATACCATTAGACAGTATATACCATTAGACAGTATATACCATTAGACAGTGTATATCAATAGACAGTGTATACCATTAGACAGTGTATATCATTAGACAGTATATATACCATTAGACAGTGTATACCATTAGACAGTATATACCATTAGACAGTGTATACCATTAGACAGTATATACCATTAGACAGTGTATATACCATTAGACAGTGTATATACCATTAGACAGTGTATATACCATTAGACAGTGTATATACCATTAGACAGTGTATACCATTAGACAGTGTATATACCATTAGACAGTATATATACCATTAGACCGTGTATATACCATTAGACAGTGTATATACCATTAGACAGTGTATATCATTAGACAGTATATACCATTAGACAGTATATATAGACAGTATATACATTAGACAGTATATACCATTAGACAGTGTATATACCATTAGACAGTATATACCATTAGACAGTGTATATACCATTAGACAGTATATATACCATTAGACAGTATATACCATTAGACAGTATATACCATTAGACAGTATATACCATTAGACAGTGTATATCATTAGACAGTGTATATACCATTAGACAGTATATACCATTAGACAGTATATACCATTAGACAGTGTATATCAATAGACAGTGTATTTACCATTAGACAGTATATACCATTAGACAGTGTATATCATTAGACAGTATATATATCATTAGACAGTGTACACCATTAGACAGTGCCTGTATCATTACTAGTGTAGTTTTTAATGTAGTATTTTTCTAGGATACTGTATGAGAAGAATGACCATCAAATATGGAATTCTATAGTCCAGTAATAGAGTACCACAGTATGAGTCATAATACCCATAAAGCCTAGCGGTCAAACAGGAAAATGGTTCCAATAGTTTTTTTCCAACACACATTTTTCCCGTAGGGGATTTTAGAAACGCTAAAATGAAGGTCTGTGTTTTGTGTAGGTTTACCCCGGCGTGACGTTTTGATAACCGTGTAAATCTCTCTAGGACAAGGTTGACTTTTATCAATATAGTCACCTGTATTTACCCCCAAAAACGAAATGCTAATTAGCTGCTAATGTCGCTATCATAACGAACTACAAATACCATGATGCTCTGGATGAGACTGACGAATCGAGGACAAGGTAAGAATCTCTGGATTAACTATCTAATGTTAGATACATGTAGCAATTAATAAATTAGCGACATTTCTTTAAATGGACAATTCTGTTAACTATCTTATACAAATTTTAAATTGACACAATACCTGTTAGCAAAGATGTCAGCTAAAGATGACGTGCAGGAGCATGCTGGGATTTGTAGTCTTGCATGATGTCTACTTTGATGATAATTAGCATTTTCGAATCACGCTTATCAGAACGTCACGCCAGAGTAAAACCTACACGAAAAACAGCCCTTATTTTAAGTGTTTCTTATAACATTCTTTATGGGAAAAAATGGATGGTGGAAAAACGATTGGAACCGTTTCCCTGTTTGACCGCTAGGTTTTATGGGTATTATGACACCTCCACTGTTGGACTCTATGATTATGCTGTTTCCTGTTTCCTGTCTGTAGTCCAGTAATGATAATGTGTTTCCTGTTTCCTGTCTGTAGTCCAGTAATGATAATGCGTTTCCTGTTTCCTGTCAGTAGTCCAGTAATGATCATGCGTTTCCTGTTTCCTGTCTATAGTCCAGTAAAGAGTTCCTGGGCATGATGCTGGAGGGGCGGAGACTGCACTGGCTGTTCAACGTGGGCGGAGACACGGCTGAGGTGGAGATGCAGGAGGATGTCCAAACAGATGGCGACTTCAACAACGTGGTCCTGGAAAGGTAACTACTGCCACTGTCATTGGCTGGATTTGTTGTCACTCGAGAAGCCAAGGTCTTCACCATTAGATTAAGAGGAATTTCTCATAGTCCAAGAGGGCGACAATTGCACTTTCAAGTCTGTAAAGAGGCTGTATCATCACGAGAGGGTCATTCCAAGTCATCTCAGCTACACTATCTGTCATCACCACCACCATCACCATGTTAACCTGCCCTCTCTCTCTCTCTCTCTCTCGCTCTCTCTCTCTCTCTCTCGCTCTCGCTCTCTCTCTCGCTCTCTCTCTCTCTCGCGCTCTCCATCTCCCTCCCTCTCTCGCTCTCTCTCGCTCTCCCTCCCCCTCTCTCTCTCTCTCTCTCTCTCTCTCGCGCGCTCTCTCTCTCTATTTTCTCTCTCTAGGATCCTTCAGTACGGCCAAATGGCCATGTCTTCAGAGCTCAGTGAGGCCAGGATGACCAAGGCTGTGGTGGAGGCAGGAGGGGATAGTGGCCTGCTCAACCTCCAGACTGAAGAGACTGTGTTCTACGTGGGAGGATACCCTGACACGTTCACGGTGAGAGGGAGCTGTGGTTGGGGGGAAGGACAGTGGTTTACCAAACACACAGGAGACCGAGCTATGTTTGTAACTTATAGATATGTTTCCTCTCCCAGCCCCCTCAGTAACCCATATCTCTCTCTACCTTCTCCCAGCCCCCTCAGTAACCCATATCTCTCTCTACCTTCTCCCAGCCCCCTCAGTAACCCATATCTCTCCCAGCCCCTCAGTAACCCATATCTCTCCCAGCCCCTCTACCTTCTCTCAGCCCCCCCTCAGTAACCCATATCTCTCTCTACCTTCTCTCAGCCCCCTCAGTAACCCATATATCTCTCAGCCCCTCAGTAACCCATATCTCTCTCTACCTTCTCACAGCCCCCTCAGTAACCTATATCTCTCTCTACCTTCTCCCAGCCCCCTCAGTAACCCATATCTCTCTCAGCCCCTCAGTAACCCATATCTCTCTCTACCTTCTCCCAGCCCCCTCAGTAATCCATATCTCTCTCTACCTTCTCTCAGCCCCCTCAGTAACCCATATCTCTCTCTACCTTCTCTCAGCCCCCTCAGTAACCCATATCTCTCTCTACCTTCTCTCAGCCCCCTCAGTAACCCATATCTCTCTCTACCTTCTCCCAGCACCCTCAGTAACCCATATCTCTCTCTACCTTCTCACAGCCCCCTCAGTAACCCATATCTCTCTCTACCTTCTCTCAGCCCCCTCTCCAGCTCCAGCTGCCCAATCTCAAGGGCTGTATTGAGCTGGAGACCCTGAATGAGGAAGTGCTCAGTCTCTATAACTTTGAGAACATCTTCCAACTCAACACCACTGAGGAGAAACCATGTGGAAGGTAGGACCATTAGCAGACCACTACATCTTATCTCTATGGCTGGAGCTCTCAGCACTGAATACTAATAAGAGCCACATCCAACGTGTGTTGACTCCTGCATCAGGGAGCTATAGTGTCCATCTCCTATAAACCAACGTGTGTTGACTCCTGCATCAGGGAGCTATAGTGTCCATCCCCTATAAACCACCGTGTGTTGACTCCTACATCAGGGAGCTATAGTGTCCATCCCCTATAAACCACTGTGTGTTGACTCCTGCATCAGGGAGCTATAGTGTCCATCCCCTATAAACCAACGTGTGTTGACTCCTACATCAGGGAGCTATAGTGTCCATCCCCTATAAACCACTGTGTGTTGACTCCTGCATCAGGGAGCTATAGTGTCCATCCCCTATAAACCACTGTGTGTTGACTCCTGCATCAGGGAGCTATAGTGTCCATCCCCTATAAACCAACGTGTGTTGACTCCTACATCAGGGAGCTACAGTGTCCATCCCCTACAAAAAGCTGATCTTATCATTTGCTGTCTACACTCTTAGAACAAAGGGTTCCAAAAGGATTCTTCAGCTGTCCCCATAGGAGAACCCTTTTGGGTTCCAGGTAGAACCCTTTTGGGTTCCTGGTAGAACCCTTTTGGGTTCCTGGTAGAATCCTTTTGGGTTCCTGGTAGAACCCTGTGTGGAAACGGTTATACATGGAACCAAAGGCAGTTCTTCAAAGGGTTCTCCTACGGGGACAGCCGAAGAACCCTTTATTGTTCTAGATAGCACCTTCTTTTCCAAGGAGTGTACGGTTTAGTTCACAGTCAGGTAGCGACACCAATGTACAACAATTGTCTGTGAATATTGTGATGTTGTTTTGGCGTGTTAGTGACGTGTGTTTTCCTCTGTCCGTCAGAGCGAAGCCGGTGTTGACCCAGCAGTGGGTGAACGACGCGGCCTACTTTGACGGGACGGGCTACGCCGAGGTCACCTTCAAGGAGGATGCGGGGAAGATGCAACGCTTTGAACAGGAAGTTAAACTGATAAGTCACAACGGCATCTTACTCATGCTCCTCAGCCAGGTCAGAGGTCACGCTACTGCTGCTGGGGTTTAAGTCTCAAGATGACTGTAAATGGCATGAAAATATATATTCTCAGTGTTCAACCACTGGGGAAAACTATCTTACACACACAGTACTGCTGTATACAAAGAACGGCTGTGTCCCATAGGCTGTTAACGCTCTTAGTATCATACTATAATATAACTACTGGCTGTTAACGCTCTTAGTATCATACTATAATATAACTACTGACTGTTAACGCTCTTAGTATCATACTATAATATAACTACTGGCTGTTAACGCTCTTAGTATCATACTATAATATAACTACTGTTAATGCTCTTAGTATCATACTATAATATAACTACTGTTAATGCTCTTAGTATCATACTATAATATAACTACTGTTAACGCTCTTAGTATCATACTATAATATAACTACTGTTAATGCTCTTAGTATCATACTATAATATAACTACTGTTAACGCTCTTAGTATCATACTATAATATAACTACTGTTAATGCTCTTAGTATCATACTATAATATAACTACTGTTAACGCTCTTAGTATCATACTATAATATAACTACTGGCTTTAATGCTCTTAGTATCATACTATAATATAACTACTGACTTTAACGCTCTTAGTATCATACTATAATATAACTACTGTTAACGCTCTTAGTATCATACTATAATATAACTACTACTGTTAATGCTCTTAGTATCATACTATAATATAACTACTGTTAACGCTCTTAGTATCATACTATAATATAACTACTGGCTGTTAACGCTCTTAGTATCATACTATAATATAACTACTGACTGTTAACGCTCTTAGTATCATACTATAATATAACTACTGACTGTTAATGCTCTTAGTATCATACTATAATATAACTACTGGCTGTTAATGCTCTTAGTATCATACTATAATATAACTACTGACTGTTAATGCTCTTAGTATCATACTATAATATAACTACTGACTGTTAATGCTCTTAGTATCATACTATAATATAACTACTGACTGTTAATGCTCTTAGTATCATACTATAATATAACTACTGACTGTTAACGCTCTTAGTATCATACTATAATATAACTACTGGCTGTTAATGCTCTTAGTATCATACTATAATATAACTACTGTTAATGCTCTTAGTATCATACTATAATATAACTACTGTTAATGCTCTTAGTATCATACTATAATATAACTACTGTTAACGCTCTTAGTATCATACTATAATATAACTACTGACTGTTAATGCTCTTAGTATCATACTATAATATAACTACTGACTGTTAATGCTCTTAGTATCATACTATAATATAACTACTGTTAATGCTCTTAGTATCATACTATAATATAACTACTGTTAATGCTCTTAGTATCATACTATAATATAACTACTGTTAACGCTCTTAGTATCATACTATAATATAACTACTGACTGTTAATGCTCTTAGTATCATACTATAATATAACTACTGTTAATGCTCTTAGTATCATACTATAATATAACTACTGGCTGTTAACGCTCTTAGTATCATACTATAATATAACTACTGTTAATGCTCTTAGTATCATACTATAATATAACTACTGTTAACGCTCTTAGTATCATACTATAATATAACTACTGTTAACGCTCTTAGTATCTGTAACGGTTTTCTAGTGGTGATGAAGGAGAGTCGGACCAAACTGCAGCGTGTCGATTGCGATCCATATTTATTAAACAAAACGTAAACACGACTAAACACTAAACACTACAAAACAATAAACGTAATGAAAACCGAAAACAGCCTATCTAGTGCAAACTAACAGAGAAGTACAAGTAAGACACTAAGGACAATCACCCAACGACAAACTCAATATAATATGGCTGCCTAAATGGTTCCCAATCAGAGACAACGATAACACCTGCCTCTGATTGAGAATCATACTATAATATAGACTTTGCTAGATAACCCACTAAGTATCAATCCCAATACCACCACCAAAACCCCAAGACAAACATACTATAATATAAAAACCCCATGCCAACCCTGGCCTGACCAAATACATAAAGATAAACACAAAATACTTTGACCAGGGCGTAATATAACCCCCCTAAGGTGCGGACTCCCGTATCACCTCAAAACAATAGGGAGGGTCCGGGTATCATACTGTAATATAACTACTCCGACTGTTAATGCTCGTGGTATCCCACTCATTTAATGTCTTAACCCCTCTCCCTTCATCCCTGGATAGTCCACCCTCGCCGCCGACCATGGCCTAGTAGTCCTCACCCAGAACCCCACTGGACTGAGGAAGATCAGGACTGAAGGACAGCTCGGGACTGAGGCAGCTCGGGACTGAGGGGAAGCTCGGGAGTGAGTAGAAAGCTCAGGAGTGAGAGAAAGCTCAGGAGTATAAAGCTCAGGAGTGAGAGGAAGCTCAGGATCATACTATAATATAAGGAGTGAGAGGAAGCTCAGGAGTGAGAGGAATATCAGGAGTGAGAAGAAGCTCAGGCAGGTAGATAATCTACCAGCTCCTGGCTGGCTGGTGGTTTCATACAGATCCTGGCTGACTGGCAGATCCTGGCTGACTGGCAGATCTGGAAGAGTCTGGTTGACTGGCAGATCTGGAAGATAACTCTGTTAACTGGCAGATCTGGAAGAGTCTGGTTGACTGGCAGATCTGGTTGATGGCAGATCTGGAAGAGTCTGGCTGACTGGCAGATCTGGCGGCGCTGGGCATCCTGGCGGCGCTGGGCAGACTGGCGGCGCTGGGCAGACTGGCGGCGCTGGGCAGACTGGCGAGTGGGCAGACTATAATATGGGCAGACTGGCGACGCTGGGCAGACTGGCGATACTGGGCAGACTAACGGCTGGGCAGACTGGCGATGCTGGGCAGACTGACGACGCTAGTATCAGACTAATATAACTGGGCAGACTGGCGACGCTGGGCTACTGGGGGCACTGGCGGCGCTGGGCAGACTGGCACTAGCTGCTCCATATAACTACTGACAGCTCTGGCGGCGTCTTACAGACTGACCGCTCTGGCGGCTCCGTGCTGACTGGCAGCTCCTATAGACTAGCTCCTACAGTTAACAGCTCTTGCAGACATGACAGCTAATTAAGACTGACAGCTCCGTATCAGACTGATAGCTCCATAAGACTGACAGCTCCATGCAGACTGGCTGCTCTATATAGACTGACAGCTCTGGCTACTTCATATAGACTGACAGCTCTGGCTGCTCCATGTAGTATCTGCTTCATATAACAGACTGGCAACGCTCTTAGCTACTTCATGTAGACTGACAGCTCTGGCTGCTCCATGCAGACTATACAGCTCTGGCTGCTCCATGTAGTATCTGCTTAATATAACAGACTGAAGCTCTGGCTGTTCATGCAGACTGGCAGCTCTGGCTGCGCTAACAGCTCGGGAGACTCCTAGCTGTAATATCGGAGGAAGGCTCTGGCTCGCTGAACAGGCGGGAGACTCCGGCAGCGCTGGAGATGAGGAAAGCTATAACAGCGCTAGATAATGCGGGAGACTCATAGCGCAGGAGATAGGAAGGCTCCGACAGCGCTGGAGTATCATACTGTAGGCCTGATAACGTGGTGCTGGTACTGGTGGTACTGGTATCATACACGCACAGGAAGCCTGGTGCGGGGAGCTGCTAACGGAGGGCTGGGGTGTGGAGGTGGTACTGGAATATAACTACTGTTAAGGCGCACTGGAGCTATTGAGCACCGAGCCTGCCCAACCTAATAACTGGCTCGTATGCCCACTATAGCCCGGCCGAGTATCAGGAGCTGGAATATAACTAACCGGGCTGTTAACCCGCACTGGAGTATCATACTATAAGCATAACTACGGTGCCTGCCCGGTCTCTCCAGCCCCATACTATAATATAACTAGGGAGTTTGCGCAGGTCTCATACTATAATATACTCCTGTAAGCCCCCAAGAAATTTTTTGGGCTGACTATCATACTTTAATTGCCAACCGTGTTCCCTCGTATCATACTATCCTATAACTCCGGCTGCCTCTGCTCTCCTAAGTATCTCCACTGTTCCCATAACTATCCCTTCCCGCTCTTAGGATCTACTCCCATATAACTAGCAACCCTTGCCATCCAATATATCGTCCCATGTCCAATCCTCATTGCGCCGCTGTTGCTGCCTTTGTATCATACTATAATATAACTCCTGCCTGTTAACGCCGCTTAGTATCATACTATAATGATTCTGTAACGGTTTTCTAGTGGTGATGACTAGGAATATAAACTGCAGCGTGTCGATTAGATCCATATTTATTAAACAAAACGTAAACACGACTAAACACTAAACACTACAAAACAATAAACGTAATGAAAACCGTTAACAGCCTATCTAGTGCAAACTAACAGAAGTACTGTTAAGACACTAGTATCATATCATAATAAACTACAAAGAATATGGCTGCCTAAATATGGTTCCCAATCAGAGACAATATAACACCTGCCTGATTGAGAACCATTCCAGTATCATACCATAATATAACTGCTAGATAACCCACTAGCTATCAATCCCAATATAACCACTGTTAACCCCAAGACAAACACACCACAATTACAAAATAACCCATGCCAACCCTGGCCTGACCAAATACATAAAGATAAACACAAAATACTTTGACCAGGGCGTGACAGTATCATACTATAATATAACTACTGTTAATGCTCTTAGTATCATACTATAATATAACTACTGTTAACGCTCTTAGTATCATACTATAATATAACTACTGTTAATGCTCTTAGTATCATACTATAATATAACTACTGTTAATGCTCTTAGTATCATACTATAATATAACTACTGACTGTTAACGCTCTTAGTATCATACTATAATATAACTACTGACTGTTAACGCTCTTAGTATCATACTATAATATAACTACTGTTAACGCTCTTAGTATCATACTATAATATAACTACTGACTGTTAATGCTCTTAGTATCATACTATAATATAACTACTGTTAATGCTCTTAGTATCATACTATAATATAACTACTGTTAACGCTCTTAGTATCATACTATAATATAACTACTGACTGTTAACGCTCTTAGTATCATACTATAATATAACTACTGTTAACGCTCTTAGTATCATACTATAATATAACTACTGTTAATGCTCTTAGTATCATACTATAATATAACTACTGTTAACGCTCTTAGTATCATACTATAATATAACTACTGTTAATGCTCTTAGTATCATACTATAATATAACTACTGACTGTTAATGCTCTTAGTATCATACTATAATATAACTACTGTTAATGCTCTTAGTATCATACTATAATATAACTACTGTTAATGCTCTTAGTATCATACTATAATATAACTACTGTTAATGCTCTTAGTATCATACTATAATATAACTACTGTTAATGCTCTTAGTATCATACTATAATATAACTACTGTTAACGCTCTTAGTATCATACTATAATATAACTACTGACTGTTAATGCTCTTAGTATCATACTATAATATAACTACTGACTGTTAATGCTCTTAGTATCATACTATAATATAACTACTGTTAACGCTCTTAGTATCATACTATAATATAACTACTGGCTGTTAACGCTCTTAGTATCATACTATAATATAACTACTGACTGTTAACGCTCTTAGTATCATACTATAATATAACTACTGACTGTTAATGCTCTTAGTATCATACTATAATATAACTACTGTTAATGCTCTTAGTATCATACTATAATATAACTACTGTTAACGCTCTTAGTATCATACTATAATATAACTACTGTTAATGCTCTTAGTATCATACTATAATATAACTACTGACTGTTAATGCTCTTAGTATCATACTATAATATAACTACTGTTAACGCTCTTAGTATCATACTATAATATAACTACTGTTAATGCTCTTAGTATCATACTATAATATAACTACTGTTAATGCTCTTAGTATCATACTATAATATAACTACTGGCTGTTAACGCTCTTAGTATCATACTATAATATAACTACTGTTAATGCTCTTAGTATCATACTATAATATAACTACTGTTAACGCTCTTAGTATCATACTATAATATAACTACTGTTAATGCTCTTAGTATCATACTATAATATAACTACTGTTAATGCTCTTAGTATCATACTATAATATAACTACTGACTGTTAACGCTCTTAGTATCATACTATAATATAACTACTGTTAACGCTCTTAGTATCATACTATAATATAACTACTGTTAATGCTCTTAGTATCATACTATAATATAACTACTGACTGTTAATGCTCTTAGTATCATACTATAATATAACTACTGACTGTTAACGCTCTTAGTATCATACTATAATATAACTACTGTTAATGCTCTTAGTATCATACTATAATATAACTACTGTTAACGCTCTTAGTATCATACTATAATATAACTACTGTTAATGCTCTTAGTATCATACTATAATATAACTACTGTTAATGCTCTTAGTATCATACTATAATATAACTACTGTTAACGCTCTTAGTATCATACTATAATATAACTACTGTTAACGCTCTTAGTATCATACTATAATATAACTACTGTTAATGCTCTTAGTATCATACTATAATATAACTACTGACTGTTAATGCTCTTAGTATCATACTATAATATAACTACTGTTAACGCTCTTAGTATCATACTATAATATAACTACTGACTGTTAACGCTCTTAGTATCATACTATAATATAACTACTGTTAATGCTCTTAGTATCATACTATAATATAACTACTGTTAACGCTCTTAGTATCATACTATAATATAACTACTGTTAATGCTCTTAGTATCATACTATAATATAACTACTGACTGTTAACGCTCTTAGTATCATACTATAATATAACTACTGACTGTTAACGCTCTTAGTATCATACTATAATATAACTACTGTTAATGCTCTTAGTATCATACTATAATATAACTACTGTTAACGCTCAGTATCATACTATAATATAACTACTGTTAACGCTCTTAGTATCATACTATAATATAACTACTGTTAATGCTCTTAGTATCATACTATAATATAACTACTGTTAATGCTCTTAGTATCATACTATAATATAACTACTGTTAATGCTCTTAGTATCATACTATAATATAACTACTGTTAACGCTCTTAGTATCATACTATAATATAACTACTGTTAACGCTCTTAGTATCATACTATAATATAACTACTGTTAATGCTCTTAGTATCATACTATAATATAACTACTGTTAACGCTCTTAGTATCATACTATAATATAACTACTGTTAACGCTCTTAGTATCATACTATAATATAACTACTGTTAACGCTCTTAGTATCATACTATAATATAACTACTGTTAACGTATCATACTATAATATAACTACTGTTAACGCTCTTAGTGTCATACTATAATATAACTACTGTTAATGCTCTTAGTATCATACTATAATATAACTACTGTTAACGCTCTTAGTATCATACTATAATATAACTACTGTTAATGCTCTTAGTATCATACTATAATATAACTACTGTTAATGCTCTTAGTGTCATACTATAATATAACTACTGTTAACGCTCTTAGTATCATACTATAATATAACTACTGTTATTGCTCTTAGTATCATACTATAATATAACTACTGTTAATGCTCTTAGTATCATACTATAATATAACTACTGTTAACGCTCTTAGTATCATACTATAATATAACTACTGGCTGTTAATGCTCTTAGTATCATACTATAATATAACTACTGTTAATGCTCTTAGTATCATACTATAATATAACTACTGACTGTTAACGCTCTTAGTATCATACTATAATATAACTACTGTTAATGCTCTTAGTATCATACTATAATATAACTACTGTTAATGCTCTTAGTATCATACTATAATATAACTACTGTTAACGCTCTTAGTATCATACTATAATATAACTACTGTTAACGCTCTTAGTATCATACTATAATATAACTACTGTTAACGCTCTTAGTATCATACTATAATATAACTACTGTTAATGCTCTTAGTATCATACTATAATATAACTACTGTTAATGCTCTTAGTATCATACTATAATATAACTACTGTTAATGCTCTTAGTATCATACTATAATATAACTACTGTTAACGCTCATACTATAATATAACTACTGTTAACACCCTTAGTATCATACTATAATATAACTACTGTTAACGTTCTTAGTATCATACTATAATATAACTACTGTTAATGCTCTTAGTATCATACTATAATATAACTACTGTTAACGCTCTTAGTATCATACTATAATATAACTACTGACTGTTAATGCTCTTAGTATCATACTATAATATAACTACTGTTAATGCTCTTAGTATCATACTATAATATAACTACTGTTAATGCTCTTAGTATCATACTATAATATAACTACTGTTAACGCTCTTAGTATCATACTATAATATAACTACTGACTGTTAATGCTCTTAGTATCATACTATAATATAACTACTGACTGTTAACGCTCTTAGTATCATACTATAATATAACTACTGACTGTTAACGCTCTTAGTATCATACTATAATATAACTACTGTTAATGCTCTTAGTATCATACTATAATATAACTACTGTTAACGCTCTTAGTATCATACTATAATATAACTACTGACTGTTAATGCTCTTAGTATCATACTATAATATAACTACTGTTAATGCTCTTAGTATCATACTATAATATAACTACTGTTAACGCTCTTAGTATCATACTATAATATAACTACTGTTAATGCTCTTAGTATCATACTATAATATAACTACTGACTGTTAATGCTCTTAGTATCATACTATAATATAACTACTGTTAATGCTCTTAGTATCATACTATAATATAACTACTGTTAACGCTCATACTATAATATAACTACTGTTAACACCCTTAGTATCATACTATAATATAACTACTGTTAATGCTCTTAGTATCATACTATAATATAACTACTGTTAATGCTCTTAGTATCATACTATAATATAACTACTGACTGTTAATGCTCTTAGTATCATACTATAATATAACTACTGTTAATGCTCTTAGTATCATACTATAATATAACTACTGTTAATGCTCTTAGTATCATACTATAATATAACTACTGTTAATGCTCTTAGTATCATACTATAATATAACTACTGTTAATGCTCTTAGTATCATACTATAATATAACTACTGTTAATGCTCTTAGTATCATACTATAATATAACTACTGTTAACGCTCATACTATAATATAACTACTGTTAACGCTCTTAGTATCATACTATAATATAACTGACTGTTAATGCTCTTAGTATCATACTATAATATAACTACTGTTAACGCTCTTAGTATCATACTATAATATAACTACTGACTGTTAATGCTCTTAGTATCATACTATAATATAACTACTGTTAACGCTCTTAGTATCATACTATAATATAACTACTGTTAATGCTCTTAGTATCATACTATAATATAACTACTGTTAACGCTCTTAGTATCATACTATAATATAACTACTAATAGTATCATACTATAATATAACTACTGTTAATGCTCTTAGTATCATACTATAATATAACTACTGACTGTTAACGCTCTTAGTACATACTATAATATAACTACTGTTAACGCTCTTAGTATCATACTATAATATAACTACTGACTGTTAATGCTCTTAGTATCATACTATAATATAACTACTGTTAACGCTCATACTATAATATAACTACTGACTGTTAATGCTCTTAGTATCATACTATAATATAACTACTGTTAATGCTCTTAGTATCATACTATAATATAACTACTGTTAATGCTCTTAGTATCATACTATAATATAACTACTGTTAATGCTCTTAGTATCATACTATAATATAACTACTGTTAATGCTCTTAGTATCATACTATAATATAACTACTGTTAACGCTCTTAGTATCATACTATAATATAACTACTGTTAACGCTCTTAGTATCATACTATAATATAACTACTGTTAATGCTCTTAGTATCATACTATAATATAACTACTGTTAACGCTCATACTATAATATAACTACTGTTAACGCTCTTAGTATCATACTATAATATAACTACTGTTAACGCTCATACTATAATATAACTACTGTTAATGCTCTTAGTATCATACTATAATATAACTACTGACTGTTAATGCTCTTAGTATCATACTATAATATAACTACTGTTAATGCTCTTAGTATCATACTATAATATAACTACTGTTAATGCTCTTAGTATCATACTATAATATAACTACTGTTAATGCTCTTAGTATCATACTATAATATAACTACTGTTAATGCTCTTAGTATCATACTATAATATAACTACTGTTAACGCTCTTAGTATCATACTATAATATAACTACTGTTAATGCTCTTAGTATCATACTATAATATAACTACTGTTAACGCTCTTAGTATCATACTATAATATAACTACTGACTGTTAACGCTCTTAGTATCATACTATAATATAACTACTGTTAATGCTCTTAGTATCATACTATAATATAACTACTGTTAATGCTCTTAGTATCATACTATAATATAACTACTGTTAATGCTCTTAGTATCATACTATAATATAACTACTGTTAACGCTCTTAGTATCATACTATAATATAACTACTGTTAATGCTCTTAGTATCATACTATAATATAACTACTGTTAATGCTCTTAGTATCATACTATAATATAACTACTGACTGTTAACGCTCTTAGTATCATACTATAATATAACTACTGTTAATGCTCTTAGTATCATACTATAATATAACTACTGACTGTTAACGCTCTTAGTATCATACTATAATATAACTACTGTTAATGCTCTTAGTATCATACTATAATATAACTACTGACTGTTAATGCTCTTAGCAAGCTAAGCTGTTAACTTTACTTGGAAAAAAACAATGTTTTGGGTCCTGATTTACTTGGACTCTGCCCTTTGCTCTTCTGAAAACAATGCTGAATTAAATCCCAGTGGTGGAAAAAGTACCCAATTGTCATACTTGAGTAAAAGTAAAGATACCTTAATAGAAAATGACTCAAGTAAAAGTGAAAGTCACCCAGTAAAATACTACTTGAGTAAAAGTAAAGATACCTTAATAGAAAATGATTGCAGTTCTTTCCACAAACCGGCACCTACTACCATATCTCATTCAAAAGGCACTTCAATCTTTTGTCTTGCCCATTTACTAGAGGTGGAGAAAGTACCCAATTGTCATACTTGAGTAAAAGTAAAGTAACCTTATAAACAGAAAATGATTCGAAGTAAAAGCGAAAGTCACCCAGTAAAATACTACTTGAGTAAAAGTCCAAAAGTATTTGGTTTTAAAATATACTTAAGTAACAAAAGTAAAAGTTAATATATAAGTAAAAGTATAAATCGTTTCAAATTCCTCAAATTAACGCAAACCAGATGACACCATTTTCTTATTTTTGTTTAACTAGGCAAGTCAGTTAAGGACGAATTCTTATTTATAAAACCTGTCTTTGTATTGATACCCTGTAGCTTCCTGTTTTAACCTGTCTGTGTATTGATACCCTGTATCTTCCTGTTTTAACCTGTCTGTGTATTGATGCCCTGTAGCTTCCTGTTTTAACCTGTCTGTGTGTGTATTGATACCCTGTATCTTCCTGTTTTAACCTGTCTGTGTATTGATGCCCTGTAGCTTCCTGTTTTAACCTGTCTGTGTATTGATACCCTGTATCTTCCTGTTTTAACCTGTCTGTGTATTGATACCCTGTATCTTCCTGTTTTAACCTGTCTGTGTATTGATGCCCTGTTGCTTCCTGTTTTAACCTGTCTGTGTATTGATGCCCTGTAGCTTCCTGTTTTAACCTGTCTGTGTATTGATGCCCTGTAGCTTCCTGTTTTAACCTGTCTGTGTGTAGCTTCCTGTTTTAACCTGTCTGTGTATTGATACCCTGTTGCTTCCTGTTTTAACCTGTCTGTGTATTGATGCCCTGTAGCTTCCTGTTTTAACCGGTCTGTGTGTAGCTTCCTGTTTTAACCTGTCCGTGTATTTGACCCAATCAGGAGAAGTTCCTGAGCTTGGCGGTGCGTCAGGGACGTCTCAGGGTCTTCTATGACATCACTGGTTCTCTACAGGAGCTGGAGCCTAAAGACCCAAACTCACCTTACCTCAAGATCAGCGACGCTGACCCCAAATCTGTAAGAAACATTCAACTGTTGCTTTAGGTTTATACAGTACACTATACTGTAGCTAGTGTTAAAGACTCTGTAAGGACACTGACATTAAAGTTAGTGTAAACATACATTAACTTGTATGTATGATACATGCAGTAGTATGCATGCAGTAGGATACATGCAGTAGGATACATCCAGTAGGATACATGCAGTAGGATACATGTAGTAGGATACATGCAGTATGATACATGCAGTATGATACATGCAGTAGGATGCATGCAGTAGGATGCATGCAGTAGGATGCATGCAGTAGGATACATGCAGTAGGATACATGCAGTAGGATGCATGCAGTAGGATACATGCAGTAGGATACATGCAGTA
>NC_056450.1:41636769-41736769 GCF_018296145.1 Oncorhynchus tshawytscha | reverse complement strand
ACAATGAAACTCTCCGCCATAGGGATAGATTAAATGAAATATTCCCTGACCAAGATTAGCTGTCCTTTTAGTCACGTTGATGAGATGCCAGTGGCCATTCTAATTCTGTGCTCTCTCTGTGTGTCAGGTGGCTCGTGAGGCTCACTTCTCAGGCCAGAGTTACCTGGACCTGTCTCCAGACAACATCCCTGGTCTCAGGAACAACTTCTACACCGGGTTCGGCTTCCGCACAGACCAGAAGAACGGACTCATGTTCTACCACCAGGCTCAGGTACTGCTCGCATTCTCTCTCTGTTTTCTCTCTGTCTCTCCGTCCTCTCTCTGTCTGTTCTCTCTCTCTGTCTCTGTCTGTTCTCTCTCTGTCTCTCTCTTGCTCTCTGTTCTGTCTCTCTGTCCCCTCTCTCTGTCTGTCTGTTCTCTCTCTATCTCTCCATCCTCTCTGTTCTGTCTCTCCGTTCTCTCTCTCTGTCTCTCTCTGTTCTTTCTCTGTCTCTCTCTATCTCTCTGTCTCTCTCTGTTCTTTCTCTATCTCTCCGTCCTCTCTCTGTCTCTCCCTTCTCTCTCTGTCTCTCTCTCTCTCTCTCTCTCTCTCTCTATCTGGTGTTCTCTCATCAGGACAGAGTGTGATGTAATGTGTTCTCTCATCAGGACAGAGTGTGATGTAATGTGTTCTCTCATCAGGACAGAGTGTGATGTAATGTGTTCTCTCATCAGGACAGAGTGTGATGTAATGTGTTCTCTCATCAGGACAGAGTGTGATGTAATGTGTTCTCTCATCAGGACAGAGTGTGATGTAATGTGTTCTCTCATCAGGACAGAGTGTGATGTAATGTGTTCTCTCTGGTCAGGACGGTGTGTAATGTAATGTAATGTGTGTTTTGTCTGGTCAGGACGGTGTGTGTCAGGTGTTCCTGGATAAGGGTCATGTGGTAGTGAGGGCGGCTGACAGCGAGGTGAAGACTCAGCAGACTTACAACGATGACAACGATCATTATTTAACTCTGTACAGCAACAACAATGGGTAGGCTTTTCCATCCGTCAACTACATGATTGTTATGTACCACTGATCTCTTGAGTTGACTAAGGCTAATTCAACATACATTATACTCCTATTTTAGTTAGATGCTGTAGGATCTCAATGAAACCCCTGCCCATGTGACATGTTGTGTCTCTGACGTGTTGCTGATGTCCTGTGTTGTTGGTTTGTGTCTCTGACATGTTGCTGATATCTTGTGTTGTTGGTTTGTGTCACTAACATGTTGCTGATATCTTGTGTTGTTGGTTTGTGTCTCTGACGTGTTGCTGATGTCTTGTGTTGTTGGTTTGTGTCTCTGACGTGTTGCTGATGTCTTGTATCGTGGTTTGTGTCGCTGTAGGTTACGTCTTTATGTGGATGACGTCCTGGAGAAGGCTGGGGATACTGGTCGTGGAGGGGCCAGCAGCAAGGCGCTACTACTACCTGGAGGGGTCTACCTGGGAGGAACACCTGACAACAGCCTCAGCAACCTTACCGGCTGTCTTAGCAACCTGTTCATCAAGAGGTTAGTAACCTTACTGGCTGCCATAGTAACCTTACCGGCTGTCTTAGCAACCTGTTCATCAAGAGGTTAGTAACCTTACTGGCTGCCGTAGTAACCTTACCGGCTGTCTTAGCAACCTGTTCATCAAGAGGTTAGTAACCTTACTGGCTGCCATAGTAACCTTACCGGCGGTCTTAGCAACCTTCCCGGCTGTCTTAGCACCCTTTTCATCAAGAGGTTAGTAACCTAACTGGCTGCCATAGTAACCTTAACTTACCTTATCGTCTGTCTTAGCACCCTGTTTATCAAAAGGATAGTAACCTTACTGGCTGCCATAGTAACCTTACCGGCTATCTTAGCACCCTTTTCATCAAGAGGTTAGTAACCTAACTGGCTGCCATAGTAACCTTAACTTACCTTATCGTCTGTCTTCGCAACCTGTTAATCAAGAGATGAACAAAAGATAGGGTTAAGAGCACAGGAGTAGACAGAGCAGAGAAAGTAGGGAGGATTACATGAGTTTCGCAGTTTAAATTTAGAGATGGATATGTTGCTAATACTACTAGATCAGAAGCTAATTTTCGAAGACTAGATGTGATATATACCACTGTGTGTAAGACTGTAACTGTAGCCCATGGCAACGGGCTGACAGCACTATAACGACTGTACTCTACAGAGACAAGCCTTCTCAGATGGTGATGAACCTGATGAATGCTAAGGAGAACATCGGCGTTCCTCTAGACTGTCCTGCTGCCAAGAAACCTCAGCAGATCCTGGCCACACTCCCACGCCAGAAGAGGCCTAAGGTACCTGATCTGACAATATCACATTCACTCTGTGGGTTGACCTGCCATCATAGAGATATACAGTATATTACTGTAATATATAGCATTCACTCTGTGGGTTGACCTGCCACCATAGAGATATACAGTATATTACTGTAATATATAGCATTCACTCTGTATCAAGTGGGTTGACCTGCCATCATAGAGATATACAGTATATTACTGTAATATGTCACATTCACTCTGTATCGGGTGGGTTGACCTGACATCATAGAGATATACAGTATATTACTGTAATATGTCACATTCACTCTGTATCGGTGGGTTGACCTGACACCATAGAGATATACAGTATATTACTGTAATATGTCACATTCACTCTGTATCGAGTGGGTTGACCTGACACCATAGAGATATACAGTATATTACTGTAATATGTCACATTCACTCTGTATCGAGTGGGTTGACCTGCCACCATAGAGATATACAGTATATTACTGTAATATGTCACATTCACTCTGTGGGTTGACCTGCCACCATAGAGATATACAGTATATTACTGTAATATATAGCATTCACTCTGTATCAAGTGGGTTGACCTGCCATCATAGAGATATACAGTATATTACTGTAATATATAGCATCCACTCTGTATCAAGTGGGTTGACCTGACACCATAGAGATATACAGTATATTACTGTAATATATAGCATTCACTCTGTATCAAGTGGGTTGACCTGACACCATAGAGATATACAGTATATTACTGTAATATATCACATTCACTCTGTGGGTTGACCTGACACCATAGAGATATACAGTATATTACTGTAATATATCACATTCACTCTGTGGGTTGACCTGACACCATAGAGATATACAGTATATTACTGTAATATATCACATTCACTCTGTGGGTTGACCTGCCATCATAGAGATATACAGTATATTACTGTAATATATAGCATTCACTCTGTGGGTTGACCTGCCACCATAGAGATATACAGTATATTACTGTAATATATAGCATTCACTCTGTATCAAGTGGGTTGACCTGCCATCATAGAGATATACAGTATATTATTTAGCCTCTGTTTGTGTATGAATGGCTGTCTGTGTGTGTGTACGCATGTGTCTCAGTCTCCAATGCCGATGTTCACTTCACAATTAGTCTCCATCACATTTTCAGCGTCTAACTTTCATATACACCTGCTCGTTGAACATCTCATTCCAAAATCATGGCAATTAATATGGAGTTGGTCCCCTCGCCCTTTCATGCAACTTTCATGCAATAACAGCCTCCACTCGTCTGGGAAGGCTTTGCACTAGATGTTGGAACATTGCTGCTATAACAGCCTCCTCTCTTCTGGGAAGGCTTTCCACTAGATGTTGGAACATTGCTGCTATAACAGCCTCCACTCGTCTGGGAAGGCTTTCCACTAGATGTTGGAACATTGCTGCTATAACAGCCTCCACTCTTCTGGGAAGGCTTTCCACTAGATGTTGGAACATTGCTGCTATAACAGCCTCCACTCTTCTGGGAAGGCTTTCCACTAGATGTTGGAACATTGCTGCTATAACAGCCTCCACTCTTCTGGGAAGGCTTTCCACTAGATGTTGGAACATTGCTGCTATAACAGCCTCCACTCTTCTGGGAAGGCTTTCCACTAGATGTTGGAACATTGCTGCTATAACAGCCTCCACTCTTCTGGGAAGGCTTTCCACTAGATGTTGGAACATTGCTGCTATAACAGCCTCCACTCTTCTGGGAAGGCTTTCTACTAGATGTGGGAACATTGCTGCTATAACAGCCTTCACTCTTCTGGGAAGGCTTTCCACTAGATGTTGGAACATGCTGCTATAACAGCCTCCACTCTTCTGGGAAGGCTTTGCACTAGATGTTGGAACATTGCTGCTATAACAGCCTCCACTCTTCTGGGAAGGCTTTCCACTAGATGTTGGAACATTGCTGCTATAACAGCCTCCACTCTTCTGGGAAGGCTTTGCACTAGATGTTGGAACATTGCTGCTATAACAGCCTCCACTCTTCTGGGAAGGCTTTGCACTAGATGTTGGAACATTGCTGCTATAACAGCCTCCACTCTTCTGGGAAGGCTTTCCACTAGAGGTTGGAACATTGCTGCTATAACAGCCTTCACTCTTCTGGGAAGGCTTTCCACTAGATGTTGGAACATTGCTGCTATAACAGCCTCCACTCTTCTGGGAAGGCTTTCCACTAGATGATGGAACATTGCTGCTATAACAGCCTCCACTCTTCTGGGAAGGCTTTCCACTAGATGTTGGAACATTGCTGCTATAACAGCCTCCACTCTTCTGGGAAGGCTTTCCACTAGATGTTGGAACATTGCTGCTATAACAGCCTCCACTCTTCTGGGAAGGCTTTGCACTAGATGTTGGAACATTGCTGCTATAACAGCCTCCACTCTTCTGGGAAGGCTTTGCACTAGATGTAGGAACATTGCTGCTATAACAGCCTCCACTCTTCTGGGAAGGCTTTCCACTAGATGTTGGAACATGGCTGCTATAACAGCCTCCACTCTTCTGGGAAGGCTTTCCACTAGATGTTGGAACATGGCTGCTATAACAGCCTCCACTCTTCTGGGAGGGCTTTCCACTAGATGTTGGAACATTGCTGCTATAACAGCCTCCACTCTTCTGGGAAGGCTTTCCACTAGATGTTGGAACATTGCTGCTATAACAGCCTCCACTCTTCTGGGAAGGCTTTCCACTAGATGTTGGAACATTGCTGCTATAACAGCCTCCACTCTTCTGGGAAGGCTTTCTACTAGATGTTGGAACATTGCTGCTATAACAGCCTCCACTCTTCTGGGAAGGCTTTCTACTAGATGTTGGAACATTGCTGCTATAACAGCCTCCACTCTTCTGGGAAGGCTTTCCACTAGATGTTGGAACATTGCTGCTATAACAGCCTTCACTCTTCTGGGAAGGCTTTCCACTAGATGTTGGAACATTGCAGCATTAAGATTTCCCTTCCCTGGAACTAAGGGGCCCGAATCATGAAAAACAGCCCCAGACCATTATTCCTCCTCCACCAAACTTTACAGTTGCCACTTCCACTTCACAATAACAGCACTTACAGTTGACCGGGGCAGCTATAGCAGGGCAGAAATTTGACAAACTGACTTGTTGGAAAAGTGGCATCCTATGACGGTGCCAAGTTGAAAGTCACTGAGCTCTTCAGTAAGGGCCATTCTACTGCCGATATTTGTCTATGGAGGTTCCAGGGCTGTGTGCTCGATTTTATACACCTGTCAGCAACTGGTGTGGCTGAAATAGCCTGAATCCACTCATTTGAAGGGCTGTCCACATACTTTAGACCATGTAGTGTATCAGTGGATGAATAACTCTCTATCTACCTGTTGACCTGGTCTTTTACAACAACTCACTCTGATATTCTCTCTTTCCTCCCCCCCTCCCTACCTCTACAGGGTAAACACAGGAAGCCGGCGGGTGGTGGTGGGTCAGGGGGGCGGAGCCGCAGTGCCAGGGAGTCCTGCCAGGGGGAGCTGGCGAATCAGGAAGTCGGAGCTCTGCATTTCAGTGGCTCCTCCCACAGCCACCAGCGCTACGACACGCTGCCCGAGGCCTTCAGCAGGACGTGAGTACTAGTACCAGTACCCCATATCTGGTCCTCTGGGATCTAGGACTATCTAGGGTGTAGGGCTAGGAGTCTATTTGGAATTCAGCTAGAGTGGTGTTTGAGATCGGCTACATTGCAGTCGGCGACTGCAGATTACCTTGCATCCTAAATAACCGCTCAGTATTATTTGTAGATCAGACAGGCTGCTCAATCTGTGATCAGTGACGGAGCAAAATTGATGCTATCGCACATGGCCAGTAACCAATCCCTTTCCCAGTCTCTACCACCTGTAACTCACCTGTCACTGTCCCGTCTCTACCACCTGTAACTCACCTGTCACTGTCCCGTCTCTACCACCTGTAACTCACCTGTCACTGTCCGTCTCTACCACCTGTAACTCACCTGTCACTGTCCGTCTCTACCACCTGTAACTCACCTGTCACTCACCTGTCACTGTCTCACCTGTCTCTGTCCGTCCACCTGTAACTCACCTGTCACTGTCCGTCTCTACCACCTGTAACTCACCTGTCACTGTCCGTCTCTACCACCTGTAACTCACCTGTCACTGTCCGTCTCTACCACCTGTAACTCACCTGTCCTGTCCGTCTCTGTGTAACTCACCTGTCCCTCTCTCTACCACCTGTAACTCACCTGTCCCGTCTCTACCACCTGTAACTCACCTGTCACTGTCCCGTCTCTACCACCTGTAACTCACCTGTCACTGTCCGTCTCTACCACCTGTAACTCTGTACCACCTGTAACTCACCTGTCACTGTCCGTCTCTACCACCTGTAACTCACCTGTCCCGTCTCTACTGTAACTCACCTGTCACCGTCTCTACCACCTGTAACTCACCTGTCCTGTCCGTCTCTCTACCACCTGTAACTCACCTGTCACTGTCCCGTCTCTACCACCTGTAACTCACCTGTCACTGTCCCCTGTCTCTCTACCACCTGTAACTCACCTGTCACTGTCCGTCTCTACCACCTGTAACTCACCTGTCACTGTCCGTCTCTCTACCACCTGTAACTCACCTGTCACTGTCCCGTCTCTACCACCTGTAACTCACCTGTCACTGTCCCGTCTCTACCACCTGTAACTCACCTGTCACTGTCCGTCTCTACCACCTGTAACTCACCTGTCACTGTCCCTCTACCACCTGTCTCCTGTCTCCTGTACCACCTGTAACTCACCTGTCACTGTCCGTCTCTACCACCTGTAACTCACCTGTCACTGTCCGTCTCTACCACCTGTAACTCACCTGTCACTGTCCCGTCTCTACCACCTGTAACTCACCTGTCACTGTCCGTCTCTCTACCACCTGTAACTCACCTGTCACTGTCCGTCTCTACCACCTGTAACTCACCTGTCACTGTCCCGTCTCTACCACCTGTCACCTGTCCGTCTCTCTACCACCTGTAACTCACCTGTCACTGTCCGTCTCTACCACCTGTAACTCACCTGTCACTGTCCCGTCTCTACCACCTGTAACTCACCTGTCACTGTCCCGTCTCTCTACCACCTGTAACTCACCTGTCACTGTCCCGTCTCTACCACCTGTAACTCACCTGTCACTGTCCGTCTCTACCACCTGTAACTCACCTGTCACTGTCCCGTCTCTACCACCTGTAACTCACCTGTCACTGTCCGTCTCTCTGTAACCACCTGTAACTCACCTGTCACTGTCCTGTCTCTCTACCACCTGTAACTCACCTGTCACTGTCCCGTCTCTCTACCACCTGTAACTCACCTGTCACTGTCCGTCTCTCTACCTGTACCTGTCAACTCACCTGTCACTGTCCCCCGTCTCTACCACCTGTAACTCACCTGTCACTGTCCGTCTCTACCACCTGTAACTCACCTGTCACTGTCCGTCTCTACCACCTGTAACTCACCTGTCACTGTCCGTCTCTACCACCTGTAACTCACCTGTCACTAATCCACCTGTCATCCGTCTCTACCACCTTCTCACCTGTCTCTCTACCACCTGTAACTCACCTGTCACTGTCCGTCTCTCTACCACCTGTAACTCACCTGTCACTGTCCCGTCTCTACCACCTGTAACTCACCTGTCACTGTCCACCTGTCTCTCTCTACCACCTGTAACTCACCTGTCCCGTCTCTACCACCTGTAACTCACCTGTCACTGTCCACCTGTCTCTACCACCTGTAACTCACCTGTCCCGTCTCTACCACCTGTCACCTGTCACTGTCCGTCTCTACCACCTGTAACTCACCTGTCACTGTCCCGTCTCTACCACCTGTAACTCACCTGTCACTGTCCCGTCTCTACCACCTGTAACTCACCTGTCACTGTCCGTCTCTACCACCTGTAACTCACCTGTCACTGTCCGTCTCTACCACCTGTAACTCACCTGTCACTGTCCGTCTCTCTACCACCTGTAACTCACCTGTCTGTCCGTCTCTCTACCACCTGTAACTCACCTGTCACTGTCCGTCTCTCTACCACCTGTAACTCACCTGTCACTGTCCGTCTCTACCACCTGTAACTCACCTGTCACTGTCCGTCTCTACCACCTGTAACTCACCTGTCACTGTCCGTCTCTACCACCTGTAACTCACTGTAACTCACCTGTCACTGTCCCGTCTCTCCACCTGTACCACCTGTAACTCACCTGTCACTGTCCACCTGTCTCTCTACCACCTGTAACTCACCTGTCACTGTCCCATCTCTCTACCACCTGTAACTCACCTGTCACTGTCCGTCTCTACCACCTGTAACTCACCTGTCACTGTCCACCTGTCACTGTCCGTCTCTACCACCTGTAACTCACCTGTCACTGTCCCGTCTCTACCACCTGTAACTCACCTGTCACCTGTCCACCTGTCTCTACCACCTGTAACTCACCTGTCACTGTCCCGTCTCTACCACCTGTAACTCACCTGTCACTGTCCGTCTCTACCACCTGTAACTCACCTGTCACTGTCCGTCTCTACCACCTGTAACTCACCTGTCACTGTCCGTCTCTACCACCTGTAACTCACCTGTCACTGTCCGTCTCTACCACCTGTAACTCACCTGTCACTGTCCCGTCTCTACCACCTGTAACTCACCTGTCACTGTCCCGTCTCTTCCACCTGTAACTCACCTGTCACTGTCCCGTCTCTCTACCCTGTAACTCACCTGTCACTGTCCGTCTCTACCACCTGTAACTCACCTGTCACTGTCCCGTCTCTCTGTAACACCTGTAACTCACCTGTCACTGTAACTCACCTGTCCCGTCTCTACCACCTGTAACTCACCTGTCACTGTCCTGTCTCTCTCTACCTGTAACTCACCTGTCACTGTCCTCTACCACCTGTCACCTGTCTCTACCTACCTGTAACTCACCTGTCACTGTCCCTCTCTACCACCTGTAACTCACCTGTCACTGTCCCGTCTCTCCACCTGTACTCACCTGTAACTCACCTGTCACTGTCCCTGTCTCTACCACCTGTAACTCACCTGTCACTGTCCGTCTCTACCACCTGTAACTCACCTGTCACTGTCCGTCTCTACCACCTGTAACTCACCTGTCACTGTCCCAGTCTCTACCACCTGTAACTCACCTGTCCTGTCCGTCTCTACCACCTGTAACTCACCTGTCACTGTCCACCTGTCTCTCTCTACCACCTGTAACTCACCTGTCACTGTCCCGTCTCTACCACCTGTAACTCACCTGTCACTGTCCCGTCTCTACCACCTGTAACTCACCTGTCACTGTCCCGTCTCTACCACCTGTAACTCACCTGTCCTCTCTCTCTACCACCTGTCACTGTCCTGTCCCGTCTCTACCTCTCTACTCACCTGTCACTGTCCGTCTCTACCACCTGTCTCACTGTCCCTCTCCACCTGTAACTCACCTGTCACTGTCCCGTCTCTCTACCACCTGTAACTCACCTGTCACTGTCCCGTCTCTACCACCTGTAACTCACCTGTCACTGTCCCTCTACCACCTGTCTCTACCACCTGTAACTCACCTGTCACTGTCCCTGTCTCTACCACCTGTAACTCACCTGTCACTGTCCGTCTCTACCACCTGTAACTCACCTGTCACTGTCCCGTCTCTACCACCTGTAACTCACCTGTCACTGTCCCGTCTCTACCACCTGTAACTCACCTGTCACTGTCCGTCTCTACCACCTGTAACTCACCTGTCACTGTCCCGTCTCTACCACCTGTAACTCACCTGTCACTGTCCCGTCTCTACCACCTGTAACTCACCTGTCACTGTCCCAGTCTCTACCACCTGTAACTCACCTGTCACTGTCCCAGTCTCTACCACCTGTAACTCACCTGTCACTGTCCCGTCTCTCTACCACCTGTAACTCACCTGTCACTGTCCCATCTCTACCACCTGTAACTCACCTGTCACTGTCCCGTCTCTACCACCTGTAACTCACCTGTCACTGTCCTGTCTCTCTACCACCTGTAACTCACCTGTCACTGTCCCGTCTCTCTACCACCTGTAACTCACCTGTCACTGTCCCGTCTCTACCACCTGTAACTCACCTGTCACTGTCCCATCTCTCTACCACCTGTAACTCACCTGTCACTGTCCCGTCTCTACCACCTGTAACTCACCTGTCACTGTCCCCCGTTTCTACCACCTGTAACTCACCTGTCACTGTCCGTCTCTCTACCACCTGTAACTCACCTGTCACTGTCCCTCTCTGTAACTCACCTGTCACTGTCCGTCTCTACCACCTGTAACTCACCTGTCACTGTCCCGTCTCTACCACCTGTAACTCACCTGTCACTGTCCCTGTCTCTCTCTCTCTCCACCTGTAACTCACCTGTCACTGTCCCCTGTCTCTCTACTACCTGTAACTCACCTGTCACTGTCCGTCTCTACCACCTGTAACTCACCTGTCACTGTCCCGTCTCTACCACCTGTAACTCACCTGTCACTGTGCCGTCTCTACCACCTGTAACTCACCTGTCCCGTCTCTCCCACCTGTAACTCACCTGTCCCATCTCTACCACCTGTAACTGACCTGTCCCGCCTCTACCACCTGTAACCCTCCTGTCCCCTTCTCTCCCCCCAGGCCTCACATCTCCATGGGTCTGCGTGTGAACTCGTCAGACGGCCTGGTGTTCTATGTGTCAGGATCACCAGAACGTTCTAGTAGCAGCTCTGTGATGACCCTCTCTGTCTCAGACGGTCACCTGTTGCTCCTCCTCATCAACGGAGGGAAGAGGAAGACCACCATCCGCAGCCACAGGAAGTGCAACGACGGACAGTGGCACACGGTATGTCATGTAATAAAGACATGATCATTGTCACGTGGATCAGATCCTTGTATTTAGATTCTTTATTTCAATATAAAAAATCACATGCACCGAATACAACAGGTGAAATGCTCCCTTACAAGCCCTGCTCTGCAGTACGGAAGTATCTGTCCTATGTTGCCAGACTGTCTCATCGTCGCTCTGTCCCTTCTTTCCTGATTTCTAAATCAAGATTTAGACTGAGGTTTATGTGTATCTGACTTGTGTATGTGTGTGTTTGTTCAGGTGTTTGTGAAGAGGGAGGGAGAGAAGGTCGGTTTGATTGTTGATGGGATCGATGCCCAGTCTAAGAGGGTCTCAGGGGGGGAGAAGAACCAGCTCAGTCCCCCTCTCTACATCGGAGGAGTTCCCTCAGGACTCACCAGCTCACATCTCTCGGTAATTCAGCCTTTCCTCTCAGTAATACAACCTTTCCTCCGCTCTCCTTTACTCTCAGTAATACAGCCTTTCCTCCGCTCTCCTTTACTCTCAGTAATTCAGCCTTTCCTCCGCTCTCCTTTACTCTCAGTAATACAGCCTTTCCTCCGCTCTCCTTTACTCTCAGTAATTCAGCCTTTCCTCCGCTCTCCTTTACTCTCAGTAATACAGCCTTTCCTCCGCTCTCCTTTACTCTCAGTAATACAGCCTTTCCTCCGCTCTCCTTTACTCTCAGTAATACAGCCTTTCCTCCGCTCTCCTTTACTCTCAGTAATACAGCCTTTCCTCCGCTCTCTCCTTACTCTCAGTAATACAGCCTTTCCTCCGCTCTCCTTTACTCTCAGTAATACAGCCTTTCCTCCGCTCTCCTTTACTCTCAGTAATTCAGCCTTTCCTCCGCTCTCCTTTACTCTCAGTAATTCAGCCTTTCCTCCGCTCTCCTTTACTCTCAGTAATACAGCCTTTCCTCCGCTCTCCTTTACTCTCAGTAATACAGCCTTTCCTCCGCTCTCCTTTACTCTCAGTAATTCAGCCTTTCCTCCACTCTCCTTTCCTCTCAGTAATTCAGCCTTTCCTCCACTCTCCTTTCCTCTCAGTAATTCAGCCTTTCCTCCGCTCTCCTTTACTCTCAGCAATTCAGCCTTTCCTCCACTCTCCTTTACTCTCAGTAATTCAGCCTTTCCTCCGCTCTCCTTTACTCTCAGTAATTCAGCCTTTCCTCCACTCTCCTTTCCTCTCAGTAATTCAGCCTTTCCTCCACTCTCCTTTCCTCTCAGTAATACAGCCTTTCCTCTACTCTGCTCCACTCTCCTTTACTCTCAGTAATTCAGCCTTTCCTCCGCTCTCCTTTACTCTCAGTAATTCAGCCTTTCCTCCGCTCTCCTTTACTCTCAGTAATTCAGCCTTTCCTCCACTCTCCTTTCCTCTCAGTAATTCAGCCTTTCCTCCACTCTCCTTTCCTCTCAGTAATTCAGCCTTTCCTCCACTCTCCTTTCCTCTCAGTAATACAGCCTTTCCTCTACTCTGCTCCACTCTCCTTTCCTCTCAGTAATTCAGCCTTTCCTCCGCTCTCCTTTACTCTCAGTAATACAGCCTTTCCTCTGCTCTGCTCCACTCTCCTTTCCTCAGTAATACAGCCTTTCCTCCGCTCTCCTTTACTCTCAGTAATACAGCCTTTCCTCTGCTCTGCTCCACTCTCCTTTCCTCTCAGTAATACAGCCTTTCCTCTGCTCTGCTCCACTCTCCTTTACTCTCAGTAATACAGCCTTTCCTCCACTCTCCTTTCCTCTCAGTAATACAGCCTTTCCTCTGCTCTGCTCCACTCTCCTTTTCTCTCA
The DNA here is from genome assembly GCF_018296145.1 of Oncorhynchus tshawytscha. Taxonomy (NCBI): domain Eukaryota; kingdom Metazoa; phylum Chordata; class Actinopteri; order Salmoniformes; family Salmonidae; genus Oncorhynchus; species Oncorhynchus tshawytscha. Next base: position 41,723,795 of record NC_056450.1, on the reverse strand, counting down.
GTAATTCAGCCTTTCCTCCACTCTCCTTTCCTCTCAGTAATACAGCCTTTCCTCTGCTCTGCTCCACTCTCCTTTCCTCTCAGTAATTCAGCCTTTCCTCCACTCTCCTTTCCTCTCAGTAATACAGCCTTTCCTCTGCTCTGCTCCACTCTCCTTTCCTCTCAGTAATACAGCCTTTCCTCCGCTCTCCTTTACTCTCAGTAATACAGCCTTTCCTCTGCTCTGCTTCTCCTTTCCTCTCTGTAATACAGCCTTTCCTCTGCTCTGCTCCACTCTCCTTTCCTCTCAGTAATACAGCCTTTCCTCCGCTCTCCTTTACTCTCAGTAATACAGCCTTTCCTCCGCTCTTCTTTCCTCTCAGTAATACAGCCTTTCCCCGCTCTCCTTTACTCTCAGTAATACAGCCTTTCCTCCGCTCTCCTTTACTCTCAGTAATACAGCCTTTCCTCCGCTCTTCTTTCCTCTCAGTAATTCAGCCTTTCCTCCACTCTCCTTTCCTCTCAGTAATACAGCCTTTCCTCTGCTCTGCTCCACTCTCCTTTCCTCTCAGTAATACAGCCTTTCCTCTGCTCTGCTCCACTCTCCTTTCCTCTCAGTAATTCAGCCTTTCCTCCGCTCTCCTTTACTCTCAGTAATTCAGCCTTTCCTCCACTCTCCTTTCCTCTCAGTAATTCAGCCTTTCCTCTGCTCTGCTCCACTCTCCTTTACTCTCAGTAATACAGCCTTTCCTCTGCTCTGCTCCACTCTCCTTTCCTCTCAGTAATACAGCCTTTCCTCCGCTCTCCTTTACTCTCAGTAATACAGCCTTTCCTCTGCTCTGCTCCACTCTCCTTTCCTCTCAGTAATACAGCCTTTCCTCTGCTCTGCTCCACTCTCCTTTACTCTCAGTAATACAGCCTTTCCTCCACTCTCCTTTCCTCTCAGTAATACAGCCTTTCCTCTGCTCTGCTCCACTCTCCTTTTCTCTCAGTAATTCAGCCTTTCCTCCACTCTCCTTTCCTCTCAGTAATACAGCCTTTCCTCTGCTCTGCTCCACTCTCCTTTCCTCTCAGTAATTCAGCCTTTCCTCCACTCTCCTTTCCTCTCAGTAATACAGCCTTTCCTCTGCTCTGCTCCACTCTCCTTTCCTCTCAGTAATACAGCCTTTCCTCCGCTCTCCTTTACTCTCAGTAATACAGCCTTTCCTCTGCTCTGCTCCACTCTCCTTTCCTCTCTGTAATACAGCCTTTCCTCTCTCTGCTCCACTCTCCTTTCCTCTCAGTAATACAGCCTTTCCTCCGCTCTCCTTTACTCTCAGTAATACAGCCTTTCCTCCGCTCTTCTTTCCTCTCAGTAATACAGCCTTTCCCCCGCTCTCCTTTACTCTCAGTAATACAGCCTTTCCTCCGCTCTCCTTTCCTCTCAGTAATACAGCCTTTCCTCTGCTCTGCTCCACTCTCCTTTCCTCTCAGTAATACAGCCTTTCCTCTGCTCTGCTCCACTCTCCTTTCCTCTCAGTAATTCAGCCTTTCCTCTGCTCTCCTTTACTCTCCTTTCCCCTCCTTTACTCAGATCCCATCTACAGCAGAATAATTTAGAATTAGACATATCAATACCAAATTTGTCTTTCTTTTTCATTGTATCTCCTTGTCTCTTTCTCGGAGAAGGTCCAAGTTCCCTCCCCTCTCTAATTATTCTCCTATTCTGTTTTGAGGAAAGAGAGGAAAGAGGAATTAAGTAAAACATACAATATAAATGAATAAATAAAGACATAACACTCTGGTATTTAGTTCCTTAACAATGGTGTGTTTCCCTTCATGTAGATGCCAGGTTCAGGAGGGTTTGTGGGCTGTGTGAGGGACCTGGAGCTGAATGAGGAGAGCCCAGCCAGTCCCTCCACCAGCCTGGGGGTTGTACCCTGCTTCCAGACCGCTCTGCAGCCTGGGGCATACTTCTCTTCCCAGGGAGGACTCATGGCTATAGGTACAGTATACCTCATCTCCTCCCAGGGAGGACTCATGGCTATAGGTATAGACGATCTCGTCTCTTCTCGCTGTCTAACTCTGTTACACCCTATCTGAAACCATTTTGATTCAATTGGCTACTCTTGAAAATGTTGGATTGGATTTTTTTTTTTTACAATGATCTTTAAAATTTGGGATGTTGATTTGGGGAAGGGGGGTGAGGTTTGCAACCCATCAAGAAAATAACAGATGGAAAAAAAAGAAAAAAAATCCAGAACTTTGAGACAACAACAAAAAAACACATGACCGTGTCAAGTCTGAGTCTGAATAACCTCTCTCTGTCTAGATGAGTCCCTGATGTTGGGCCGGGACCTGGAGGTCCAGCTGGAGGTCAGGCCGGTGTCAGACTCTGGTCTCCTGCTGCATGCTGGTTCCAGGGCTGGACAACAGCTCAGCCTCTACCTCTATCAGGGAGCCGTAACTGTCACAGTAAACTGTGGCAGCGGAGAGTTCTATACCTCCTTCACACCAGAGGAATCCTTGTGTGACGGACGCTGGCACAGTATCAAAAGTGAGTGTTATATTGTGTACACACACACACACACACACATTGATGTTTAAAGGAATTAATAGTTTCACCTTCTTTAGCATTGTAACGTCCTGTCATTCGAGATTTGCAACAATATGATATTAATGTTTAAAATTCTCTAATAATTGTATTTTTTTGTTAATTGATTGGTTGATTGGCTGTGCGAGTGATATGTTGTGTTCTGGTTGTTCTCCCTGTAGTTGTGAAGAAGAGCAACGTGCTCCAACTCCATGTGGATGCAGCCAGCGAACACAGTGTGGGGCCCAAACAAGGCCGACCATCAGGGGCCAAGGAGGCTGTGTACCTGGGTGGAGCACCAGGTGAGGGACCCCCCCCAGCTAGCTGTTTGTTTACACATAGCTAGTAGAGCTAGACAGTAATACAAATGCCAGCGCTGACACCTTGTGGTGATAATGTTGAAACTGCATATAATTACACCAGGATGATGCACAACATGAAGCAAACAAATTACAATTTAATTTCAAGCAACATGTATTTTAAATTTAAATTAAATTAACCTTAACATATTCATTTTCTGCACACCCTCGTGACGGTGATATTTGTTAATAATGTCACTCTCCTGAGCATGTCATCCTTAAGGCCTATCTTCATTACAAGGCTAGGGCACTAATCCATTTCATGACGGCATGTACAGTAGCTGTAGTAGTCTAATCTGGCATCCTTCCACATGGTTAGCCTCATTATGAGTCTAATCTGGCATCCTTCCACATGGTTAGCCTCATTATGAGTCTAATCTGGCATCCTTCCACATGGTTAGCCTCATTATGAGTCTAATCTGGCATCCTTCCACATGGTTAGCCTCATTATGAGTCTAATCTGGCATCCTTCCACATGGTTAGCCTCATTATGAGTCTAATCTGGCATCCTTCCACATGGTTAGCCTCATTACATGATCCTTCCACATGGTTAGTCTAATCTGGCATCCTTCCACATGGTTAGCCTCATTATGAGTCTAATCTGGCATCCTTCCACATGGTTAGCCTCATTATGAGTCTAATCTGGCAAACTTCCACATGGTTAGCCTCTTCAGTCTAATCTGGCATCCTTCCACATGGTTAGCCTAAATTATTATCAATTGATTCCCACATGGTTAGCCTCTTAGATGTGTGACTGCTTTTCCTCTTTCTAACAGTATCGATTCAAAAGTAAACAAACCCACTTTGCTCTGAGGATTTTTGTTTCTAAACTTGTTTCAGTATCTTAAATGACACTGCCCCTCTTTCTAACAAATGCGATTCAAAAGTAAACAACGCCCAGGAGGCTAAACTTGTTTCAGTGATACTGTATGTCAAATGCATTGGACACGCCCACGAGGCCAATACTAATCCCATGATACTGTATGTCTACATTGGACACGCCCACGAGGCCAATACTAATCCCATGATACTGTATGTCTACATTGGACACGCCCACGAGGCCAATACTAATCCCATGATACTGTATGTCTACATTGGACACGCCCACGAGGCCAATACTAATCCCATGATACTGTATGTCTACATTGGACACGCCCACGAGGCCAATACTAATCCCATGATACTGTATGTCTACATTGGACACGCCCACGAGGCCAATACTAATCCCATGATACAGTATGTCTACATTGGACACGCCCACGAGGCCAATACTAATCCCATGATACTGTATGTCTACATTGGGCATGCATGCCATAAATGATCTCACATCCAATGTAAGGATAGTGGAGGAAAGAGAAACATCCGCTGGAGACTGACCACGGTGAAGGGACTGTGAAGTAGCCATGTAATGTATGAGTTCCATTCCTGTATGGCTGACCGGGCCAGGCCGCAAACCCTAATCGACTGGCACTTGAAATAGCATGCTAACCACTGGGGAAGGAGGACAGTCAGTGTAGTAGAACGAAGCAAACCGGCACTAAATTGTAGGAGGCATGGCTTGGGTTGGGGGGGGCATGGCCAGGGGAAGATGTTTTGGGTTGGGGGGGGGCTGGCCACGGGAAGATGTTTTGGGTTGGGGGGCATGGCCGCGGGAAGATGGTTTGGGTTGGGGGGCATGGCCAAGATGTTTTGGGTTGAGGGGGGCTGTGTTTTGGGTTGGGGGCTGGCCACGGGAAGATGTTTTGGGTTGGGGGGGCTGGCCACGGGAAGATGTTTTGGGTTGGGGGGGCTGGCCACGGGAAGATGTTTTGAGTTGTGGGGGCTGATAACGTTACTATACATGCAGGCAATACAGCCCGCTGCGATGCTTCTTTGGGAAATCTATCAACTTACATTTTCATAAATAGATTCACCCCTGGTCGTAAGGGAATACCATAGTCAAAACACATCTAGGATCCCCCCAGTCATTGATTGGTGGCCTGTGGAATGTTGTCCCACTCCTCTTCAATGGCTGTGTGAAGTTGCTGGATATTGGCGGGAACTGGAAGGTTGACAGGTCGATACAGAGCATCCCAAACATGCTCAATGGGTGACACGTCTGGTGAGTATGCAGGCCATGGAAGCACTGGGACATTTTCAGCTTCCAGGAATTGTGTGCAGATCCTTGCGACATGAGGCCGGGCATTATCATCCCCACAGCATGATGCTTCCACCACCATGCTTCAGCATAGGGATAGTGCCAGGTTTCCTCCAGGCGTGACTCTTGGCTTCATCAGACCAGAGAATCTTGTTTCTCATGGTCTGAGAGTCTTTAGGTGCCTTTTGGCTAACTCTAAGCAGGCTGTCATGTGCCTTTTACTGAGGGGTGGCTTCCGACTGGCCACTCTACCATATAGGCCTGATTGATGGAGTGCTGCAGAGATGGTTGTCCTTCTGAAAGGTTCTCCCCATCTCCACAGAGAAACTCTGGAGCTCTGTCAGAGTGACCATTGGGGTCATGGTCACCTCCCTGACCAAGGCCCTTCTCCCCCGATTGCTCAGTTTGGCCAGGGAGGCCAGCTCTAGAAAGAGTCTTGGTGGTTGGTTCACAACTTCTTCCATTTAAGAATGATAGAGGCCCCTGTGTTCTTGGGGACCTTCAATGCTCACAGGGGTCCGGACTAACATGACAAACATTTATCTCAGAAGTCAAACATTTGAATAGTTAAGGTAATGATACCATGGTTTTAAATCTTAAACTGGTTATGGGTACCTTGCGGGATACAGATAAGTGAAATGGAGAGTGTTTTTTCCACACATACAAACCCATCTTAAATTATCTTTCCGTGTTGCAACTCAGCATTTCCTGTGGTCTTCTTCTCTCTCCTCTAGATGGTGTTGATGTGCCGGGCCTCCCCGATGCCCTGCCCTCCTTCCATGGTTGTGTTCGGAGAGCAGTCCTGAACCAGCGACCAGCCATGCTTTCTAAACCCCTGTCAGTACACGGAGCTGTGGGCACACAGGGCTGTCCAGCCATGTAGACCCCTTTTAGCCCTGTTTACAGCCAGCTAGCTCTGGGTCATGTTCATAAGGACATTACAGAAAATTCAGATAGAAATACCTATGTAGAACCAATATGATTATCTGCCATGTATACTGTCTTCATGTAGCTCAGTCTAATATATCTACAGCTGTACAGTCGTGGCCAAAAGTTGAGAATGACACAAAATATTAATTTTCACAAAGTCTGCTGCCTCAGTTTCGATGATGGTAATTTGCATATACTCAGAATGTTATGAAGAGTGATCAGATGAATTGCAAAGTTCCTCTTTTCCATGCAAATGAACTGAATCCCCCCAAAAACATTTCCACTGCATTTCAGCCCTGCCACAAAAGGACCAGCTGATATGTCAGTGTTTCCTCGTTAACACAGGTGTGAGTGTTGACGAGGACAAGGCTGGAGATCACTCTGTCATGCTGATTGAGTTCGAATAACAGACTGGAAGCTTCAAATGGAGGGTGGTGCTTGGAATCATTGTTCTTCCTCTGTCAACCATTGTTACCTGCAAGGCTTCCCAGGCAAGGATATTGCTGCCAGTAAGATTGCACCTAAATCAACCATTTATCGGATCATCAAGAACTTCAAGGAGAGTGGTTCAATTGTTGTGAAGGCGGCTTCAGGGCACCCAAGAAAGTCCAGCAATCGCCAGGACCGTCTCCTAAAGTTGATTCAGCTGCAGGATCGGGGCACCACCAGTACAGAGCTTGCTCAAGAATGGCAGCAGGCAGGTGTGAGTGCATCTGCACGCACAGTGAGGCAAAGACTTTTGGAGGATGGCCTGGTGTCAAGAAGGCCAGCAAAGAAGCCACTTCTCTCCAGGAAAAACATCAGGGACAGACTGATATTCTGCTAAAGGTACAGGGATTGGACTGCTGAGGACTGGGGTAAAGTCATTTTCTCAGATTGAATCCCTTTTCCGATTGTTTGGGGCATCCGGAAAAATTATTGTCCGGAGAAGACAAGGTGAGCGCTACCATCAGTTCTGTGTAATGCCAACAGTAAAGCATCCTTAGACCATTCATGTGTGGGGTAGCTTCTCAGCCAAGGGAGTGGGCTCACTCACAATTTTGCCTAAGAACACAGCCATGAATAAAGAATGGTACCAACACATCCTCCGAGAGCAACTTCTCCCAACCATCCAGGAACAGTTTGGTGATGAACAATGCCTTTTCCAGCATGATGGAGCACCTTGCCATAAGGCAAAAGTGATAACTAAGTGGCTCGGGGAACAAAACATCGATATTTTGGGTCCATGGACAGGAAACTCCCCAGACCTTAATCCCATTAAGAATTTGTGGTCAATCCACAAGAGGCGGGTGGATTAACAAAAACTCACAAATTCTGACAAACTCCAAGCATTGATTATGCAAAAATGGGCTGCCATCAGTCAGGATGTGGCCCAGAAGTTAATTGACACCATGCCAGGGCAGATTGCAGAGGTCTTGAAAAAGAAGGGTCAACACTGCAAATATGAACTCTTTGCATCAACTTCATGTAATTGTCAATAAAAGCCTTTGACACTTATGAAATGCTTGTAATTATACTTCAGTTTTCCATAGTAACATCTGACAAAAATATCTAAAGACACTGAAGCAGCAAACTTTGTGGAAATTAATATTTGTGTCATTCTCAAAACTTTTGGCGACAACTGTATAATAGACCAGTTCTCTTTTTTACTAATTGTTTCACCTCTCTGAAGTATCAAGTTCAGTAGGACAATGTTGTGGAGCTTTGCAGACAGAAGTGTTATGAATAGAGCTGGCGTGATACTGTATTCTACACATCAGAGAGGCATGTCGGTTCTAGAAATTGTATTTCTATCTGAACATTGCAACCACTTTGTTAGCCTGTTGAACGCAGCCCTGCTCCGATGCCCCTTACTACTCGTCACCATATAAACCATATAAAACACGATGTCTACCATACAAATCACTGGTGGTGGGTGACGTACATTAGTTAATTTAAATGTATTTATTTTTCCACGTCTTGATTTCCGGTTTGCAATTAACTAAGTGCTAGCGCTTGAGTAGTCTGAAGTCCAGTCCTTCGTGTGGAATGATAGCACAAACAGACTGGTACCTGGGCTAGAGAATAAGATAGCTAAGTATCTTAGTACTGTAACTTTAATAGTAATCTACATCTCTCTGGGCTGCTTTCACAGACCTACATTTAAAGGGCTCGATTCGATCCATAGCTCTGAAGATCCAGTGTGATATCAATTTAAAGGCAATCATTCTGAAGATCCAGTGTGATATCAATTTAAAGGCAATCTTCCTGCGTTCACAGTAAATGCTGCATTGTGTCGGCTCAATCGGAAATAACGCTTGAAATTCAAATCGCGCTATAACTTCCGTGATCCGGGTTGAATCGAGCCCTAAACTTACCTGGACCAAACTGCACTTATTTTATACAGACCACTGAAAAATCTTGTCGTTGTTTGGCCATGGATAGAATCCACTTCGACTAACTAGTTCTGGAAAGTGCTTAAAATATATATATATATATATATACATAAATAAAGAATCCCTTTAGTAGAAAATTGTGGTTGTGATCATTTTGATTCTGTTTTACATACATTGACTCGATTTAGCTTGACCATAGCTCAAAAAAAAAAAAATCTTTCATTTTGAGAATATTAATGTAGGTCTATGAAACCGCCCCTCAGTAATACTGTGGTACGTCCCTTAGGCGAAACAGCACCGTGGTCCCCCCCTTTTATGGATGAAACGGTCAGGTGAGGTACCGTCAAGCAGTGTGGTACAAATCAATCGTAGTAGTACATATTCTTCTGTTCCATCGAGCATTGGGGGGGGTTCATTGTTGGCAGTAACTTAAACTTCGGTTGTTATATCCAAAACAAACATGTCAGTTTCACCATTAAGGAGTCCAGCTTTAAATACTATAATCAGTGTTATCGTTGATCCACATCACATGTACTGTATTCTATAGAATAAATGCACATTTTATATAGTTAGTATAATGGGGGGGGAATGTATGGATTATATCACAAGAGTTTAAAACTTTTACTACTGTTTATATGTTATTATAAACTGAGTGGTTCGAGCCCTGAATGCTGATAGTACAAATTGTCATACCCTGGCTGTTCTAATTACGTTGGTAACCAGTTTATAACAGCATTAAGGCACCTCGGGTTTGTGGTATACGACCAATATACCACGGGCTAAGAGCTGTATCCAGGCACGCCTCGTTGCGTCGTGTCTAAGAACAGCCCTTTACCCGCGGTATATTGGCCATATACCACACTCCCCGAGGTGCCTTATTGCTTAAATATCGCACTCAGATAACGTAAGCCGATTCCCCCCTAAGAATAGCTATGCTAAATACATTTTTAAAATAAAGTCTTACCTGATACAAAAATGGGTCAATGTCTTCTTTGTATTTTTTTGTGCTCAATTGTTTGCTTTTTTTTTTTAAATTAGAGAAAGGCATTGGTAATTTTCATAATTTTATTAATTTAATGTTAATGTAAATGCATTGAACACACACACACACACAAGCTATTCAAAGACGATTGATTCGTTGGCACATGCATTTTCTGTAAAGATGCATCTGAGAAATGCTAAATATTCGTTGAGGCAACACTCCAGACTAGCGGTAAGTAAACAGAAGGACGTGTGTCAAGAGACTCCAGGTCAGATCTTCTAATCCAGACTCATGTCCTCGTCATCGTCCTTCTTGTCTTTATCCTTGTCAGTCCCTTCCATGGCTTTGGCAAACGCTTCCACATCTAAAACAGATTTTTTTTTTTAAACAAACAAAACATGGGTGTTTCAGTGCTTTGCTCAAGGGGGCAGCAGATGGTATATTGATGCCAACCTCTGGTTACGAGCCTGTCTCTGACTTCAAGGCAACTGCTGCCCCCTGTTTGCCACATGTGCTTACTGCTTGTGTGAGGATGTGTAAATTATGACGTGTGTGTGGGGGGGGGGGGGGGGGTCACCTCCTTTGTTTGCTGCATCAACAGCCGCTGAGGGCAGACCAAACTGGTTCATGAGAGGTCCGAGCTGTCCTGATGCCAAGGCACTGCTGAACATACTCATCGCCTGGGAAGAGACACACACACACAGAGAGAGGAGTTTAGCATTTAAGGGAATGTTGAGGTCCTTTGGCAGTCATACCCAATCAAATGTTTCTCTATAAACTAGGAGATAGACTGTCCGTTTAAAAAAATCCTTAACCTGTTGGAACTGTGGCGAGGTGAGTGTGTTCTGGATCTCTTCTGCACTCTGAGGTAGAGACTCTCCCGAGGGCAGGTAGGGTAGGAGCCTCTGCTGTACCTCAGAGTTAGACAGGATAGGAGCCATGATCTCTGGGGTACACACACTGGCCAGGTCCACTGAGGAGAGGGTCAACACAATGATGAAATATACACTATTAATTCATAAAGATAAAAATCTAAATAAAATGTCCACGTGAACTGCAGTCATGTATTGCCTACACTTTATTATTCAACTACACTCTCTTTAAAAAAGAAGATTTAGCCATCTAAAAACAAGCTAATTGTTACAAAAAGTGAGAAAAACAAAGCCACTAATTATCTGTAGAATGTATACTACTTCTCTCCATCAATTTCCATTTCTGTCGTCCGCTTACCGTCACCTCCCTGCACAGCGACGGCAGCCGACATGGCCGGCACGTTCATAGTGGCCAGGATGCTCTGCAGGTCGCTGAGCTGGATGGGCTGGGTGGGGGAGCCGACGGCTGCCGGCACTACGGGGGTCTGGGCTGCAGCAACAAATCCAATCAAATCAACGTTTATTCGTCAGACGGGACGTGGCCTAGGGTGCTAAAGCCGAAACCTCAAACACAAAATGTCTACAGTGTCGGCAGGTGACTCTTAACCATTGCCCTTTTGCTCTCCATCTTCCCCCCTCTTTCTACATATTCAATAAAACTAAATGTGTGTGTGTATACACATACAAAAGTATGTGGACACCCCTTGAAATTAGTGGATTCGGCCACACCTGTTTACATGTTGCCAACCTTACTTTGCTACCTGACAACTTTACGGTTTTTATTTTTTAATTACCGTTTATATTTTTTTGTTTTTCCCCCCTCACGCAACTTTTTATCTGGACATGGTTCGTCAGGACCTCCACCAGCCGAAGCTAAGTCGTAACATTAACATGATGCCTTCTAATAGCAGTCGCTGTTCTCATAATATACAGGAGAACGATCGCCTTACGGGGAGGATAGCTGTGCTGCAAACCAGCTTCAGACGCAATCATTAGGCAAGGGTAATTTCAGTGTAGGAAAGGATGAAACAGCAGTAGAGATAGTAGTATAAATCCCCTCGCACGGTCCCCGCAGCCGGACAACTTTCTCACGGTTTCTGGAAGGAAATGCTGTAGGAATGCTCAACAGGTGTCGCTCATTCAGCCGACAGAAACTTTCAACCGGTTCTCCCCATTAAGCTACGAGTCGGAGTCTGAGGCCGAGCCTTCTCTGGTCTCTACTCCTCCCGTTACGGGGTCTGAGACGCCGAAGCTTCCCACCATTAGCTCTGACAAATTGAAAACTCTAGTCATTGGCGACTCCATTACCCGCAGTATTAGACTTAAAGCGAATCATCCAGCGATCATACACTGTTTACCAGGGGGCAGGGCTACCGACGTTAAGGCTAATCTGAAGATGGTGCTGGCTAAAGCTAAAACTGGCGAGTGTAGAGAGTATAGAGATATTGTTATCCACGTCGGCACCAACGATGTTAGGATGAAACAGTCAGAGATCACCAAGCGCAACATAGCTTCTGCGTGTAAATCAGCTAGAAAGATGTGTCGGCATCGAGTAATTGTCTCTGGCCCCCTCCCAGTTAGGGGAAGTGATGAGCTCTACAGCAGAGTCTCACAACTCAATCGCTGGTTGAAAACCGTTTTCTGCCCCTCCCAAAAGATAGAATTTGTAGATAATTGGCCCTCTTTCTGGGACTCACCCAAAAACAGGACCAAGCCTGGCCTGTTGAGGAGTGACGGACTCCATCCTAGCTAGAGGGGTGCTCTCATCTTATCTACCAACATAGACAGGGCTCCAACTCCTCTAGCTCCACAATGAAATTAGGTTGCAAGCCAGTGTGCTAGTGGCAGACTGGCTAACAGCGTGTAGTCAGCTCAGCTATCCCCATCGAGACCGTGTCTGTGCCTCGACCTGGGTTGGGAAAACCTAAACATGGCGGTGTTTGCCTTAGCAATGACACTAGAATAAAGACCTCCTCCATTCCTGTCATTATTGAAAGAGATCGTGATACCTCACATCTCAAAATAGGGCTACTTAATGTTAGATCCCTCACTTCAAAGGCAGTTATAGTCAATGAACTAATCACTGATCATAATCATAATCTTGATGTGATTGGCCTGACTGAAACATGGCTTAAGCCTGATGAATTTACTGTGTTAAATGAGGCCTCACCTCCTGGCTACACTAGTGACCATATCCCCCGTGCATCCCGCAAAGGCGGAGGTGTTGCTAACATTTACTATAGCAAATTTCAATTTACAAAAAATAAAAAGACCTCTTGAGCTTCTAGTCATGAAATCTATGCAGCCTACTCAATCGTTTTTTATAGCTACTGTTTACAGGCCTCCTGGGCCATATACAGCGTTCCTCATTGAGTTCCCATCGGACCTTGTAGTCATAGCAGATAATATTCTAATCTTTGGTGACTTTAATATTCACATGGAAAAGTCCACAGACCCACTCCAAAAGGCTTTCGGAACCATAATCGACTCAGTGGGTTTTGTCCAACATGTCTCTGGACCCACTCACTGTCACAGTCATACTCTGGACCTAGTTTTGTCCCGTGGAATAAATGTTGTGGATCTTAATGTTTTTCCTCATAATCCTGGACAATCGGACCACCATTTTATTACGTTTGCAATCACAACAAATAATCTGCTCAGACCCCAACCAAGGATCTTCAAAAGTCGTGCAATAAATTCACAGACAACCCAAAGATTCCTAGATGCCCTTCCAGACTCCCTCTGCCTACCCAAGGACGTCAGAGGACAAAAATCAGTTAACCACCTAACCGAGGAACTCAATTTATCCTTGTGCAATACCGTAGATGCAGTTGCATGCCGAAAAACATTTGTCATAAGAAACTAGCTCCCTGGTACACAGAAAATACCCGAGCTCTGAAGCAAGCTTCCAGAAAATTGGAACGGAAATGGCGCCACACCAAACTGGAAGTCTTCCGACTAGCTTGGAAAGACAGTACCGTGCAGTATCGAAGAGCCCTCACTGCTGCTCGATCATCCTATTTTTCCAACTTAATTGAGGAAAATAAGAACTATCCAACATTTCTTTTTGATACTGTCACAAAGCGAACTAAAATGCAGCATTCCCCAAGAGAGGATGGCTTTCACTTCAGCAGTAATAAATTCATGAACTTCTTTGAGGAAAAGATCATGATCAGTAGAAAGCAAATTACGGACTCCTCTTTAAATCTCCGTATTCCTTCAAAGCTCAGTTGTCCTGAGTCTGCACAACTCTGCCAGGACCTAGGATCAAGAGAGACACTCAAGTGTTTTAGTACTAGATCTCTTGACACAATGATGAAAACAATCATGGCCTCTAAACCTTCAAGCTGCATACTGGACCCTATTCCAACTAAACTACTGAAAGAGCTGCTTCCTGTGCTTGGCCCTTCTATGTTGAACATAACAAACGGCTCTCTATCCACCGGATGTGTACCAAACTCACTAAAAGTGGCAGTAATAAAGCCTCTTGAAAAAGCCAAACCTTTACCGAGAAAATAAAGAACTATTGTCCTATATCGAATCTTCCATTCTTGTCCATTTTTAGAAAAATCTGTTGCGCAGCAACTCACTGCCTTCCTGAAGACTAACAATGTATACGAAATGCTTCAGTCTGGTTTTAGACCCCATCATAGCACTGAGACTGCACTTTTGATACCATTGATCACCACATTCTTTTGAAGAGATTGGAAACCCAAATTGGTCTACACGGACAAGTTTTGACCTGGTTTAGATCTTATCTGTCGGAAAGATATCAGTTTGTCTCTGAATGGTTTGTCCTCTGACAAATCAACTAAAAATGTTGGTGTTCCTCAAGGCTCTGTTTTGGGACCACTATTGTTTTCACTATATATTTTACCTCTTGGGGATGTCATTCAAAAACAATGTTAATTTTCACTGCTATGCGGATGACACACAGCTGTACATTTCAATGAAACATGGTGAAGCCCCAAAATTGCCCTCGCTAGAAGCCTGTGTTTCAGACATAAGGAATTGGATGGCTGCAAACTTTCTACTTTTAAACTCAGACAAAACAGAGATGCTTGTTCTAGGTCCCAAGAAACAACGATCTTCTGTTGAATCCGACAATTAATCTTGATGGTTGTACAGTCGTCTCAAATTAAACTGTGAAGGACCTCTGCGTTACTCTGGACCCTGATCTCTCTTTTGACAAACATATCAAGACTGTTTCAAGGACAGCTTTTTTCCATCTACGTAACATTCGAAAAATCTGAAACTTTCTGGCCAAAAATTATGCAGAAAAATGAATCCATGCTTTGGTTACTTCTAGGTTAGACTACCGCAATGCTCGACTTTCCGGCTACCCGGATAAAGCACTAAATAAACTTCAGTTAGTGCTAAATACGGCTGCTAGAACCTTGACTAGAACCAAAAAAATGTGATCATATTACTCCAGTGCTAGCCTCCCTATACTGGCTTCCTGTTGAGGCAAGGGCTGATTTCAAGGTTTTACATGGGCTTGCTCCTACCCATCTCTCTGATTTGGTCCTGCTGTACATACCTACACGTAAGCTACGGTCACAAGACGCAGGCCTCCTAATTGTCCCTAGAGTTTCTAAGCAAACAGCTGGAGGCAGGGCTTTCTCCCTTGTGAGAGACGCAGACTCGGTCTCAACCTTTAAGTCTTTACTGAAGACTCATCTCTTCAGTGGGTCATATGATTGAGTGTAGTCTGGCCCAGGAGTGGGAAGGTGAACGGAAAGGCTCTAGAGCAACGAACCGCGGCTTGCTGTCTCTGCCTGGCCGGTTCCCCTCTTCCCACTGGGATTCTCTGCCCCTCACCCTATTACAGGGGCTGAGTCACTGGCTTACTGGTGCTCTTTCATGCTGTCCCTAGGAGGGGTGCGTCACTTGAGTGGGTTGAGTCACTGATGTGATCTTCCTGTCTGGGTAGGCGCCCCCCTTGGGTTGTGCCGTGGCGGAGATCTTTGTGGGCTATACTCAGCCTTGTCTCAGGATGGTAAGTTGGTGGTTGAAGATATCCCTCTAGTGGTGTGGGGGCTGTGCTTTGGCAAAGTGGGTGGGGTTATATCCTTCCTGTATGGCCCTGTCCGGGGGTGTCCTCGGATGGGGCCACAGTGTCTCCTGACCCATCCTGTCTCAGCCACCAGTATTTATGCTGCAGTAGTTTGTGTGTCGGGGGCTAGGGTCAGTTTGTTATATCTGGAGTACTTCTCCTGTCTTATCCGGTGTCCTGTGTGAATTTAAGTGTGCTCTCTAATTCTCTCCTTCTTTCTCCCTCTCGGAGGACCTGAGCCCTAGGACCATTCCTCAGGACTACCTGGCATGATGACTCCTTACTGTCCCCAGTCCACCTGGCCGTGCTGCTGCTCCAATTTCAACTGTTCTGCCTGCGGCTATGGAACACTGACCTGTTCACCAGACGTGCCGTTTTCAACTCTCTAGAGACAGCAGGAGCGGTAGAGATACTCTTAATGATCGGCTATGAAAAGCCAATTGAAATTTACTCCTGAGGTGCTGACTTGCTGCACCCAACAACTACTGTGATTATTATTATTTGACCATGCTGGTCATTTATGAACATTTGAACATCTTGGCCATGTTCTGTTATAATCTCCACCAGGCACAGCCAGAAGAGGACTGGCCACCCCTCATAGCCTGGTTCCTCTCTAGGTTTTGGCCTTCTAGGGAGTTTTTCCTAGCCACCGTGCTTCTACAGCTGCATTGCTTGCTGTTTGGGGTTTTAGGCTGGGTTTCTGTACAGCACTGAGATATCAGCTGATGTAAGAAGGGCTATATAAATACCTTTGGTGTGTATAAAATCGAGCACACAGCCATGCAATCTCCATAGACAAACATTGGCAGTAGAATGGCCTTACTGAAGAGCTCAGTGAATTTCAACGTGGCACAGTCACATGATGCCAACTTTCCAACAAGTCTGTTGGTCAAATTTCTGCCCTGCTAGAGCTGCCCTGGTTTACTTTAAGTGCTGTTATTGTGAAGTGGAAACGTCTAGGAGCAACAACGGCTCAGCCGCGAAGTGGTAGGCCACACAAGCTCACAGAACGGGACCGACGAGTGCTGAAGCGCATAGCGCGTTAAAATGGTCTGTCCTCAGATGCAACACTCACTACCGAGTTCCAAACTGCCTCTGGAAGCAACGTCAGCACAAGAACTTTGTCGGGAGCTTCATCAAATGGGTTTCCATGGCAGAGCAGCTGCACACAAGCCTAACATCACCTTTTGCAAAGCCAAGAGTGGTGTAAAGCTCTCAGCCATTGGACTCTGGAGCAGTGGAAACATGTTCTCTGGAGTGATGAAATACGCTTGGAAGATGGGTTTGGCAGATGTTAGGACAATGCTACCTGACAAAATGCCAACTGTAAAGTTTGGTGGAGAAGGAATAATGGTTCAGGCCCCTTAGTTCCAGTGAAGGGAAATCTTAACACTACAGCATACAATGACATTCTAGATGATTCTGTGCTTCCAACTTTGTGGCAACAGTTTGGGGAAGGCCCTCTGTTTCAGCATGACAATCCCCCCGTGCACAAAGAGAGGTCCATACAGAATTGGTTTGTCGAGATTGGTGTTGAAGAACTTGACTGGCCTGCACAGAGCCCTGACCTCAAGCCTATCGGACACCTTTGGGATGAATTAGAACACCGACTGCGAGCCAGGCTTAATCGCCCAACGTCAGTACCCGACCTCACTAATGCTCTTGTGGTTGAATGGAGACAAGTAACCCCTGCAGCAATGTTCCAACACCTAGTGGAAAGTCTTCCTAGAAGAGTGGAGGCTGTTATAGCAGCAAAGAGGGGGGACCAACTCCATATTAATGCCCATGATTTTGGAATGAGATGTTAGATTAGCAGGTGTCCACATACTTTGGGTCATGTAGTGTGTGATATATTACACACACACACACACACACTGCATCATTTACACTCCACTGTGTTGCGTCAGACAGAATACAGCGGGGTGTAAACGGGACAATAAAATATAAAAGGTAATAACCAATAAACCAATAAGGTGCAATACTATAGACAGAAGATATGGTAATAACAGTACCAGCAGGAGTGGTGGGGGTGACAGTGGGGGAGGCAGCGGAGGTGGCAGCAGGGGTAACTGGGGTGGTGGGGGCCACGGTCGAACTGATCCTGGTGGTGGTGGAACCGGAGGAGGGGGTGACGGCCGCAGACTGACTACGAGAGCTGTGGTGGGGAGGGAAGAGCGGATTATAATGATTTGTTATGACGCGTACTGTGATCGTAGCATAGCTTGTATCTAGCGCTCTGACCTTTGCAACATTGTTTCAATTTTGAAATGCGATCTCAACCGGCCCACAGAGAATGAAAGCGTCAGGACGAGACAGCAGTTGAGACAGGTGAAATAATGCATCAAACTGTTTATGGATATACACAAAAACCATGTCAACAGAACTGGTAAAAATGTAATTTAATGCAGCTGGTTTTCTGTCTCTCCAACTTCAGTCTGACGTGATTGTTTTAGCTGTGTAGTTGGCTGGCTACGGAGCCGAAGGAACAGCTTCTTCAGCACGGCTGTGCTGATCTAGGTACTCTGCTCCGCCTCGACCGCAGCACAGCTGTAAAAGTCGTATCACACGCCCTCCCCCTCCCTCCACCCTGCTAGGGCCTCTTACCTGGAGGATGAGGAGCTGGTAGCAGGGCCTCCACTGCCTAACAGACTGGCCAGACCTGGTCCTGCTAGGGCCCCTAGACCACCAAGTCCTCCCAGACCAGTCGGTCCAATCAGCTGCATCAGCTGTGTGTGGCTCATGTTACCCAGGAGGCTTTGCAGGCCACCCTCACCTGGGGGAGAAAAAAAAAAATTCTGAACTTAAGAGACGAAACAATTCAAATAAATTGTTATAAAAATGTTGAGTGGTCTGTGTGTGTCCTACCTCCTAGAGCAGACAGCTCGTGGCTGCTACTGCCTCCACTGCCCAGTGTTCCAGGCATGGGAGGGTTGTTCAGGTACTCGTTCACCTTACGGCAATACTCCTCGTCCTTGTCCGATTTAGGCTCCTGGTGATCACAGGAATCAATAACATTAAGAGATCAATATCAAAAGTATTGACTCTTGGTGACAAGAGAAATGGATAACATCATAAAGAATGAATAAAGTATAAAAAGGCCATGTGAAGTAAAAAAATATATATATTTTTTAAAGTGTTTTATATCATATTTTAAAAACAGCTGATGAAACTAACACTGTAATAGTGTGTAAACATATGATCGGCGTTATTTTCTGATTGTATTTTTAACTATCAACACTGGACCTTCTAAATCAACAGGTTTGCATGGGGCGGGAGTTTTTTTCCAAATCAAATCAAATGTATTTGTCACATACACATGGTTAGCAGATGTTAATGCGAGTGTAGCGAAATGCTTGTGCTTCTAGTTCCGACAATGCAGCATTCCATGGTGACCTCACCATACGTAAAAAAATAAATAATAATTGGTTAACAGACCAATAACAAAGAGCATTCCAAATCTCTCTACCAATAACAGCTAGGATTCAGTTCTAGCTTGAGAAATAGTTATTTGGCTCATTTGTTATATTTTTTGCACATTTTAATGTTAATCTATTACAGTAAGATACTGAATTGTTCCCAAGAAAACATTAAATATATTTAAAAACAGCTGCTTTGGGCCTTTAAGGGTCTAACAAAAATCCCATAATTTCCTTGACTGGTCCCAGACCAATTTATACTGTCTTGCCAAACTCCTATGGTCATTGTCACACATTTGGCAAGACAGTACCAACAGACCTGGGACCACCAGGCTAATTAATTCCCACCTTGCCTGCTATAGTTCCATGTCAAAAGAAATGGTATTATGTTAAATGTTATGTGTAATGTTAATTCAACCCTCACCTGCATCCAGAAGAACAGCCTCTTGGATCCAGCCTTGAACTTGAGCACAAACACCCGCCCAGTGGTACACTGGCTCACCTTCTTGAACTCACAGTCATCAGGGAAGATGATCAGGTCCTGGAATCAAAAACAAACAAGCAAGGATATTATAAAACTTACCGGAAACCATCACCTTTTCTTTTTACTGGGTTAATATTGTATAAAGTCATTAGATATTCTTCAGTTTATATACTGTTTCACTACCAGAGACATCATAGCCTGGTACAAGATTCTGTTTGTGCAGTTTTACAATCTCCATTGCTGCCATCTTTGGGCAAACCAAAATTGGGACCAGTCTAGAGACACTACGCCATCTGATTCAACTTGATCTGATTCAACTTGATCTGATTCAACTTGATCTGATTCAACTTGATCTGATTCAACTTGATCTGATTCAACTTGATCTGATTCAACTTGATCTGATTCAACTTGATCTGATTCAACTTGATCTGAATCCAGCAATCCACTCACATCATCAACATTTCCAGATCCCCGGTCCTTCCAGCAGAAGTGGATGAGGGAGTCGTCCGTCTGTTGGACGTACACACTGCCCTTACGCTTGTCCGGTGTCACTGTGCTACCCTTCATGGTCATCTTACCGGCACGAAACTCCACCAGATATTTACTGGACGAGCCCCGGGAGCCTGACACCAGGCTGGGGAATAGGGCACCTGAAGACATGATGATCCTCGGGTTGTTGACAGACACGTAGGCTTGTTGGTTTAATTCTGAAGTGGGAGGAGACAATAAAAAATAAAAAAATGTTTTCCTGACCTAGCAGACAGTTGCACGAGCATGCTTAAAAATGACTATTAACGACATAGTATTGTTCTGCAGTGTCACGTAATTTTGGACTACTATTGAAAATGTAGTGTGTAATTACTTGGACATTATATACTGAACAAAAATATATAAAAACACAACATGCAACAATATCAAAGGTTTTACTGAGTTTATATAAAAGGAAATCTGTCAATTGAAATTAATGAATTAGGCCCTAAATCTATGGATTTCACATGACTGGGCAGGGACACAGTCATGGGTGGGCATAGGCTTGAGAGCTAAGCCCAGCCATTCAGAATGAGTTTTTTCCCCCACAAAGTGGATTTATTACAGATATAATTACTCCTCAGTTAATTACTCATCAGCTGACGGATGGCTGGTCTCAGACAATACCGCAGGTGAAGAAGCCGGGTGTGGAGGTCCTGGGCTGGCGTGGTTACACATGGTCTGTAGTTGTGAGGCCGATTGGGCGTACCTACCAAATTCTCTAAAACGACGTTGGAGGCTGGTTATAGCAGAGAATTGAACATTAAATTCTCTGTCAGCAGCTCTGGTGGACATTCCTGTAGTCAGCATGCTGATTGCACCCACCCTCAAATCTTGAGACATCAGTGGCATTGTGTGGTGACACAAAACTCCAAATTTTAGAGTGGCCTTTTACTGTCCCCAGCACAAGGTGCACCTGTGTAATGATCATGCTGTTTAATCAGCTTCTTGATATGCCACAACTGTGGTGGGATCCGGAGTGGCGCAGCGGTCTAAGGCACAGCATCACAGTGCTAGAGGCATCACTACAGACCCAGGTTCGATTACAGGGGGGATTTGGCCAGGGTAGGCAGTCATTGTAAAATTAGAATTTGTTCTTTACTGACTTGTCTAGTTAAATAAAATATTAAATAAAATTTTAAAAAACTCTAACCTGTCAGATTGATGGATACTCTTGGCAACGGAGAAATGCTCACTAACAGGGATGTAAACAACTTTGTGTGCTAAATCTCAGAGGAAAAACTCCGTGCGTATGGAACATTTCAGGGATCTTTTATTTCAACTCATGAAAAACACTTTACATGCTGCGTTTATTTTATTTTTGTTCAGTGTAACTAAGCTAGAAAAATATTTGATTGGACAATTAAACTGCAGTTTCAAGACGAGACAAAATCAACCAAAATATGTTGTTTGGCTAACTATCAATAAGAAATTGATAGGATGGAAACGTATAATCTAAAACAACATTTCGCTTGTGTCTGGCTGTGTCATGATACCTGCTAGCTAGTTAGCATAAGCTAAGTAGCTAGCTAACGTTAGCTCATGACAAAGCTAAAAACTCTTAAGCTGAGGACGGGACTAGTTTTTCAAAACCGTCATTCTCAAGAAAAACACATATCGATGTTCTCTCAAATTTAACTGAATAATTCATCTTTCTACATTTCACATACCGTATACAATTTTTTATTGAATTACCTGAAGTTTAGCTGGCAACAAAAGTTATGTATCAGACTTCCTCGTTGCTCTTCTTCGTGGGTTTGCGTGAACTGTTCTCTTCTTCTATGGTGACTCTTTCGCAATTCTACCAGTAGAAAACGTGACCATCGCCACTCAAATAGAAATGGCAAGCACATTGGATTTCCTGTGTGGTTTTTATTTTCCTGGATCTTAAACCCAAGGATATACTGCTCAATTAAAAAATGTAAAAATGTGTTGTCCTGTGAGATTTTGTAAACAGAGATTAAAGGCTTCCAATAGTGTATAAAAAAAAAGTGTATAATGGAAAGTCAAATATGACTTTACCATTACAAATAAAGTGTATTACAACGAATGCCCCTTGCTTAGATAGGCTTTGTCCTCGTTTGCTACACTAGTGTCAAATGTGGGTCTCGAGGCTACCAAAGACACGTGACAATAGAACTCTAGGATGGTCATAGTTCTATTTAATTCTACATGTGCATGCCTCTCTGGTGGCCTCACAGGCGCCATCCCACTTCTGACACCAATGTCTCATATGCACGGCAACTGCTGGGAAGTAGTCCTCCATAGGAATGAATGGAATTCTACAGTATTTCAATTACATTTTTTCAAGGATAAAATTACATGTATTTAAATATTTTTGTAATGGGGACAGTAACAGTAGAACTTTCCAGAAATTATACTTTAAGGAAAAGGTTGTATATATTTGTATGTTTAGCTCACATAATATTTCTTACACAAGCATTTTGCTACACCTGCAATAACATCTGCTATATATTTGTATGTGACCAATAACATTGTACTTGATTTAAAAGTATGCATTAAGGTGTCTGGAATAGAATAAACACGTTAAAAAAAATGTAGATATTAATAAATGTATTTCAATAACATCAAAATACATTTTTACAACGGTGGAGGAGTGTCAAGATGGAGGCTTCAAAACAGCGCCTCCTATTAGTCACATCTAGTATATATATATATAAATCATTGTTAGGTAAACTAGTAACAAGCCTACCTAAGCAAGACTTGTTACAAAACAATGCCAGGTTAGACCTATCAATAAAGTTCCAAAATCTGATGCAGGAACGGGTTCATGTATTTCTCCATCAAAGACTAGCTTTTAGAGACGTTGAAGGATAGATCAGACATGTTATAGAAAGATATTGTAAAGTGGACTTTGGGAAAAGGGGGAAACACTACTCAATTTTTCTCGATTACGTCACTCAGGACGGATTTGCGGAAGAACAGAAAAAGGACATGAAAAACAAAATCCCTCGTTTTTGTCGAGATCAGAAAATAATTTGTGTGAACAACTTTTGTTATATCGTGATTACAATACAATTATTTTTTGAACGACAAAACGAGGGAATATTTTGATTTTATTAATATGACTTCTGTACGAATTCCCTCATACCTCCCACTTTTCCAACACCCGGGGTGCCTATAACATTTCAATTGAACCTGTGCTACATTGCGGGAAACGATTTCTCCAAAACGTTATTCTATGTACTTGAACAAAGGGTGTAATTCATTATGCCAATGTTGTTGCAAAATATATCTTAAACGGAAACAAACGGAACGAAGCAAACCCCTCCGTTGTTTTTTTAAAAATATTTTAATTTAATTTACATAATGGTCGTTCAGTACAACACTGTTTCCGTTATATGTTTTCGTGATGAACGCAGCCCCCGGATGTGGGAGGGATTGACAGCCAACCAGGACCGCTTCTAGTTTAGCTAGTTTACTACGTGCTCTTTATTTATTTTATTTTATTTATTGAGTGCTCAACCAAAAGGAAGCTAGCGTGTGTACTGTTGCTTTTTTTTTTTTTGTTGTTGGTATGCGAACAAACATAGATACCTTTTTTCAAAATCGAAAGATCAACTGTGCCCAAAGTAGCTCAACGGTAAGAATTGCATTTGGATAGTATATTTCCTATATCCCCCCCCGGAGTGGCATGGTAGTATGCTTCTCCACCCGGCCTTGGATTAGAGAGCTAATGTTAGTGAATGGGTGGATGGTGTTAGCTAATCTAGTAACCCACTAACCCAACATAGAGAATGTGTTTCCCTTTTTGATACGGTAAGCAAGAGATTATCCGCTTTACCGTTTTGTCTTCCTATCTTTATTTTATAGACAGCTAGTGGGAGATTGCTTATAGGTTGGTTTTATAACGTTTTTAAAAAAAAAAAAATTAAAAAAGCCAATTCATTATGGCCCGGTTAACGTTAACTAAAATATAGCTAAACTTACTTAGCTAGCTAACTATTTAACTAGATAAACGTCTCAAATTTAATATCCAACTAACATGGACCCCGGTGAGTTGAGTAATACTGGATTTGCTGTAAATGGAACCGGTGATTTATATCTAACTACCTAGCTAGTTAACGTCAGTTGTTGTCGATGTTTGTCAAAACAAATGTTTTATCTACTTTTTATATATATATATATATATATATATATATATAACACTAAGTCATGTTAAGGTCCCCCTGATCAAAGATTCGTTATGTTCTTTAGCCAGCTAGTTAAACAAAATCGGATATAGGTCTGATTTATTTTGCCTTGCTTTGGACCCTTTTACATGAATCTAGTTCCTGTTAGCTATTTAACTGATCAGCTGATGCCAGTACTAGCCAGGTTAGAATGTCATGCCTTTGCCATTTAAGAAGAACAGCTCAAACGTATTATATATTGAGTCCAGTGAGGCCAACCCACACATACAGTAAGTCTGTGGGCCAAACAAGCCCTTTATTCCACAACACGAGTTACAAAGGATTCTGGTCACTATAATGGAAATAAGCTACTTCTCATACAGACTGGATGCAAGATTTAGTGATGTAGATCGCAACACATAGCATGGATATGCCTGCAATTTCCTCCAAAAACCAACACACATTTAGCATCGTGTTTTTAAAAGGGAGTTGTTTCATTATGTTGTCATCAAAAAGATAGGCATCACTGACTCTGACAAGGGCTGACTTAGTGACTATAGAGGATATCATAAATCAAATGTGTGGTTCATTATTAGGCATGTCACACATCCAATCCTGCATCCCAAGTGGCGCAGCGTTCTAAGGCACTGAATCTCAGTGTCCCTACAGACCCTGGTTCGATTCCAGGCTCTATCACAACCGGCCGTGATCGGGAGTCCCATAGGGCGGCGCACAATTGGCCCAGCGTCGTCCTGGTTTGCGTTTGGCTGGCGTAGGCCATTGTCATTGTAAATAAGAATTTGTTCTCAACTGACTTGCCTAGTTAAGTAAAAAATATGTCCAACCTTCATTTGAGCTCATTTGAGGGTGTGGATTAGCGGCCTAGCTAGCGACCTAGCTAGTGTCAACAAGTTCATTGTGTGTATAGGCCTAAAACTTGTGCTATTGACAGTCTTACTGCTTCAGGCAAGCTGTGGGTGGAGCTGACCATTAACTTACAGTAATTGTTTGAATGTTGTTGACCCAGAAAAATGACTCCCTCAATTAGGCAACTCAAAGATCAACATATGTTTGTGGTGGTTACCAGTGATGTAGTGGTAATAAAATTGGTGGGTAAAGTCTGATTGCCGGTCGTGGTGGAAAAAAAGTAACGCTTTTTATGGGTGGGGGGCACACTGTCCCAGAGGGGGGCACACTGTCCCAGGGGGTAAACTGTCCCAGAAGGGGGAGAGGAAAAGGTGGGGTAAACTGTCCCAGAGGGAGGGAGAGGAAAAGGTGGGGTAAACTGTCCCAGAAGGGGGGGGCGCACAAACTGTCCCAGAGGAAGAGAGAGGAAAAGGTGGGTAAACTGTGTTTACTTGCGTTTACCCTCCATTACTGGCTAGTTTCTATCCATGGTACCAGAGAGGATGGGCCTACTTCTCCTTTCAGGCATGTTGAGAGCAGTTTAACTAGTTGATCTTCGTGTCTTGTGATCTCTGTCCCAATACGTTGTTCAACTTTCACTTCCATTGTCCCTGCTCTCGCACACTCACTCTTCTGTCGCCGAATGACATTCTTCGCTAAGCTGCTGCTTCCACATGTGGAAAGGGCCCACAATAGGGTTTGTAAATCAGCACTGTACACTATCAACATAATGCACAGTAAGCATCCCATTGAGGAAAATACTGTGTTTCTGTCTCAAATGGTACCAGGGCCCTATGGGTAGTGCACTACTTTTGACCAGGGCCCTATGGGGAGTGCACTACTTTTGACCAGGGCCCTATGGGTAGTAAACAATCTAGGGAAAAGGGTGCAATTTGGTTGGCCGCTGCCCATTTAGTTAATTAATTGGATGCTTTTGCTTCAGAGGTCTATTCCAAAATGTTAAATTAGAGAGCTGAGCTAAGCAGGGTGTGTTTGTGTGTGTGTGTGTGTGCACACAGAGGTTTCAGCAGCTGTGTTTACCTCGGAGCTTGTACCTCCTGTGTCATGTTACTTTGTTAACATTGATTGTACACAAGGAGGAAGGCCTTGGTTGTGGGACAGCTGATAGGACTGAAAGGGAAACCATCTACTCAGCATTTAGGCCGGAGCACAGTAGGGCACGCTAGCTGCCTGGCAGTCTTGTTTACCCTATTCCCTATATACTGCATTAGTTTTGACCTGGACCCACAGGGGGAATAGGTTGAGTAATTTCATTTCACGCGTATAGCCTTTGTGCAGCTGCTCAGTATATAGTGTATATAAATGCAACATACAATTTTCAAAGATTTGACTGAGTTTATAAGGAAATCAGTCAATTTAAATATTTATTAGGCCCTAATTTATGGATTTTTATATAACTGGGAATACAGATATGCATCTGTTGATCACAGATACCTTTAAAATGTTAGGGGGGTGGATCAGAAAACCAGTCAGTATCTGGTGTGATCACCATTTGCCTCATGCAGCGCCACATCTCCTTCTCATAGAGTTGATCAGGCTGTTGATTGTGGCCTGTGGAATGTTGTCCCTCTCCTCTTCAATGGCTGTGTGAAGTTGCTGGATATTGGCAGGAACTGGAACACGCTGTCGTACACGTCGATCCAGAGCATCCCAAACATGCCGAATGGGTGACGTGTCTGGTGAAGGTGCAGGCCATGGAAGAACTGGGACATTTTCAGCTTCCAGGAATTATGTACAGGTCCTTGCGACATGGGGCCGTGCATTATCATGCTGAAACAGGATGTGAATGCGGTGGATGAATGGCACAACAATGGGCCTCAGGATCTCGTCACGGTATCTCTGTGCATTTAAATTGCCATCGATTTAAATGCAGTTGTGTTTTGTTGTCCGTAGCTTATGCTGCCCGTACCATAACCCCACCGCCACCATGGGCACACTGTGCACAACGTTGACATTTATTCCTTTACACTTGTGTGTATAAGGTAGTTGTTGTGAAATTGTTAGGTTAGATATTACTGCATGGTCGGAACTAGAAGCATAAGCATTTCGCTACACTCGCATTAACGTCTGCTAACCATGTGTATGTGACAAATAAAATTAGATTTGATCAGCAAACTGCTTGCCCACACAACGCCTGTCATCTGCCCGGTACAGTTGAAAGCGGAATTCATCTGTGAAGAGCTCACTTCTCCTGCGTGCCAGTAGCAATCGAAGCATTTGAAGTTGATTTACGACGCCAAACTGCAGTCCCGTCAAAACCCCGGTGAGCCCGACGAGCAAGCAGACGAGATTCCCTGAGACAGTTTCTGACACTTTGTCTATAAATTATTTCATCAGTTGTCCGGGTGGCTGGTCTCAGACGATCCCGCAGGTGACGAAGCCAGATGTAGATGTCCTGGGCTGGTGTGGTTAAACGTGGTCTGCGGTTGTGAGGCCGGTTAGATGTACTGCCAAATTCTCTGAAAACAACATTGGATGCCGCTTAATGTAGAGAAATGAATACAAAATTATCTGGCAACAGCTTTGGTGGATAAAGCTACAGTCAGCAGGCCAATTGCACGCTCCCTCAACTTGAGACATCTGTGGCTTTGTGTTGTGTGACAACTGCACATTTTAGAGTGGCCTTTTATTGTCCCCAGTACAAAGTGAACCTGTGTAATGATCATGCTGTTTAATCAGCTTCTTGATATGCCACACCTGTCAGGTGGATGAATTATATTGGCCAATGAGAAATGCTCACTAACAGGGATGTAAATAAATTTGGTCACAAAAATTGACTGAAATACGCTCTTTTTTTTTTGTGTGTATCGAACATTTCTGGTATCTTTTTAAAAAGTTTTTTATTATTTCAGCTTATGAAACATGGGACCATGTTGTGTTTGTATATTTTTGTTCAGTGTATATTTGTCTGGGTTACGCTGTCTGTGTGTTTATCTGCATCCATTATGGAACTGAGAGACCATTGAAAGTGAATCAACTGATCTCTGTATAAGTGTCTGGGACATTTAATTAAAATTAACATTTAATAATAGCAGAACTGTCTCTTTTAGGTCTAGGGATCATAGTTCATATAGCCCACTCTTTATTATCCTGAGTAGTGATAATTTTGGCAGCTATTTTAATTATTTGTCTTTAATATACCTTTTTAGTCTTTGGTCATATTTGAGTCATTTCATCCTGTTTTTTCATCCATCAGTTGACTAAAATTGGACAAGTTTTGTTTAGTTTGTCACTGACATTTTAGTCACAGTCAAAAAAACAAAAAAAAAGATTCTATAAAATAATGAATATTTAGGCTACTTCCATTGTGATCATTCAGATATCCTTGTCCAACTCGGCCTACTATCCCCTAATATACCTTAGTTGGCAACGTGATATTGTGGCAGATGGTAACCAGTGCCAGCCATAATTAACCATATAATTATAAAGCCTTGGTAAGAAGGGGACCAATAGAAAGCTCTGATTTTTCTCTCCGTCATAACGGTCAATGGGGGTGAATGTTTCCTAAAAAAGGGGGAAAATTGGAGCTTTACGAAAATGACAGAAATATTACTGTACTCTTAATAAGTCAACAAATAGTATTTTTTTTCCCCCTATATGTGTATGTACAGTATATGTGTGTGATGGGATGGATAGACATTATGAACAGTATGTGGATACAATGTATATGTGTAGAATACATAGAATGTAGTATATGGATGGAATATATAGTATATGTGTAGAATACATGGATAGAATGTAGTATATGGATAGAATATGTAGTATATGGATAGTATATGAGTAGAATACATGGATAGAATATGTAGTATATCTGTAGAAAATGTGGGAAGCATAGTATATGTACAGCAAGGATGGACTTGACTAGAATATATTATATACATATGAAATGAGTAGAACCGTATGTAAACATTACTAAAGGGACCAGTGTTCCATTACTAAAGGGACCAGTGTTCCGTTACTAAAGGGACCAGTGTTCCGTTACTAAAGGGACCAGTGTTCCGTTACTAAAGGGACCAGTGTTCCGTTACTAAAGGGACCAGTGTTCCGTTACTAAAGGGACCAGTGTTCCGTTACTAAAGGGACCAGTGTTCCGTTACTAAAGGGACCAGTGTTCCGTTACTAAAGGGACCAGTGTTCCGTTACTAAAGGGACCAGTGTTCCGTTACTAAAGGGACCAGTGTTCCGTTACTAAAGGGGCCAGTGTTCCGTTACTAAAGGGGCCAGTGTTCCGTTACTAAAGGGGCCAGTGTTCCGTTACTAAAGGGGCCAGTGTTCCGTTACTAAAGGGGCCAGTGTTCCGCCCAGTGTTCCGTTACTAAAGGGACCAGTGTTCCGTTACTAAAGGGACCAGTGTTCCGTTACTAAAGGGACCAGTGTTCCGTTACTAAAGGGACCAGTGTTCCGTTACTAAAGGGACCAGTGTTCCGTTACTAAAGGGACCAGTGTTCCGTTACTAAAGGGACCAGTGTTCCGTTACTAAAGGGACCAGTGTTCCGTTACTAAAGGGACCAGTGTTCCGTTACTAAAGGGACCAGTGTTCCGTTACTAAAGGGACCAGTGTTCCGTTACTAAAGGGACCAGTGTTCCGTTACTAAAGGGACCAGTGTTCCGTTACTAAAGGGACCAGTGTTCCATGTCTATGTACAGGGATGATAGCTAGCTGGCTATGACTATCCAACAGAGAGGGATGCTAGGTTAGCTAGCTGGCTATGACTCTCCAACAGAGAAGGATGCTAGGTTAGCAAGCTGGCTATGACTCTCCAACAGAGAAGGATGCTAGGTTAGCAAGCTGGCTATGACTCTCCAACAGAGAAGGATGCTAGGTTAGCAAGCTGGCTATGACTCTCCAACAGAGAGGGATGCTAGGTTAGCTAGCTGGCTATCCAACAGAGAGGGATGCTAGGTTAGCTAGCTGGCTATCCAACAGAGAGGGATGCTAGGTTAGCTAGCTGGCTATCCAACAGAGAGGGATGCTAGGTTAGCTAGCTGGCTATCCAACAGAGAGGGATGCTAGGTTAGCTAGCTGGCTATCCAACAGAGAGGGATGCTAGCTGGCTATGGCTATCCAACAGAGAGGGATGCTAGGTTAGCTAGCTGGCTATGACTCTCCAACAGAGAGGGATGCTAGGTTAGCTAGCTGGCTATCCAACAGAGAGGGATGCTAGCTGGCTATGGCTATCCAACAGAGAGGGATGCTAGGTTAGCTAGCTGGCTATGACTCTCCAACAGAGAGGGATGCTAGGTTAGCTAGCTGGCTATGGTTTTACTAAAAGGGGTGTTACTACTAGATGCAGGCAAGAATGTGCAAGGCAGTATTGAATGTGTCCTAGTCTGTCCATGTGTCTCGACCTGTGTGCTTGTTGTAGCAACCTCATGATGGGTATAGATAAACTTCTAGTATCATGAAGTAGCCTAAACCTATCGATGTTATATTTAACTGGGTGAATGGAATATGAATGCTGTAATAAATAATAGAAATAAGACCATGCTCAAGAAAACAATCGCCCTCCCTCATTTTAAGAGGCACTGACCACCACTACCGGTATATATGACAGCATTCAGTGATAATAATATTATTATTATAGATAATACTGACATGGTGTTCCCTCCTCCCCCCCAGTCAGATAATACTGACATGGTGTTCCCTCCTCCCCCAGTCAGATAATACTGACATGGTGTTCCCTCCTCCCCCAAGTCAGATAATACTGACATGGTGTTCTCCCCCCAAGTCAGATAATACTGACATGGTGTTCTCCCCCCCAGTCAGATAATACTGACATGGTGTTCTCCCCCCCAAGTCAGATAATACTGACATGGTGTTCCCTCCTCCCCCCCCAGTCAGATAATACTGACATGGTGTTCCCTCCTCCCCCAGTCAGATAATACTGACATGGTGTTCCCTCCTCCCCCAAGTCAGATAATACTGACATGGTGTTCTCCCCCAAGTCAGATAATACTGACATGGTGTTCTCCCCCAGTCAGATAATACTGACATGGTGTTCCCTCCTCCCCCAGTCAGATAATACTGACATGGTGTTCCCTCCTCCCCCAGTCAGATAATACTGACATGGTGTTCCCTCCTCCCCCAAGTCAGATAATACTGACATGGTGTTCTCCCCCAAGTCAGATAATACTGACATGGTGTTCTCCCCCAAGTCAGATAATACTGACATGGTGTCCCCCCAGTCAGATAATACTGACATGGTGTCCCCCCCCAGTCAGATAATACTGACATGGTGCTCCCACCTCCCCCAGTCAGATAATATTGACAAGGTGTTCCCCCCCAGTCAGATAATACTGACATGGTGTTCCCCCCCCAGTCAGATAATACTGACATGGTGTTCCCCCAGTCAGATAATACTGACATGGTGTTCCCTCCTCCCCCCAGTCAAATAATACTGACATGGTGTTCCCTCCTCCCCCAGTCAAATAATACTGACATGGTGTTCCCCCCCCCCAGTCAGATAATACTGACATGGTGTTCCCTCCTCCCCCCAGTCAAATAATACTGACATGGTGTTCCCTCCTCCCCCAAGTCAGATAATACTAACATGGTGTTCTCCCCCAAGTCAGATAATACTGACATGGTGTTCCCCCCCCCCAAGTCAGATAATACTGACATGGTGTTCCCTCCTCCCCCCGGTCAGCCTGGCCCTTCTGCTGTTGTTTTTCCTCTCTCTTCACACATCACGACACAGAGGTATTAATATGCTGACGATGGATGATTTGGTCCTGGCCTGGTGTTAATCCACTGGATTCTGCTGTCTCACAATATTGTAGTTGAATGATTTCAGGAGGATTTGGGATAGTGGTAGTCAAATCAAATAAAAATCAAATCAAATTTTATTTGTCACATACACATGGTTAGCAGATGTTAATGCGAGTGTAGCGAAATGCTTGTGCTTCTAGTTCCGACAATGTATTAATAACCAACAAGTAATCTAACTAACAATTTCAAAACTACTGTCTTATACACAGTGTAAGGGGATAAAGAATATGTACATAAAGATATATGAATGAGTGATGGTACAGAGCAGCATAGGCAAGATACAGTAGATGGTATCGAGTACAGTATATACATATGAGATGAGTATGTAAACAAAGTGGCATAGTTAAAGTGGCTAGTGATACATGTATTACATAAGGATGCAGTAGATGATATAGAGTACAGTATATACGTATGCATATGAGATGAATAATGTGGGGTATGTAACATTATATTAGGTAGCATTGTTTAAAGTGGCTAGTGATATATTTTACATCATTACCCATCAATTCCCATTATTAAAGTGGCTGGAATTGAGTCAGTGTCAGTGTGTTGGCAGCAGCCACTCAATGTTAGTGGTGGCTGTTTAACAGTCTGATGGCCTTGAGATAGAAGCTGTTTTTCAGTCTCTCGGTCCCAGCTTTGATGCACCTGTACTGACCTCGCCTTCTGGATGATAGCGGGGTGAACAGGCAGTGGCTCGGGTGGTTGTTGTCCTTGATGATCTTTATGGCCTTCCTGTGACATCGGTTGGTGTAGGTGTCCTGGAGGGCAGGTAGTTTGCCCCCGGTGATGCGTTGTGCAGACCTCACTACCCTCTGGAGAGCCTTACGGTTGAGGGCGGTGCAGTTGCCATACCAGGCGGTGATACAGCCCGCCAGGATGCTCTCGATTGCGCTTCTGTAGAAGTTTGTGAGTGCTTAAGGTGACAAGTCGAATTTCTTCAGCCTCCTGAGGTTGAAGAGGCGCTGCTGCGCCTTCTTCACGATGCTGTCTGTGTGAGTGGACCAATTCAGTTTGTCTGTGATGTGTATGCCGAGGAACTTAAAACTTGCTACCCTCTCCACTACTGTTCCATCGATGTGGATAGGGGGGTGTTCCCTCTGCTGTTTCCTGAAGTCCACAATCATCTCCTTAGTTTTGTTGACGTTGAGTGTGAGGTTATTTTCCTGACACCACACTCCGAGGGCCCTCACCTCCTCCCTGTAGGCAGTCTCGTCGTTGTTGGTAATCAAGCCTACCACTGTTGTGTCGTCCGCAAACTTGATGATTGAGTTGGAGGCGTGCGTGGCCACGCAGTCGTGGGTGAACAGGGAGTACAGGAGAGGGCTCAGAACGCACCCTTATGGGGCCCCAGTGTTGAGGATCAGCGGGGTGGAGATGTTGTTGCCTACCCTCACCACCTGGGGGCGGCCCGTCAGGAAGTCCAGTACCCAGTTGCACAGGGCGGGGTCGAGACCCAGGGTCTCGAGCTTGATGACGAGCTTGGAGGGTACTATGGTGTTGAATGCCGAGCTGTAGTCAATGAACAGCATTCTCACATAGGTATTAGTCTCCACATCCTGTCTGTCTCCAGAGAGACTAGGATAATGATGGAGATGGATTGGGGTTTGGAAAGAAACAGAAAGATTTGGGGGAGGGATGAAAAGGTGTGTGTGTGTGTGTGTGTGTGTGCCTAGTAGACTGTCCCTATAGCTCTGAGGTAACATGGTTATGGAGAGAGGAGCAGTCTGCAGGGCAGGCCACCCCAGACCCATAATGTATAGAGCATATGGAGCTACTCCACAATAAGGAAAGGCAGCAGGAGAATGACGTCTTCATTAATGGGCCTTGTGGTAAAGATATATATATATATATATACACACACACACATTGGGCCGTTATCCTAGAAAAGGCCATTCTCTATCAGCTTTGGCACCACAGTGGTGGAAAAACCCAATTGTCATACTTCAGTCATTTTCTATTGGGGTGTCTTTTTACTTTTTCTCGAGTTAAAGTGAAAGGCACCCAGTAAGATATGACTTGAGTAAGTCTAAAAGTATTTCGTTTTAAATATACCTAAGTATCAATATAAATCATAATTAATTTTATATTTCTTATATTAAGCAAACCAGACAGCACGATGATCATTTTAGTTTTTTGCCGATAGCTTAGACAATCATTTACAAACAAAGCATTTGTGACTAACTGGTTCAATTGGGTCTTATGTAGCAAAATTGGAAATGTTTTTTTTTTTACATTGGATAAAAGTAGAGACTCAGAGCTATAAAATTGTGTATAATACACTACATTTTAGGAACAATGGGGAAAGTAATTCTGCTTTGAAAGTTGATGAAGTTGTATCCCCACTTTTGAGAAAATTGCCCTTGAATGTTTTGGTACCTACTGGAGAGCTCTTCTTTGTCTACACCAACTCAACACCCACCCATCTCTTTAAGGATTCACATGTGAGGCCATGTGCTAAACAGAGTGAGTACGGTAGTGTATTAGTAGACAGAGTGAGTACTGTAGTGTACCAAACAGAGTGAGTACGGTAGTGTACCAAACAGAGTGAGTACGGTAGTGTACCAAACAGAGTGAGTACGGTAGTGTACCAAACAGAGTGAGTACGGTAGTGTACCAAACAGAGTGAGTACGGTAGTGTACCAAACAGAGTGAGTACGGTAGTGTACCAAACAGAGTGAGTACGGTAGTGTACCAAACAGAGTGAGTACGGTAGTGTACCAAACAGAGTGAGTACGGTGTAGTGTACCAAACAGAGTGAGTACGGTAGTGTACCAAACAGAGTGAGTACGGTAGTGTACCAAACAGAGTGAGTACGGTAGTGTACCAAACAGAGTGAGTACGGTAGTGTACCAA
This sequence comes from Oncorhynchus tshawytscha, assembly GCF_018296145.1. Taxonomy (NCBI): domain Eukaryota; kingdom Metazoa; phylum Chordata; class Actinopteri; order Salmoniformes; family Salmonidae; genus Oncorhynchus; species Oncorhynchus tshawytscha. The sequence continues at coordinate 41,689,421 of NC_056450.1, read as the reverse complement.
AGAGTGAGTACAGAGTGAGTACGGTAGTGTACCAAACAGAGTGAGTACGGTAGTGTACCAAACAGAGTGAGTACGGTAGTGTACCAAACAGAGTGAGTACGGTAGTGTACCAAACAGAGTGTAGTACGGTAGTGTACCAAACAGTGAGTGGTAGTGTACCAAACAGAGTGAGTACGGTAGTGTACCAAACAGAGTGTGTACCAAACAGAGTGAGTACGGTGAGTGTGTACCAAACAGAGTGAGTACGGTAGTGTACCAAACAGAGTGAGTACGGTAACAGAGTGAGTACGGTAGTGTACCAAACAGAGTGAGTACGGTAGTGTACCAAACAGAGTGAGTACGGTAGTGTACCAAACAGAGTGAGTACGGTAGTGTACCAAACAGAGTGAGTACGGTAGTGTACCAAACAGAGTGAGTACGGTAGTGTACCAAACAGAGTGAGTAGTAAACAGAGTGAGTACGGTAGTGTACCAAACAGAGTGAGTACGGTAGTGTACCAAACAGAGTGAGTACGGTAGTGTACCAAACAGAGTGAGTACGGTAGTGTACCAAACAGAGTGAGTACGGTAGTGTACCAAACAGAGTGAGTACGGTAGTGTACCAAACAGAGTGAGTACGGTAGTGTACCAAACAGAGTGAGTACGGTAGTGTATTAGTAAAAACAGAGTGAGTACGGTAGTGTACCAAACAGAGTGAGTACGGTAGTGTACCAAACAGAGTGAGTAAACAAACAGAGTGAGTACGGTAGTGTACCAAACAGAGTGAGTACGGTAGTGTAGCAAACAGAGTGAGTACGGTAGTGTAGCAAACAGAGTGAGTACGGTAGTGTACCAAACAGAGTGAGTACGGTAGTGTACCAAACAAACAGAGTGAGTACGGTAGTGTACCAAACAGAGTGAGTACGGTAGTGTACCAAACAGAGTGAGTACGGTAGTGTACCAAACAGAGTGAGTACGGTAGTGTATTAGTAAACAGAGTGAGTACGGTAGTGTATTAGTAAACAGAGTGAGTACGGTAGTGTAGCAAACAGAGTGAGTACGGTAGTGTACCAAACAGAGTGAGTACGGTAGTGTATTAGTAAACAGAGTGAGTACGGTAGTGTACCAAACAGAGTGAGTACGGTAGTGTAGCAAAAACAGAGTGAGTACGGTAGTGTATTAGTAAACAGAGTGAGTACGGTAGTGTACCAAACAGAGTGAGTACGGTAGTGTACCAAACAGAGTGAGTACGGTAGTGAGTGAGTACGGTAGTGTACCAAACAGAGTGAGTACGGTAGTGTACCAAACAGAGTGAGTACGGTAGTGTATTAGTAAACAGAGTGAGTACGGTAGTCATTATGAAAAAGTATGAACACAAAAACAACAAGCTGCTTGACATCAGCAGCCTGGCGGTCCAAAATAGCACAACGGGTGTATTTTAACACCAATAAACCCATCTGTTTAAAAATGAATTTAGTTTATGCCAATCTAGCAAACCAGGCAACTAAAAGCAACTTTCTAAACAATGTTTTGGTTCATTTCTACCCTGTTAGCTTGTTCGCTAGTTAGCTTGTTCGCTAGTTAGCTTGTTCGCCAGTTAGCTTGTTCGCTAACGTTAATGACAAAGCAAAAAGTTTTTGGGAAATTTGTATTTTTTTTTTAAACAAAACATGTAAATATCACATTTTACATAACCATTCCGACGCATTACTCGTTACTTTGTTTAAAGACCTTTGGCAGTGATTACAGCCTCGAGTCTTCTTGGATATGACACTACAAGCTTGGCACACCTGTATTTGGGGAGTTTCTCCCATTTTCTTCTCAGCAGATCCTCTCAAACTCTGTCAGGTTGAATGGGGAGCATCGCTGCACAGCTATTTTCAGGTCTCTCCAGAGATGTTCGATCAGTTTCAAGTCCGGACTCTGGCTGGGCAACTCAAGGATATTCAGAGACTTGTCCCGAAGCCACGCCTGCGTTGTCTTGGCTGTGGGCTTAGGGTTGTTGTCCTGTTGGAAGGTGAACCTTCGGCACCAGTCTGAGGTTCTGGGCACTCTGGGGCAGGTTTTCATCAAGGATCTCTTGGTACTTTGCTCCGTTCATCTTTCCTTGGATCCTGACTAGTCTCCCTCTTGAACTGCACTGTTGGTTAAGGGCTTGTAAGTAAACATTTCGTGGTAAGGTCTACACTTGTTGTATTCGGCGCATGTAACAAATAGTTTGATTTGATTTGACTAGTCTCCCAGTCCCTACCGCTGAAAAACATCCCCACAGCATGATGCTGCCACCACCATGCTTCACCATAGGGATGGTGCCAGGTTTCCTCCAGACGTGACGCTTGGCATTTAGGCCAAAGAGTTCAATCTTGGTTTCATTGGACCAGAGAATCAGTCCTTCAGGTGCCTTTTTGCAAACTCCAAACTCTATGCAAATGTTGTTAATCACAAGGCTAATATAAGTCCCAAAAGGAAGGAAAACCGATTGTCATCTGTAGCACCATAGACTCCACTGATCAGCCAAAACTAGCTCAATAATGCTGTGCATGAACACATTCCTATTGAATATGCATTCCCCTTTACTGTGAGTAGCCCTATGCCGTTTTGCCATTTCAAATCAAATTATTTTTGGGATTTTAAAATGTACACATTTATGCATAGATGGCTGTCTATTCTAAATTTGTCATAAACATTTTTAAAATTGAATGATGCTGAATATCGGCCTAAAATTTCGCCCAATCTGCCTCCTGGACCCCCAAAAAAACGGTTTCGTCATCGGCCCTAAAAAACAAAATCCATATTGTTCGTTTCTATAAACCGGGGCACTCAGAGCTCTGTCTATTTATCTGTTTTACGTCTCATTAGGCAGAATGATCCGGAATGACCTCGGGGCCTCCTTTGTCTAGGATTATGGTTTCTGGGCTATTGTGGCCCCTGGGGTGGTGGATGGAGTTTAAGATAATGATCATTGATCTGTGGTGGGTGAATCACAGCTGCATCTTCCATTTTTTTATTAAATTATAATGTGAGATAATATAGATTGGTTGATCAAGGTAATGAAGCAAGGTGACCAGACATGTTATGTTGCGACTCATGGACACGTAAAGGCAAGGTTTCCCCTGTATTTATTTAGTAGTGGCACAGTTTTTCAATACATTTTCATATTTGGAGCCAATGTTCCCTCAATGTTTGTTTTTTTAAGCATTGAGAAAATTTCAGGTCTGCTGTGCACCGACTTGAACATTGTGAAAAATCCTGTGCAACTTCCAGCTCCCATTTACTGTGAACACTGAGGCTGTACCTGAGGCTGTACCTGCTTTAAGTTACAGTTTTACTGTGAACACTGAGGCTGTACCTGAGGCTGTACCTGAGGCTGTACCTGAGGCTGTACCTGAGGCTGTACCTGAGGCTGTACCTGAGGCTGTACCTGAGGCTGTACCTGAGGCTGTACCTGAGGCTGTACCTGAGGCTGTACCTGAGGCTGTACCTGAGGCTGTACCTGAGGCTGTACCTGCTTTAAGTTACAGGTTTACTGTGAACACTGAGGCTGTACCTGAGGCTGTACCTGAGGCTGTACCTGAGGCTGTACCTGAGGCTGTACCTGCTTTAAGTTACAGTTTTACTGTGAACACTGAGGCTGTACCTGCTTTAAGTTACAGTTTTACTGTGAACACTGAGGCTGTACCTGAGGCTGTACCTGAGGCTGTACCTGAGGCTGTACCTGAGGCTGTACCTGAGGCTGTACCTGAGGCTGTACCTGAGGCTGTACCTGAGGCTGTACCTGAGGCTGTACCTGAGGCTGTACCTGAGGCTGTACCTGCTTTAAGTTACAGTTTTACTGTGAACACTGAGGCTGTACCTGAGGCTGTACCTGCTTTAAGTTACAGTTTTACTGTGAACACTGAGGCTGTACCTGAGGCTGTACCTGCTTTAAGTTACAGTTTTACTGTGAACACTGAGGCTGTACCTGAGGCTGTACCTGAGGCTGTACCTGAGGCTGTACCTGAGGCTGTACCTGAGGCTGTACCTGAGGCTGTACCTGAGGCTGTAGCTGAGGCTGTACCTGCTTTAAGTTACAGGTTTACTGTGAACACTGAGGCTGTACCTGAGGCTGTACCTGCTTTAAGTTACAGTTTTACTGTGAACACTGAGGCTGTACCTTCTTTAAGTTACAGGTTTACTGTGAACACTGAGGCTGTACCTGAGGCTGTACCTGCTTTAAGTTACAGTTTTACTGTGAACACTGAGGCTGTACCTGAGGCTGTACCTGCTTTAAGTTACAGGTTTACTGTGAACACTGAGGCTGTAGCTGAGGCTGTACCTGCTTTAAGTTACAGTTTTACTGTGACACTGAGGCTGTACCTGAGGCTGTACCTGAGGCTGAGGCTGTACCTGAGGCTGTACCTGAGGCTGTACCTGAGGCTGTACCTGAGGCTGTACCTGAGGCTGTACCTGAGGCTGTACCTGAGGCTGTACCTGCTTTAAGTTACAGTTTTACTGTGAACACTGAGGCTGTAGCTGAGGCTGTAGCTGAGGCTGTACCTGAGGCTGTACCTGAGGCTGTACCTGAGGCTGTACCTGAGGCTGTACCTGAGGCTGTACCTGAGGCTGTACCTGAGGCTTTACCTACAGGCTTACTGAGGCTGTACACTGAGGCTGTACCTGAGGCTGTACCTGACAGGTTTACTGTACACTGAGGCTGTACCTGAGGCTGTACCTGAGGCTGTACCTGAGGCTGTACCTGAGGCTGTACCTGAGGCTGTACCTGAGGCTGTACCTGAGGCTGTACCTGAGGCTGTACCTGAGGCTGTACCTGAGGCTGTACCTGCTTTAAGTTACAGTTTTACTGTGAACACTGAGGCTGTACCTGAGGCTGTACCTGAGGCTGTACCTGAGGCTGTACCTGAGGCTGTACCTGAGGCTGTACCTGAGGCTGTACCTGAGGCTGTACCTGAGGCTGTACCTGAGGCTGTACCTGCTTTAAGTTACAGTTTTACTGTGAACACTGAGGCTGTACCTGCTTTAAGTTACAGTTTTACTGTGAACACTGAGGCTGTACCTGAGGCTGTACCTGCTTTAAGTTACAGGTTTACTGTGAACACTGAGGCTGTACCCGCTTTAAGTTACAGTTTTACTGTGAACACTGAGGCTGTACCTGAGGCTGTACCTGCTTTAAGTTACAGTTTTACTGTGAACACTGAGGCTGTACCTGAGGCTGTACCTGCTTTAAGTTACAGGTTTACTGTGAACACTGAGGCTGTACCTGAGGCTGTACCTGCTTTAAGTTACAGTTTTACTGTGAACACTGAGGCTGTACCTGCTTTAAGTTACAGTTTTACTGTGAACACTGAGGCTGTAGCTGAGGCTGTACCTGCTTTAAGTTACAGTTTTACTGTGAACACTGAGGCTGTAGCTGAGGCTGTACCTGCTTTAAGTTACAGTTTTACTGTGAACACTGAGGCTGTACCTGAGGCTGTACCTGCTTTAAGTTACAGTTTTACTGTGAACACTGAGGCTGTACCTGAGGCTGTACCTGCTTTAAGTTACAGGTTTACTGTGAACACTGAGGCTGTACCTGCTTTAAGTTACAGGTTTACTGTGAACACTGAGGCTGTACCTGAGGCTGTACCTGCTTTAAGTTACAGTTTTACTGTGAACACTGAGGCTGTAGCTGCTTTAAGTTACAGTTTTACTGTGAACACTGAGGCTGTACCTGAGGCTGTACCTGCTTTAAGTTACAGGTTTACTGTGAACACTGAGGCTGTACCCACTTTAAGTTACAGTTTTACTGTGAACACTGAGGCTGTACCTGAGGCTGTACCTGCTTTAAGTTACAGTTTTACTGTGAACACTGAGGCTGTACCTACTTTAAGTTACAGGTTTACTGTGAACACTGAGGCTGTACCCACTTTAAGTTACAGGTTTACTGTGAACACTGAGGCTGTACCCACTTTAAGTTACAGTTTTACTGTGAACACTGAGGCTGTAGCTGAGGCTGTACCTGCTTTAAGTTACAGTTTTACCGTGAACACTGAGGCTGTACCTGCTTTAAGTTACAGTTTTACTGTGAACACTGAGGCTGTACCTGCTTTAAGTTACAGTTTTACTGTGAACACTGAGGCTGTACCTGCTTTAAGTTAGTTTTACTGTGAACACTGAGGCTGTACCCACTTTAAGTTAGTTTTACTGTGAACACTGAGGCTGTATCTGCTTTAAGTTACAGTTTTACTGTGAACACTGAGGCTGTAGCTGCTTTAAGTTACATTTTTACTGTGAACACTGAGGCTGTACCCACTAAGTTACAGTTTTACTGTGAACACTGAGGCTGTACCTGCTTTAAGTTAACATTGGCCAAGTAGGCTACTGTGGCTATTTGATCATAATGTAGGCCTACCAGAGTGGCCTACCATCAAAAACAATGGAGAAAAATACATCCCATAACATTTTAACATGGAAATAGCTGTTCTATCATTCAGCCTACAGCAACAGCCAATGTGTGGTGTTCAATGTAGAACCTACATTCCATGAGACCCCTGGGGAATAAAACATGCAGGACTTGACATTAACCTGTCGATCCACTTGTCCTTCAGACAATGAAGTGACTGGAAATGTTGTGTGATTTGATACAGGAAACCTCTTTACAAAATAAAATGCATTATTATTATTATTATTATTATTATTATTATTATTATTATTATTCCTGTAACATTATTACTGTAACATTATTCCTGTAACATTATCCTACTTATTATGCTAGCCTCTTCCTACTTATTATGCTAGCCTCTTCCTACTTATTATGCTAGCCTCTTCCTACTTATTATGCTAGCCTCTTCCTACTTATTATGCTAGCCTCTTCCTACTTATTATGCTAGCCTCTTCCTACTTATTATGCTAGCCTCTTCCTAAGCCTTCTCAAAATACATCTCTGCCCCTTTAAGACAAAAAATATATATATAATTTAACTAACTTGCTTTTCAAAGGTGTCTAGAAATGTACATGTTTTGTGCTCTTGTATGAAACGATCACTCCCCTATTGCTGACTACAAATGATCTATAACGGGGCTAATAACTCACTAACGGGGCTAATAACTCACTAACGGGGCTAATAACTCACTAACGGGGCTAATAACTCACTAACGGGGCTAATAACTCACTAACGGGGCTAATAACTCACTAACGGGGCTAATAACTCACTAACGGGGCTAATAACTCACTAACTTGCAACAGATATGAACAAAATGTGCACACGTGGCTACATGCAGCTCTTGCTGTGATTCAAAACAAGAGCATCTACCTACGACCGCTCATGCTGTAAACACAGTCCAGTTCAAAGTAAATGTCACAGGTCCATATATGGCAATGGTATTTGCATATAGGCCTACTGCAGCTCTGATTTGGTTATGCCGCATTGGTCTGTGTCGACTAGTATGGGCTGAGTCATGCACAGTAGAATCCCACTCCGATGAGTTCTGCCTATGACAAAATCTCTTGCGTTGTTCGTTATGTTGCATTGAAAGTGGCTAATATTGCGTTGATTAGATCACAATTGCCACAGTAAAGGGAAATGTTGATAGTGTTAACAGGTATAACTCTAGAACAGTGGTCACCAACCTTTTCTGAGTTAAGATCCCTTTTCTGAGTCAAAATGCAAGCCTAGATCAACTGCTCAGATTATTATTTTTTTTAAACATGACTTGAAAAAACGTCACATTATCTTACCCCCCTCAATAAAAGCCATAGTACAACCTATGTGCTGTGGTAATTTCATTGTTTACTCTGTAACCTGTTAGTTCATATGCCTCGACACCGTGATATACAGGCCTAGAGGCAGAGACCATAAGAAGACACAGTGGCAGAATAAATTCAACCACACCTTTTTGTTTTCATCACAAAACCGTAGCGCAACCTCTGTCCTGTGAAGTCCACAAAGCATTATTGTATGTAACAAACCATTACATGACCTACAGCAAGTTAATGTTTATGACGTGTTCGGTCTACTGCCTACTACTATTGAGCTGCCTCCACTATTCCAGTGTCATTATCATCTATGCTTAATAGAGTGACATCTCAAAAGATACCAAAAACAATTGTCATACAGTACACACTTTTTGCTGTTGTTGCTGTCCTAGGCTACCTGGCTAAATTACTTACTCGCTAGCCTAACTTCCTTTCACGGGGCAACAATGCGCCGGGCCAGCTAGTTAACATTAATCTAGTGACATGTTGAACTTCCATCCTCAGGCCAGGGGGGTACAGTGTATGAATTTTTTTTATTTTTTTTATTTTTTTATCAATCATTTCTCGAATAAGGAGACTGAACATCATATACTGTAGTGTTAGCTCATCCAAATGGCTTTGATTTCTCTATCTGTACAGCTGCCACTGCTAACTTGATTTCCTTGCGGGTTTTTTTCTCCTCTCCGTTCCTGTTTTCTTAAATTTGCTCAGATTTGATTGATGAGTTCCTAAGTTATCTTTTTGATTCAAAGGTCACACGAGTTGAGGAGCAGAAGACCAGTAACTAACGTTTCAATCCGCGATGGCAAACAGTGAATGGTAACAGCGCCGACTCCAGTCTAACCGTTAGTCTCATACGGTCACACAGATCTTCAGAACCTCCGTACGTTTCTGGTCTCTGAAATTACAGCTGCCACTCGGCTCCAAACTGCCATCGACGCCGCTCTGGATGGTGTCCGATCCGCTGCGGATGAACAAGGCCGCCGAATTGACGGCTTTGAACATGACCTGTTCAAAGCCGGGGGGGAGCTGCAGTTCGACTCCCGCTAGGACGCCCAGTATTCAACTGTTTATTTTTTTATGTTTTTTCAAATCAGACGGGTTCAACCTCTCTTTCTTATGGGGATAACTTAAGACTCTATCTTAGAGGATTAATTATTTCTTATTCTTCTCATTTAAACAAATCAGGGAAAGCTAGACTAGAAGAACTATCTAAAGCCGTCCTTGACTTAGCCCACCAACATGCCTTGACTCCATCTCCATAATAATCTAATATAAGCAACGTTTTGAATTTACGGTCTGAATTGAATCTCTTGTCCAGATGTTTTGTTTCTTGTACAGATGCAGAACGGTTTCTATTGCATTCACATGGTACCTACTATGAACAATGCGACAGGGCTGCTAGCACACCTATTAAAACGCAGCGCTAACTGCCCGTCTGATTTCCCCAAATTTAAAGATTGCTCTCATAGCTTGATTTCTGACCCTACGGGGATCAACGACACCTTCAAATATTTTTTTATTCCTTCCTGTAGACGTCTGAATATCCATCAGATACAATATGACTCCATTTTTGGGGGTGTGAACTGGAGACTCCCACAGTTGAGACTAAAACTGTTTTTAGTTTTGTAGGCTAGGCTATCCTATTTAATTTATGGGGCTTGATTTATGGATCAAGCCTCATTCTGATCTGATTCCCAATGGTCAGTGTAAAAAATAAAATAAAAAATAAGAAAAAATATCTACCCCCTTTTCTCCCCAATTTTCTCCCCAATTTGGTGGTATCCACTTGTTAGTAGTTACTATCTTGTCTCATCGCTACAACTCCCGTACGGGCTCGGGAGAGACAAAGGTCGAAAGCCTTGCGTCCTCCGAAACACAACCCAACCAAGCCGCACTGCTTCTTAACACAGTGCGCATCCAACCCGGAAGCCAGCCGCACCAATGTGTCGGAGGAAACACAGTGCACCTGGCAACCTGGTTAGCGTGCACTGCGCCCGGCCCGCCACAGGAGTTGCTGGTGCGCGATGAGACAAGGATATCCCTACCGGCCAAAACCCTCCCTAACCCAGACGACGCTAGGCCAATTGTGCATCACCCCACGGACCTCCCGGTCACGGCCTGCTGCGACAGAGCCTGAGCACGAACCCAGAGTCTCTGGTGGCACAGCTAGCGCTGCGATGCAGTGCCCTAGACCACTGCGCCACCCGGGAGGCCAAAGATGTCTCCTTTTGATAAAACAGGAAGTGTAAAGATGTCTCCTTTTGATAAAACAGGAAGTGTAAAGATGTCTCCTTTTGATGAAACATGAAGTGTGCAGATGATAGTTTATTATGTTGCTCCAGCGGTTCTGAATTTCTGATGTGCCCGACTGTCCACATTTTACTGTGCACTAACCTTTTGATTGTAACCTTCTTTTTTGAATGATTTGGGAGTTTCATTTATATGTTACAGCACTTTGATTTCAGTATTTAAATATGTTTAGATGAGACCAAATGATCTGTTTCTGTCTTCCGTCCTTTTCTAAAAATCGGACAGATGGGGCTGTATGGTCTAGGGTAGGCTAGAGGTCTGATGTGATAGTCTGCCTATAACTCTGTTCCTGTTCTACTCAGAGATAATCGAATTGGAAATCGGGCTGGAAAATGCAATGCAATGCATGTCTGTTAAATTTGGAACACTCGGCCCCCGCCCCGCGTACTCGGCCAGTCAGGAGCCGCTACTGTGTTGTGGACCTGGTATAATCCTTTTAACTAAATGACACGTGCTAAAAATCTAATCAAATGTATTGGTCACATACACACCTTTTGGCAGATTGTTATTGCGGGTGTAGTGAAATGCTTACGCTCCAACAGTGCAGTAATATCTAACTAAATGTTCCTAGCTCCAACAGTGCAGTAATATCTAACTAAATGTTCCTAGCTCCAACAGTGCAGTAATATCTAACTAAATGTTTCTAGCTCCAACAGTGCAGTAATATCTAACTAAATGCTGTTGTTTCTAGCTCCAACAGTGCAGTAATATCTAACTAAATGCTGGTGTTCCTAGCTCCAACAGTGCAGTAATATCTAACTAAATGTTCTTAGCTCCAACAGTGCAGTAATATCTAACTAAATGTTTCTAGCTCCAACAGTGCAGTAATATCTAACTAAATGTTTCTAGCTCCAACAGTGCAGTAATATCTAACTAAATGTTTCTAGCTCCAACAGTGCAGTAATATCTAACTAAATGTTTCTAGCTCCAACAGTGCAGTAATATCTAACTAAATGTTCCTAGCTCCAACAGTGCAGTAATATCTAACTAAATGTTCCTAGCTCCAACAGTGCAGTAATATCTAACTAAATGCTGGTGTTCCTAGCTCCAACAGTGCAGTAATATCTAACTAAATGTTCCTAGCTCCAACAGTGCAGTAATATCTAACTAAATGTTCCTAGCTCCAACAGTGCAGTAATATATGTAACTAAATGCTGGTGTTCCTAGCTCCAACAGTGCAGTAATATCTAACTAAATGCTGGTGTTCCTAGCTCCAACAGTGCAGTAATATCTAACTAAATGTTCCTAGCTCCAACAGTGCAGTAATATCTAACTAAATGTTCCTAGCTCCAACAGTGCAGTAATATCTAACTAAATGTTCCTAGCTCCAACAGTGCAGTAATATCTAACTAAATGTTCCTACCTCCAAGAGTGCAGTAATATCTAACTAAATGCTGGTGTTCCTAGCTCCAACAGTGCAGTAATATCTAACTAAATGCTGGTGTTCCTAGCTCCAACAGTGCAGTAATATCTAACTAAATGTTCCTAGCTCCAACAGTGCAGTAATATCTAACTAAATGTTCCTAGCTCCAACAGTGCAGTAATATCTAACTAAATGTTCCTAGCTCCAACAGTGCAGTAATATCTAACTAAATGTTCCTACCTCCAAGAGTGCAGTAATATCTAACTAAATGCTGGTGTTCCTACCTCCAAGAGTGCAGTAATATCTAACTAAATGCTGGTGTTCCTAACTCCAACAGTGCAGTAATATCTAACTAAATGTTCCTAGCTCCAACAGTGCAGTAATATCTAACTAAATGCTGGTGTTCCTACCTCCAAGAGTGCAGTAATATCTAACTAAATGTTCCTAGCTCCAACAGTGCAGTAATATATGTAACTAAATGCTGGTGTTCCTAGCTCCAACAGTGCAGTAATATCGAACTAAATGCTGGTGTTCCTACCTCCAAGAGTGCAGTAATATCTAACAATTCACCACAATACACACAAAACTAAAAGTATGGAATTAAGAAATATATAAGTATTAGGATGAGCAATGTCGGAGTGGCATTGACTAAAATACAGTATATACACATGAGATGAGTAAAGCAGTATGTAAACCTTATTAAAGTGGCCAGTGATTCCATGTCTATGTATATAGGGCAGCAGCTTCTAAGGTGCAGGGTTGAGTAACCGGGTGGAAGCCGGCTAGTGATGGCTATTTAACAGTCTGATGGCCTTGAGATAGAAGCTTTTTTTCAGTCTCTCGGTCCCAGCTTTGATGCACCTGCACTGACCTCTCCTTCTGGAGGTTAGTACGCAACGGTGAGTACAGAGTGCGTTGTATACCCGTGCTTAGTATACGGAGAGTGTGTGACAAAGGGCAAACTGATCTGCTGTCATCATGTTTTAGGAGGACGTGGCCTCCCCTGTTTGACTGTCACTGTTAGTTCTGAAAATCTCCCTGTTCTGTGTTAGTAGAAGACGAAGAACCTGGAGATGGAGCGAAGGGTTGAGCCTGTGACCGTAACGCAGGACGACAGTCCGAGAACACACTGACCTGCCCCAAACACACTTAGCAGTCCATATACAAGGGCCTGTCTATATCAGACACGGTCACTAGAGCGGGATCCGAGCCACATCGCCATGCTCTTTAGTGTCTTGGCAAGGAAACAAAACACACAGCAGATCTAACTTATTCAGGATAACATCCCTGGTGTTGGAAACAAAACATCATTATGATGTCATCCAGACATTATGATGTCATCCAGACATTATGATGTCATCCAGAGTCACATGTATTTATTTTCCAGGTTATAGAACACTATGTTACGTACAGAAGGTTTTTAAAAGGACAGGTTTTTTTCTGCCATGGAAAGATTTGCAATATTTGAGCTACTGGTATTATCCCAGCCCTAACAATCAACACATACTTCCCTAAGCCTGCTATATACACACACACCGCTAACCACCAACGTGTACTGACCTGCCCATAGCTAATACACAGCTAACCACCAACGCGTACTGACCTGCCCATAGCTAACACTAACACACAGCTAACCACCAACGCATACTGACCTGCCCATAGCTAACACACAGCTAACCACCAACGCATACTGACCTGCCCATAGCTAATACTAACACACAGCTAACCACCAACGCGTACTGACCTGCCCATAGCTAACACTAACACACATCTATCCACCAACGTGTACTGACCTGCCCATAGCTAACACACAGCTAACCACCAACGTGTACTGACCTGCCCATAGCTAACACACAGCTAACCACCAACGTGTACTGACCTGCCCATAGCTAACACACAGCTAACCACCAACGCGTACTGACCTGCCCATAGCTAATACTAACACACAGCTAACCACCAACGCGTACTGACCTGCCCATAGCTAACACACAGCTAACCACCAACGCGTACTGACCTGCCCATAGCTAATACTAACACACAGCTAACCACCAACGCGTACTGACCTGCCCATAGCTAACACACAGCTAACCACCAACGCGTACTGACCTGCCCATAGCTAACACACAGCTAACCACCAACGCGTACTGACCTGCCCATAGCTAACACACAGCTAACCACCAACGCGTACTGACCTGCCCATAGCTAACACACAGCTAACCACCAACGCGTACTGACCTGCCCATAGCTAACACTAACACACAGCTAACCACCAACGCGTACTGACCTGCCCATAGCTAATACTAACACACAGCTAACCACCAACGCGTACTGACCTGCCCATAGCTAACACACAGCTAACCACCAACGCGTACTGACCTGCCCATAGCTAACACACAGCTAACCACCAACGCGTACTGACCTGCCCATAGCTAACACACAGCTAACCACCAACGCGTACTGACCTGCCCATAGCTAACACTAACACACAGCTAACCACCAACGCGTACTGACCTGCCCATAGCTAACACACAGCTGACCACCAACGCGTACTGACCTGCCCATAGCTAACACACAGCTAACCACCAACGCGTACTGACCTGCCCATAGCTAACACTAACACACAGCTAACCACCAACGTGTATTGACCTGCCCATAGCTAACACAGAGCTAACCACCAACGCGTACTGACCTGCCCATAGCTAACACTAACACACAGCTAACCACCAACGCGTACTGACCTGCCCATAGCTAACACTAACACACAGCTATCCACCAACGCATACTGACCTGCCCATAGCTAACACACAGCTAACCACCAACGCATACTGACCTGCCCATAGCTAACACTAACACACAGCTAACCACCAACGTGTACTGACCTGCCCATAGCTAACACTAACACACAGCTAACCACCAACGCGTACTGACCTGCCCATAGCTAACACTAACACACAGCTAACCACCAACGCGTACTGACCTGCCCATAGCTAACACTAACACACAGCTAACCACCAACGCGTACTGACCTGCCCATAGCTAACACACAGCTAACCACCAACGCGTACTGACCTGCCCATAGCTAACACACAGCTAACCACCAACGCGTACTGACCTGCCCATAGCTAACACTAACACATACTAACTGTCTGAAAGCTGTAAAACACAGAAACACATGCCGCTGGTTGACAGGATGCCTGGTTTAATGGCATGGCTTTAGTGGCTCCATCTAGGCAGCGGAGCCTCCGCTTGGTTCGGTCTGTGTATTGGAGCTGTGTTGTATCAGTGTGTTTTAGGCCTAGTGAGGGTTGTTATGGCGACGTGACGGGGTGTCGACCATCTGGTGAGGGTTTTAGTGGACAGGCCCTTACACACACACACACAGACTCCTAATGGCAGCTGTGGCAACAGGATTCTGTAACCACGGCAACTCTACATCTATCCCTCACGGTCTCGTATTTTTTATTATTTTTTATCCTCAACACCTGATTTCTCTCACATATCACCTCCCTTTATTCAGAACATGGCATCGCTTGACACCGTCTAACTTGAGTAGCTGCTAACCAGGCAGAATTGTCAACCACCCCATTGGTAGCTGCTATGACTGGCTACTCATGGTGTGTTTCTGTACATGGGGGAGGGGGGGGGTAGTAGGTTAATTCACATTGACACATCAATAAGAGGCAACGGTGTAATTAAGGAAGCGGCTTTCTGCCCAGATATCACCTGAGGTGGTGTGCCACACTTTAACCCCTCCCCCTTAAGCGCTATGGGCCCCCCACACACACTAGCCTTTAGTCACTGATCTAGGACCAGTTTAGCTTACCCATAGCCTAAACCCTTACCACTATGGAGGCATATAAAATAATGATCTCAGATCAGTCAGTGTCTAGGGCTTTCCACCCTTGGTTAATCCCAACAGGGCTTTCAGAGGAAATGATCAGATTATCCTGAACCAGCGGGCTGTCCTCCTGCTACTTGGTGGTGAGGCTGTTCTTACTGCCTGCCTGTCGGGGTTATTTTCGTGCACAAGCCCTGTCAGAACAGGCAGGCAAAGTGAGACAGAGGCCATGAATAGCCTAAAAAAATTACCCAGAGGGAGAGGGTCATGGAGTTTGGACTTGCTATAAAAAAATGTTTTTTTAAAGTGTGAGGAAAGGTCAACTCCTTTGTCTGTTGGCTAATAGGCTGCATGGCTTTCATGAGCTGAACCAGTCCTGTGACCCATCAGATTATACTGTCAAACAACAAGTGTACAGGCCTTCTCTAGGAGAACAGGTAGATCAGTGGGAGGCCTTCCAGGCCAGAGATGAAAGGAAGGGAACCATGGTAGTGTGTAGAACCAGTCAGTCAGTAACACATAGTAATGTTAGATTAGATTAGTTGGCCTGAATGAGTTCCCAGGTTCCTAAATTAACCAATGAACCAGGGGTTGGCCTCTTCCTGTGTGTGCCAATCAGTCAGTGAAGAGGAGAATAGTCTGTCTCTCCGAGCCCCACGGCGTGACACACACACACACACCATGGCTCGTAGTCCTAGCTACCCCTCTGCTCCATCATTTCTCTTCACTGATCTCTCAACTTCTCTCCTCTGTTTACTCCCTCGGTGGCTGTGAGGGGTGAGCCGGCTGGCCCTCGGTGGCTGTGAGGGGTGAGCCGGCTGGCCCTCGGTGGCTGTGAGGGGTGAGCCGGCTGGCCCTCGGTGGCTGTGAGGGGTGAGCCGGCTGGCCCTCGGTGGCTGTGAGGGGTGAGCCGGCTGGCCCTCGGTGGCTGTGAGGGGTTGAGCCGACTGGCGCTGTGCCACAGATGAAGTGTGATTTCTACCAGCAGCTAGCCAGGGTTTGCCTGGGGTTTTCTCGTAAGGGGGCAAAAATCCGTCCTCTCCTCCGTGACCCGGAAACCGATGTGGTCGAAGTGTGTCAATTCGTTAGTAGGAAGACTGTCGTCCCCTCCTTTTGGCAAGGAAGCACACCTCTCTGGAATGCAGCCTTGCTCCCTCCACAGAGACCAACATGCATCTTTCTCTCTCACAAGGATATGTTATGTAGGCCAAATGCTATGAGGTTGTTATGATGCATTAGGTGTGTAATCCGTGTGACTATTTTGTCTGAGATGCGGGGAGGTTTTTCCATGAAATTCGAGGATATTTGAAGGAAACAAGATCAAAGTATGATGGAAAAGGGACTCTTGCTACTGGTTCCCTTCCCTCATGTTAAAACACCTGGATTCATTATTAAAGGGACAAAGTGACGTCACCCTAACTCTCATTTTAATACACCAATAGGAACCGTCTCTTACCTAATTTAAATAAGTACCGTATTGTAGTCAACATCGGGAGAAGGCATGTTTGCAGAGGGCCGTGGTTTATATAGCTCGATAGCTACTCTACCGGTGCCAATATTTGACTGTAGGGTGTCAGCTAACATGATTAAAAGTTTACCCTATTAATTAATGGCAAAGATACTTATGTTCCCCTTTCATCTGTGTCTGGTTGGTAGCTAGTGACTGGCTAGCTAGGTCTTCATCTGTGTCTGGTGTTAGCTAGCTAGGTCTTCATCTGTCTGGTTGGTAGCTAGTGACTGACTAGCTAGGTCTTCATCTGTGTCTGGTGTTCACTAGCTACCAACCAGACAGATGAAGACCTAGCTAGCCAGTCACTAGCTAACACCAGACACAGATGAAGACCTAGCTAGCCAGTCACTAGCTAACACCAGACACAGATGAAGACCTAGCTAGCCAGTCACTAGCTAACACCAGACACAGATGAAAACCTAGCTAGCCAGTCACTAGCTATCAAAATGACTGTTCAAGAACTAAAAAAAAAAAGTTGTATTATTTGAATGTTTTTGTGAAAAATCGCTAGCTGTGATGTCTACTTTCTCAACTTCCTAATATTGAGCAAATGATACTCGTTGGATCTAGAGGTCTTCACGGGTCCAAAAACTACGGGGACGTCAAAATAAACTATTTACCAAATCTATACATTTTTAAATGTTGATTTACTTCTCCTCGCCATTGTCTTTTACCTGATAAGACGTGAAGAAGAAAACAAGGCCTAGCCTATGTGGTCCCTGGTTCGCCAGTATACCTGGGTGAGGGGGTTCCCTTGTCAAGAAAAGGTTTAGGAACCCTGGGCTATTTATTTATTTAACCAGGTAGGCCGTCTGTCTGCTAGTGTGGCCTGGCCAGTTGTCTGTCTGCTAGTGTGGCCTGGCCAGTTGTCTGTCTGCTAGTGTGGCCTGGCCAGTTGTCTGTCTGCTAGTGTGGCCTGGCCAGTTGTCTGTCTGCTAGTGTGGCCTGGCCAGTTGTCTGTCTGCTAGTGTGGCCTGGCCAGTTGTCTGTCTGCTAGTGTGGCCTGGCCAGTTGTCTGTCTGCTAGTGTGTACTTTCTGTCTGTCTGCTAGTGTAGAGTCATGTTTTATTTGATCATAGATATTTCTAGAATCTCACCGTCACTGAGTTTCCCCCCCCCCCTCCCCTCTCTCAGACTGGTGAGTGAGTGTGAGAGACAGAAGGAGAGAGCGAGAAGGAGTGGTCGTCATGGCAGCTGAAGCGCAGAGACAGCGTTCTCTGTCTACGTCAGGAGACTCGCTCTACCTGGTCCTGGGGATCAACAAGAACGCCACACCAGAGGACATCAAGAAGTCCTACAGGTAACACTATACCATGACAACAGGAAGTCCTACAGGTAACACTATACACCACTATACCAGGACAACAGGAAGTCCTACAGGTAACGCTATAGGCACGCTACACCACATATTACAGGTCACCGTTACTACACAGCCCCGCTAGCACGCCAGAGGACAACAGGAAGTCCTACAGGTAACGCTATAGGCACGCTACACCACATATTACAGCACACCGTAACTACACAGCACCGCTAGCCACGCCAGAGGACAACAGGAAGTCCTATAGGCACGCGCCACAGGACACAACCAAGAGAATGTGGACTTAAATTATTTTTTTAAATGTTCACTGTGAGATAAGATCCACTAGAGGTCAACAGAGAGTTGGTGTGCTGCTGTTGCTGAATGACACTGAGTGTACTAAAAACTTAGGAACACCTAGTCTTTCCATGACATAGACTGACCAGGTGAATCTAGGTGAAAAGCTATGATCCCTTATTGATGTCACTTGTTAAATCCACTTCAATCAGTGTAGATGTAGGGGAGGAGACTGGTTAAAGAAGGATTTGTAAGCCTCGAGACAATTGAGACAATGATTGTGTATGTGTGCCATTGAGGGTAAATGGCTATGGTGTAAAAGTACTTAATTAAAAATACTTAAGTTGTTTTTTTGGGGGGGGGGGTATCTATACTTAACTATTTATATTTGACAACTTTTACTTCACTACATTCCTAAAGACAATAATGTACTTTTTAGTCCATACATTTTACCTGACACCCAAAAGTACACATTACATTTTGAATTTGTGGTTTGCTTAGCATAAGGATACATTTACTTTTGTTACTTAAGTATATTTTTTACCAAATACTTAGACTTTTACTCAAGTAGTATTTTACTGGGTGACTAACTTTTACTTGAGTCATTTTCTATTAATAAGGTATCTTTACTTTTACTCAAGTATGACAATTGGGTACTTTCTCCACCTCTAGTAAATGGGCAAGACAAAAGATTGAAGTGCCTTTTGAATGAGGTATGGTAGTAGGTGCCAGGTTTGTGGAAAGAACTGCAACGCTGCTGGGTTTTTCACGCTCAGTTTCCCGTGTGTATCTAGAATGGTCCGCCACCCAAAGAATATCCAGCCAACTTGACACAACTGTGGGAAGCATTGGAGTCAACATGGGCCAGCATCCCTGTGGAATGCTTTCAACACTTTGTAGAGTCCATGCCCCAGCGAATTTAAGCTGCTCTGAAGGCAACTCTATATTATGAAGGTGTTCCTAATGTTTTGTACACTTAGTGTATGTGATAGGGCTGAAGTGATGTCGTTACATGAGGGTTCTAGAACTACGGAATGGAATGTTTGACACAGACACCAGTCATAAACCTCTTCCTGTTCTCTGTCCAATCAGGAAACTGGCTCTGAAGTTCCACCCAGACAAGAATCCAGACAACCCCGAGGCTGCTGATAAGTTTAAGGAAATCAATAACGCCCACGCCATCCTCAACGACTGTACCAAGAGGAACATCTATGATAAGTACGGATCCCTGGGACTCTACGTGGCCGAGCAGTTTGGAGAGGAGAACGTCAACACCTACTTTGTCCTCTCCTCCTGGTGGGCTAAGGTAAGACAACATCTCGTGTTTGGAGAGGAGAATGTCAACACCTAAATTTTAGCGATAGATGTGTCGTTATGGAGTCCCCAGTAAATGTAGTTATAGACATATTGAGTTATGATGGAGTCCCCAGTAAATGTCACCCCTCAAGATCAATAAAATGGTCATCAGTTTGTGCGTCTCACCTCCTTCCCTCTCCCTGACGGTCTCCTTTCTCTGCAGGGCCTGTTCATCTTCTGTGGCTTGGCGACTGGCTGCTACTTCTGCTGCTGTCTGTGCTGCTGCTGTAACTGCTGCTGTGGGAAGTGTAAACCGCGGCCTCCCATGGACCAGGAACCAGAGTTCTACGTCTCCCCTGAAGACCTGGAGGCACAGATGCAGCCTGACGAGAGAGGTGAGGAGTTTAATCAATCAAACAATAGAACTAGAGTTGAGAGGTGAGAGCGCTTCATCAACCAATAGAATTAGAGGTGAGAGGTGAGGAGTGTACTCAATCAACCAATAGAACTAGAGGTGAGAGCGCTTCATCAACCAATAGAATTAGAGGTGAGAGCGCTTCATCAACCAATAGAAATAGAGATGGAGAGACTTACTGAGGCTGTTGTTTAAATCAAATCCTTTCTGGGTACCAATTAAGTACCCTACTGTGATCAAAAATAACTAGAAATAGCTTCTTAGCCTAGAGCAATTTCTCAAGCAAGAATTGTGCTAGGACTGTCTGGGAGTTGTCTGAGTGAAGAAGAGTTGTTGGCACTCTCTTTTTTTGATCGATCGATCTATCTAATTTATCGCCTGATGATGTCACCAGCCAGGCCAAATCTCCATCCCACCAAAAACAGGCTGAAATTTCAGGCCATCTTTTCAAACAGCACTTACACTAAAAGGGCATTATCATTTTCACAGTATTATTCCAACCTCAATGTGGAAATGTGTATATATATAAAACACACAGGAAAATCACATTCAGTTACCGCTGCCTGCCTGTCACACGTACAGATTATTTAGGTTTGTAACGTGTGTGTTGTTTCCCCCCCCTACCCCCAGACGTTGGTGGTGATCCCATCATGGTGCAGCCGTCCGGAACAGAGTCCACCAGGCTGACGTCAGACAGCCACTCCAGCTACCGGACCGACACCGGATACAACTAAACACCCCCTAAACCCCACGCCCTTCAAGACTCGGTCCTGCCCGAGAGAAGGTTTCTTTGGCTGACACTTGAAATATTAGCCTGATATTATCATCAAAACCCCATTTCACTCTGACAAAAACAAGCATAATTCCCACCATCACCTATATCCACCGGCCCCTCCGTCTCCTCCCCAGCCCCTCCGTCTCCTCCCCAGCCTCTCTGTCTCCTCCCCAGCCACCGACCTCTCTGTCTCCCCAGACTCCCTCCTCCCCAGACTCTCTGTCTCCTCCCCAGACTCTCTGTCTCCTCCCCAGACTCTCTGTCTCCTCCCCAGACTCTCTGTCTCCTCCCCAGACTCTCTGTCTCCTCCCCAGACTCTCTGTCTCCTCCCCAGACTCTCTGTCTCCTCCCCAGACTCTCTGTCTCCTCCCCAGACTCTCTGTCTCCTCCCCAGACTCTCTGTCTCCCCCCCAGACTCTCTGTCTCCTCCCCAGACTCTCTGTCTCCTCCCCAGACTCTCTGTCTCCTCCCCAGACTCTCTGTCTCCTCCCCAGACTCTCTGTCTCCTCCCCAGACTCTCTGTCTCCTCCCCAGACTCTCTGTCTCTGTCTCCCCCCAGACTCTCTGTCTCCTCCCCAGACTCTCTGTCTCCTCCCCAGACTCTCTGTCTCCTCCCCAGACTCTCTGTCTCCTCCCCAGACTCTCTGTCTCCTCCCCAGACTCTCTGTCACCTCCCCAGACTCTCTGTCTCCTCCCCAGACTCTCTGTCTCCTCCCCAGACTCTCTGTCTCCTCCCCAGACTCTCTGTCTCCTCCCCAGACTCTCTGTCTCCTCCCCAGACTCTCTGTCTCCTCCCCAGACTCTCTGTCTCCTCCCCAGACTCTCTGTCTCCTCCCCAGACTCTCCGTCTCCTCCCCAGACTCTCCGTCTCCTCCCCAGACTCTCCGTCTCCTCCCCAGACTCTCCGTCTCCTCCCCAGACTCTCCGTCTCCTCCCCCCAGACTCTCCGTCTCCTCCCCAGACACCGGCCCCTCCGTCTCCTCCCCAGCCACCGTCTCCTCCCCAGCCACCGACCTCTCCGTCTCCTCCCCAGCCTCTCCGTCTCCTCCCCAGCCTCCGTCTCCTCCCCAGCCACCGGCCCCTCCGTCTCCTCCCCAGCCTCTCCGTCTCCTCCCCAGCCTCTCCGTCTCCTCCCCAGCCACCGACCCCTCCGTCTCCTCTCTATCCACCAGAGAGAAGGAGTCTTATGCCACCATGCTCTGATAGTAGGGTCACTTTAACTGGGTCATTCTCGGTGGGGTGGGGAGAGGAGTGTAGGGCGACCTGGACATGCATTAATGGACATGACGTCGGCTTCCACATTGTGTGTGTATTATATACTGAACAAAAATATAAATGCAACATGATTTTTCTGAATAACAGTTCATATGAGGAAATCAGTGAATTGAAATAAATTCATTAGGCCCTAATCTATTGATTTCACATGACTGGGAATACAGATATGCATCTATTGGTCACAGATACCTCAGGAGCTTGTCACAGTATTTCTCTACATTCAAATTGGCATCGATAAAATGCAATTTTGTTTGTTGTCCGTAAACTTACACCTGCCCATACCATAACCCCACCGCCACCATGGGGCAAACCACTTGCCCACACGACGCCATACATGGGGTCTGCACGTTTTAGAGTGGATTTGTATTGTCCCCCAGCACAAGGTACACCTGTGTAATGATCATGCTATTTAATCAGCTTCTTCATATGCCACACCTGTCAGGTGGATGGATTATCTTGGCAAAGGAGAAATGCTCAGTAACAGGGATGTAGACAGATTAGTGAACAAAATTTGAGAGAAATACGCGTCTTTTTTTTTTTTTTGGCGCATGGAAAATGTCTGGGATCTTCTCTTTTAGCTCATGAAACATGGGACCAACATTTTACATGTTGCCTTTAAAAAAAAAAATTGTTAAGTATATATTGTACGAGTTTAGACTGTGTAGAGACCATAACTAACAATCACATTTCGTTAACACTGGGTCACCTGTCCATCAGTGGCTCGATCAACTTCACTTTTACATTTTAGAGAAGTGGTGGGTCTGATATTCTTCCTGAGTTCTGAGCCATGTTCTACCATTCAGTTTGGACCATGATTTGACCGCTGTAGGTGTTTCGACACGGTGCCCTCCTCGGGCAGCGACAAGATATCTGTGTTGCGACTTGCCACGGTTCGTAGGTCCACAGCTGCCATGTCAACAGGTTATCTTATACAGAAACACACACCAAAGCTTCAAAAGAACGTTGACTAGTTTATCGTTGTGTACTGTAGACCGTGTGAACCATTGCCTCCCTAACCATGTACTGATAAAAGGCACATGGTATTCTGCTTATGGACTAAACACTTGCGCTGCTTACAGATTTTTGGTTTTCTTTGTTGCGTTTTTCCTAGGATTTTTGTTTGTAGTTTTCATAAGACTAGTGAAATATGAGAAGCATGTGACTAGATAGAAAGGGAGCAGTGGACCACACTATGAAAGATGTGTGTTTTAATGAAGGGTAAACACTGATTACACCTAGACCTACCCAGACTGTTACCGTGGATACGGTATAGCAGGGTTCTGACACTGATTACACCTAGACCTACCTAGACTGTTACCGTGGATACGGTATAGCAGGGTTCTGACACTGATTACACCTAGACCTACCTAGACTGTTACCGTGGATACGGTAAAGCAGGGTTCTGACACTGATTTACACCTAGACCTACCCATACTGTTACCGTGGATACAGTATAGCAGGGATCTGACACTGATTACACCTAGACCTACCTAGACTGTTACCGTGGATACAGTATAGCAGGGATCTGACACTGATTACACCTAGACCTACCTAGACTGTTACCGTGGATACAGTATAGCAGGGTTCTGACACTGATTACACCTAGACCTACCCATACTGTTACCGTGGATACAGTATAGCAGGGTTCTGACACTGATTACACCTAGACCTAGCTAGACTGTTACCGTGGATACGGTATAGCAGGGTTCTGACACTGATTAGACCTAGCTAGACTGTTACCGTGGATACAGTATAGCAGGGTTCTGACACTGACACTGATTACACCTAGACCTAGCTAGACTGTTACCGTGGATACGGTATAGCAGGGTTCTGACACTGATTAGACCTAGCTAGACTGTTACCGTGGATACGGAATAGCAGGGTTCTGACACTGATTACACCTAGACCTACCTAGACTGTTACCGTGGATACGGAATAGCAGGGTTCTGACACTGATTACACCTAGACCTACCTAGACTGTTACCGTGGATACAGTATAGCAGGGTTCTGACACTGATTACACCTAGACCTACCTAGACTGTTACCGTGGATACGGTATAGCAGGGTTCTGACACTGATTACACCTAGACCTACCTAGACTGTTACCGTGGATACGGTATAGCAGGGTTCTGACACTGATTACACCTAGACCTACCTAGACTGTTACCGTGGATACAGTATAGCAGGGTTCTGACACTGATTACACCTAGGCCTACCTAGACTGTTACCGTGGATACAGTATAGCAGGGTTCTGACACTGATTATACCTAGACCTACCCATACTGTTACCGTGGATACAGTATAGCAGGGTTCTGACACTGATTATACCTAGACCTACCCATACTGTTACTGTGGATACAGTATAGCAGGGTTCTGACACTGATTATACCTAGACCTAGCTAGACTTACCGTGGATCCAGTATAGCAGGGTTCTGACACTGATTATACCTAGACCTACCTAGACTGTTACCGTGGTTACAGTATAGCAGGGTTCTGACACTGATTATACCTAGACCTACCTAGACTGTTACCGTGGATACAGTATAGCAGGGTTCTGACACTGATTATACCTAGACCTACCCATACTGTTACCGTGGATACAGTATAGCAGGGTTCTGACACTGATTACACCTAGGCCTACCTAGACTGTTACCGTGGATACAGTATAGCAGGGTTCTGACACTGATTATACCTAGACCTACCTAGACTGTTACCGTGGATACAGTATAGCAGGGTTCTGACACTGATTATACCTAGACCTACCTAGACTGTTACCGTGGATACAGTATAGCAGGGTTCTGACACTGATTACACCTAGACCTAGCTAGACTGTTACCGTGGATACGGTATAGCAGGGTTCTGACACTGATTAGACCTAGCTAGACTGTTACCGTGGATACGGAATAGCAGGGTTCTGACACTGATTACACCTAGACCTACCTAGACTGTTACCGTGGATACGGAATAGCAGGGTACTGACACTGATTACACCTAGACCTACCTAAACTGTTACCGTGGATACGGTATAGCAGGGTACTGACACTGATTACACCTAGACCTACCTAAACTGTTACCGTGGATACGGTATAGCAGGGTTCTGACACTGATTACACCTAGACCTACCCAGACTGTTACCGTGGATACAGTATAGCAGGGATCTGACACTGATTATACCTAGACCTACCCATACTGTTACTGTGGATACAGTATAGCAGGGTTCTGACACTGATTATACCTAGACCTACCCATACTGTTACCGTGGATACAGTATAGCAGGGTTCTGACACTGATTATACCTAGACCTACCCATACTGTTACCGTGGATACAGTATAGCAGGGTTCTGACACTGATTATACCTAGACCTACCTAGACTGTTACCGTGGATACAGTATAGCAGGGTTCTGACACTGATTATACCTAGACCTACCCATACTGTTACTGTGGATACAGTATAGCAGGGTTCTGACACTGATTATACCTAGACCTACCCATACTGTTACCGTGGATACAGTATAGCAGGGTTCTGACACTGATTATACCTAGACCTACCCATACTGTTACCGTGGATACAGTATAGCAGGGTTCTGACACTGATTATACCTAGACCTACCCATACTGTTACCGTGGATACAGTATAGCAGGGTTCTGACACTGATTACACCTAGACCTACCTAGACTGTTACCATGGATACAGTATAGCAGGGTTCTGACACTGATTACACCTAGACCTACCTAGACTGTTACCGTTACCCTGCTATACTGTTACGGTATAGCAGGGTTCCACCAACTTGCGGTTGACATGTGATCGTAATACAAATGTAACCAACGTTTGAAATAATGATGTTTTATAGTCAATTATTATGTCTGTACAAGTAATTTGTAATTATGTTCTGGCACCCTGACCGTCAGTTAAAAAAAATAATAATCTGCCTGCGGTTGAATCTAGTTGATGCTCCCTGCTGTAGATAAAACACACAATCTGAACCTGCGGTTGAATCTAGTTGATGCTCCCTGCTGTAGATAAAACACACGATCTGAACCTGCGGTTGAATCTAGTTGATGCTCCCTGCTGTAGATAAAACACACGATCTGAACCTGCGGTTGAATCTAGTTGATGCTCCCTGCTGTAGATAAAACACACGATCTGAACCTGCGGTTGAATCTAGTTGATGCTCCCTGCTGTAGATGAAACACACGATCTGAACCTGCGGTTGAATCTAGTTGATGCTCTCTGCAGTAGAATACGGACAGTGTCTTTAAGACAGAATGATTTCCATACATTTTTTTAAAGGAAAAAGTATCTCAGTTTAATTCAGTGTCATCATGTGGATGCTCTCCCTCTTCCTCCACTTTCTCCTCTTCATCAACATCGTTCTCCTCTTGCTCTCTGTTGTGTTCTCTCAAATACTACTACTCCCTCTTTTCTCTCAATACTTTTACTACTGCTACTGCCCTCTGTTTTCTCTACCCTCCTCTCTGTCCAATCCAGTCTTGTTTGTCCGTACTGAAACTTGACATTAATTTGAGCTCTGAAGGATTTACTAACACAATTGAACTTCGTCTCTTAGCAACTCTGTGTGTGCGTAATACTGCGCACACGAGTACGTGTGTATGAATGCTTGTGCCAGGAGCCCTCGAGTTCAGTGTTGGTGGGTAAAAGTGCTCAGAACTTCTCCCTCTGTATTCCTATTACCACCAATCGATTCAACTCTTGGTTTTAGATTTGTCTTTGAGGAAGTAATGAGAAGTGTATTGGTTTAGATTTTATTAAGTTGTGTATATTTGAGTTTAAAAAAAAAAAAATGTAGATTTCTTTTCTCTTTTTTTTTTCTCTCCAATAGATTGTTTTGTTTCTTATTTATGTCGTCGAAATAGAGAATAACATTCTATATATCCAAAGTGGTGGTTATGCCTGTTGGCTATATCTCTGTATTTAGTCCGACTGAATATGAGAGTATGGCTGTATCTCCCTATGTAGGGCACACTTTAAAAAAACACGTTTTTTTTAACCAGAGCCCTACTCATGGGACCTGGTCTAAAGTAGTGCACTATATAGGGAATAGGGTTCTATAGGGTCCTGGTCTAAAGTAGTGCACTATATAGGGAATAGGGTTCTATAGGGTCCTGGTCTAAAGTAGTGCACTATATAGGGAATAGGGTGCCATTTGTGATTCATGCTAAAAGACCAGTTTACTACAATGAAGCAGCAGCTGCATCATCAGGTTCTGGGTGTTCCAACACCCTCAGTAGTCACGCCGACTCGCTAGCCAATCATCTTTGAGCAGCATGTTGGTTGTATGTGTGATGTAATGCGTTGATGGATCTCATTTGTGTTTTTAGATGTTATATATATATTGTTGTTAGATTTTGTTTTACCTCATGTTAGCAGGCTGTGTTATACTCAAGACTTTTCAGTGTCAATCCAAAATTTTATCCACTTGTCATTTTGTCCTAACCTGAGTGCCAGTCTGTTTGTGCTATCATACCAACTCCTCGTCACTCATTGGCACTCGGCTTGAAAAGGACATTTTAATGGGGTTGGCAGGAGCACAAACAGGTCTGGGACCAGCCTCCATTTTGTTGAGCTCCAGTGTAAGAAAGAGTAAAAATCCGTCCGAGAGCATCTTCCTTTACATTCCTTTTCTTTTCTTTCTTAGAAGGTTCAATTATCAAGTCAAACATTTTTAATTGGTTGTAGTTAATTGGTTAATTGGCCTGCCCCACTACTTACTCATTTTGATTTGATTTGATTCTATTATCAGAATATCTGTTAACATGAAGACATTGACAAATGAAAATGACATTTCTGTTACCCACAAATCCTTGCTGTTGGTTTCTTTCTCTTTTGAGGTGTTGAAATACATGCAACTTGTCGGAGAGAATGTGATGTGTATACAAAACTAAGTTCTACCGGATAAAGAAACAACATCGTGTTAAACTGTTTAAAACAACAACAAAAAATGTTAGTGCAAATATATAGTGGTAAGAATAATAATGAAGCATTGTTTTATTTTGTATCTTTTTTTTAAATAAATGAATATATATATATATATATAGCTTAAATGGTATGTAACTAGGTGTGTGGTCATTTGAATAAATGGTTGAGTTCTCCTGTAAATACAGTGGAAGTAAATAGTAGATGACCATATATCCTATCTTCTGTCTGAAAGAGAAGACGGGTGTCATTTATCTGATGTGCTGTTGTAAAATAAATGTTTCTGATGCTTAAACAAGTCTCATTTGTGGCTCCTTTTTTTTTAGCAAGTAAATTATGTCTACGCATTCTGTATTGTAAACTCAACAACAACAAAAAAGTCCTCTCACTGTCAACTGCGTTTTTTTTCTCGGTAAACTTAACATGTGTAAATATTTGTATGAACATAAGATTCAACAACTGAGACATAAACTGAACAAGTTCCACAGACATGTGACTAACAGAAATTGAATAATGTGTCCCTGAACAAAGAGGGGGTCAAAAGTAACAGTCAGTATCTGGTGTGGCCACCAGCTGCATTAAGTACTGCAGTGCATCTTCTCCTCATGGACTGCACCAGATTTGCCAGTTCTTGCTGTGAGATGTTACCCCACTCTTCCTCCAAGGCACCTGCATGTTCCCAGACATTTCTGGGGGGAATGGCCCTAGCCCCTCACCCTCCGATGCAACAGGTCCCAGACGTGCTCAATGGGGATTGAGATCCGGGCTCTTCGCTGGCCATGGCAGAACACTGACATTCCTGTCTAGCAGGAAATCACACACAGAATGAGCAGTAGGGCTGGTGGCATTATGTTGGAGGGTCATGTCAGGATGAGCCTGCAGGAAGGGTACCACATGTGTGAGGAGGATGTCTTCCCTGTAACGCACAGCGTTGAGATTGCCTGCAAAGACAACAAGCTCAGTCTGATGATGCTGTGACACACCGCCCCAGACCATGACGGACCCTCCACCTCCAAATCGATCCTGCTCCAGAGTAGAGGCCTCAGTGTAACGCTCATTCCTTCGACGGTAAACGTGAATCCGACCATCACCCCTGGTGAGACAAAACCGCAACTCGTCAGTGAAGAACAAATTTTTTCAGTCCTGTCTGGTCCAGCGCTGGTGGGTTTGTGCCCATAGGTGACGTTGTTGCAAGTAGGGTCTGGTGAGGACCTGCCTTACAACACGCCTACAAGCCCTCAGTCCAGCCTATTGTGGACAGTCTGAGCACTGATGGAGGGATTGTGTGTTCCTGGTGTAACTCGGGTAGTTGTTGTTGCCATCCTTTACCTGTCCCGCGGGTGTGATGTTCGGATGTACCGATCCTGTGCAGGTCTTGTTACACGTGGTCTGCCACTGTGAGGACGATCAGCTGTCCGTCCTGTCTCGCTGTCTTCGGCGTCTCACAGTACGGACCTTGCGATTTATTGCCCTGGCCACATCTGCAGTCCTCATTCCTCCTTGCAGCATGCCCAAGGCACGTTCACGCAGATGAGCAGGGACCCTGGGCATCTTTCTTTTGGTGTTTTTCAGAGTCAGTAGAAAGGCCTCTTTAGTGTCCTAAGTTTTCATAACTATGACCTTAATTGCCTACCCATCTGTAAGCTGTTAGTATCTTAGACACCTCCACATCGCTGATCCTCAACACTGGGGCCCCACAAGGGTGCGTGCTCAGCCCCCTCCTGTATTCCCTGTTCACCCATGACTGCGTGGCCATGCACACCTCCAACTCAATCCTCAAGTTTGCAGACGACACAACAGTAGTAAGCCTGATTACCAACAATGACGAGACGGCCTACAGGGAGGAGGTGAGGGCCCTGGCGGAGTAATGCCAGGAAAATAACCTCCCCCTCAACGTCAACAAAACGGAGCTGGTCGTGTACTTCAGGAAACAGCAGCTGGAGCACCCCCTATCCACATCGAAGGGACACTAGTAGAGAAGGTGGAAAGTGTTTAACTTCCTCGGCGTACATATCACAGACAAACTGAAAGTGATTGTTGGACTGTTTTTTGTTTTTTTCTCATTTTTTTTGTCTTATTTTATTGAGTTTGTCCATAAGGTCTATGTGTTGTCCATTTGCCATATATGATCATAGAAAGTCTGCTTCTGAACCGAAAAGTCAGTTGAACCATGTCCAAATGGCATAAGGCACCATGAGCTAAACCAGTTTGATCTAGTTCTAATGAAGGCCCCATGAGCTAAACCAGTTTGATCTAGTTCTAATAAAGGCACCAAGAGTTAAACCAGTTTGATCTAGTTCTAATAAAGGCTCTATGAGCTAAACCAGTTTGATCTAGTTCTAATTAAGGCCCTATGAGCTAAACCAGTTTGATCTAGTTCTAATTAAGGCCCTATGAGCTAAACCAGTTTGATCTAGTCCTAATAAAGGCCCTATGAGCTAAATCAGTTTGATCTAGTTATAAAAAACGCACCATGAGCTAAACCAGTTTGATCTAGTTATAATAAAGGCCCCATGAGCTAAACCAGTTTGATCTAGTTCTAATAAAGGCCCTATGAGCTAAACCAGTTTGATCTAGTTCTAATAAAGCCCCCTAAACCAGTTTGATCTAGTTCTAATTAAGGCCCTATGAGCTAAACCAGTTTGATCTAGTTCTAATTAAGGCCCTATGAGCTAAACCAGTTTGATCTAGTCCTAATAAAGGCCCTATGAGCTAAATCAGTGTGATCTAGTTATAAAAAACGCACCATGAGCTAAACCAGTTTGATCTAGTTATAATAAAGGCCCCATGAGCTAAACCAGTTTGATCTAGTTCTAATAATGGCCCCATGAGCTAAACCAGTTTGATCTAGTTCTAATAAAGGCCCCATGAGCTAAACCAGTTTGATCTAGTTCTAATAAAGGCCTCATGAGCTAAACCAGTTTGATCTAGTTATTTAAAAAAACGCCCCATGAGCTAAACCATTTACCTAGCTCAATTCGAGATGTATTCAAATCTGTTTCCGCCTCTGCCGAAAGAGAATCCTTTTCTAAAAGAGCATTACATTTACCCATTAGCTCATCTTCTTTTAAACATGTTTTGGCTTCTTTAGTTCCTTACTGCATGTAATGCAGATAGATCTTAGTTTTGAATTCCAATATTTCCATGCTTTGGTTCTAAATCAGTTGAATTAAACGAGTCCCTGATTAAGTTCTATGGATCATTTAGGAGTGAATGAATAAGTTTCCAGTATCATCGATTGCCACTGGACTTTTCAGAGCATTCAAAACTTCAATGATATAATTTTTATGATCAGTCAAATAAGCATGTTTATGGGGGGGGATGAGAATCTGACTATCATTCACCTACCTGGTTGTATTTGTTTGTATTATAGAAACGCCATGCATCAACCACTGTCAGTTTACTGCAAAATTAGGTGATGAGCTATTCTAGGTGTAAATCTATCTAAAGAGTTATCGGGTGTTTCATTGAAGTCTCCAGCTATTATAAGCTATGAATTTGTATACTTGTTTGTGTACTTGTTTCGCAGCTCAGTCAGCTTATCAGCGAGATCCAAAAAGAAAGTCCTATTTGAGGTGTGAGAATTGTACCCATACACATTGCATATAATAAAACAAGCAGTATCTAGTTTTGAGATCAATTTAACCAATCTTCCATCTTTGGACACAAGACTCTGAAATATTACCTCTAAACGTATGAAGAAATATCATAGTATTAGCTGAGTGGTTAGATCCATGACTATAATAAACAGTGACTTCCAAAAACTAGAATCTGGATCGCAAGGAGTGAGTCTCCTGGAGTAGAATGACATTTTCAGTTGAGTGTTTACAAAATAAAGAAGGGATTTTATTTTAATGATGTCTTGTAATCCCCTGGCATTTAGAGATACAACATTTAATGCATTTAATTCAAAACTTAAACATAATCTGACAATACATTTTTTTTATTTTTTTTATAAGAAAACATATACAGTGCAGTGAATAACTGGTTAACTAGTTGAACTGGTAAGCTCGGTAGTGAATAACTGGTTAACTAGTTGAACTGGTAAGCTCGGTAGTGAATAACTGGTTAACTAGTTGAACTGGTAAGCAAGGTAGTGAATAACTGGTTAACTAGTTGAATTGGTAAGCTCGGTAGTGAATAACTGGTTAACTAGTTGAACTGGTAAGCTCGGTAGTGAATAACTGGTTAACTAGTTGAATTGGTAAGCTCGGTAGTGAATAACTGGTTAACTAGTTGAACTGGTAAGCTCGGTAGTGAATAACTGGTTAACTAGTTGAACTGTTAAGCTCGGTAGTGAATAACTGGTTAACTAGTTGAACTGGTAAGCTCGGTAGTGAATAACTGGTTAACTAGTTGAACTGGTAAGCTCGGTAGTGAATAACTGGTTAACTAGTTGAACTGGTAAGCTCGGTAGTGAATAACTGGTTAACTAGTTGAACTGGTAAGCTCGGTAGTGAATAACTGGTTAACTAGTTGAACTGGTAAGCTCGGTAGTGAATAACTGGTTAACTAGTTGAATTGGTAAGCTCGGTAGTGAATAACTGGTTAACTAGTTGAACTGGTAAGCTCGGTAGTGAATAACTGGTTAACTAGTTGAACTGGTAAGCTCGGTAGTGAATAACTGGTTAACTAGTTGAATTGGTAAGCTGGTTAACTAGTTGACCTGGTAAGCTCGGTAGTGAATAACTGGTTAACTAGTTGAACTGGTAAGCTCGGTAGTGAATAACTGGTTAACTAGTTGAACTGGTAAGCAAGGTAGTGAATAACTGGTTAACTAGTTGAATTGGTAAGCTCGGTAGTGAATAACTGGTTAACTAGTTGAACTGGTAAGCTCGGTAGTGAATAACTGGTTAACTAGTTGAATTGGTAAGCTGGTAGTGAATAACTGGTTAACTAGTTGAACTGGTAAGCTCGGTAGTGAATAACTGGTTAACTAGTTGAACTGTTAAGCTCGGTAGTGAATAACTGGTTAACTAGTTGAACTGGTAAGCTCGGTAGTGAATAACTGGTTAACTAGTTGAACTGGTAAGCTGAGTGAATAACTGGTTAACTAGTTGAACTGGTAAGCTGGTAGTGAATAACTGGTTAACTAGTTGAACTGGTAAGCTCGGTAGTGAATAACTGGTTAACTAGTTGAATTGGTAAGCTCGGTAGTGAATAACTGGTTAACTAGTTGAACTGGTAAGCTAGTGAATAACTGGTTAACTAGTTGAACTGGTAAGCTCGGTAGTGAATAACTGTTTAACTAGTTGAACTGGTAAGCTCGGTAGTGAATAACTGGTTAACTAGTTGAACTGGTAAGCTCGGTAGTGAATAACTGGTTAACTAGTTGAACTGGTAAGCTCGGTAGTGAATAACTGGTTAACTATTGAATTGGTAAGATCTGTGAATAACTGGTTAACTAGTTGAACTGGTAAGTTGAATAACTGGTTAACTAGTTGAACTGGTAAGCTCGGTAGTGAATAACTGGTTAACTAGTTGAACTGGTAAGCTCGGTAGTGAATAACTGGTTAACTAGTTGAACTGGTAAGCTCGGTAGTGAATAACTGGTTAACTAGTTGAACTGGTAAGCTCGGTAGTGAATAACTGGTTAACTAGTTGAATTGGTAAGCTCGGTAGTGAATAACTGGTTAACTAGTTGAACTGGTAAGCTCGGTAGTGAATAACTGGTTAACTAGTTGAATTGGTAAGCTCGGTAGTGTAGAGAAATGCTATTTCTTATACAGGTGACCAAACTATTGTTAATACAGGGCTACAACTCAAAGTAAAGCTTATGGGGTCCCTACAGGATAGCTCCCGCATTACACTAATTGCCAAAACCAGCGCACACACACATAATCTCCTTTGTAGCTGAACATTGTGTGCCCGAAGAGGATTCTACGATGACGGACAGACAACTGAGCCAATGGCGGAAGACTACAGACTACACCCCAGCTGAACCAATCCAAAGATCCGATCTTCCAGAATCAACCTACTTTCTGTTCTATATATAAGTGGTGTATTGATTGTAACGGCCTCTTTGTCTGCAGTTCCGTACGAACCAGCGGGAGAGCCGTATTTACGCTGTTCTAGATATCTTCACTCTGAATAAACTGTCGCTTGTCATACAATTTACCACCTTGTCTGAATCGATCCTTGACCAACTCGCCCGTCTACATATCTAATTTCTAACAGTAGTGAATAACTGGTTAACTAGTTGAAATGGTAAGCTCGATAGCTACTAAGGAAACCTGAGTTTAGAGAAAGAACTGGACCGCCCCTCAACCGAGGTAGTTGTGTTGTGATCAAAATTATGAACCTGTTTTCAGATTTACCTGGTGATATAAAACAGGCTGGATGTAATAATGACAATCGATTTATTACTCAAGAATAACTTGGTTTAGAAAGAATTGTAGATACATGTCACTGTAGATACGGTATATACCTGAGCACACAGTATTTTCAAGTCTTACAGAGCTCTCTCTCCCCTCTCTCTCTCTCTCTCCCTCCCTCCCCTGTAAAATCGGGGCAGGAGAGACGCTTTGACAACGCCATCCACTGACGCCGGAAAAGGCACATGCTGGAAGTTCATCATCGAGCAAAAATGTATGTAAAATACAAAATAGGCTATTTAAAAAATATATTTTTAAAAGTCTTAATTTAAGGTAAGACACAAGGTTTTTACTGTTAAGCTCAAAATAAGATAGCGACGTAGAAATAGGCGGGGTTTGT
Source organism: Oncorhynchus tshawytscha (assembly GCF_018296145.1). Classification (NCBI taxonomy): domain Eukaryota; kingdom Metazoa; phylum Chordata; class Actinopteri; order Salmoniformes; family Salmonidae; genus Oncorhynchus; species Oncorhynchus tshawytscha. Next base: position 41,654,683 of record NC_056450.1, on the reverse strand, counting down.
GACTGGTATCTAACACCTTTCACGCCACTTCGATACAGAAGTGACTTTTTCATAGCAGGTTAGGAGACTGATGTTAAGGTTAGCGAAAATGCTCTCCTAACCTGTTACGAAAATCACTTCTCATCGAAGTGGCGTGAAAAGAGTGTGTCCATTTATTGGAGTGAGTAGGTAGTATTTAGGGTGTATTCATTACGCCGATTCTACAGAAACCGTTTCCTCTAAAACGGAAAAAACGTTTTGCAACGAAAATAAGAGTTTCTATTGGACACATTCAGATAGATCCCGTTCTTATTATAGCGGTAGGCAGTAGGGCCCGTCCCCGTTTGGTTCTTAAACGGTAAACGGTTTCCGGTGCGAGACGTAATGAATACACCCCTTGTTCGTGTACGTCTCCCTCGACGTGTTTTGTTATTGTGGAATCCTGTCAAACACCCGGAGAGGCTCAAAGGTTTCAATTGATTGAGTGGACGGCGCTGTGCTGTGCTAGCCACCTTTAAAAATATATATAATCTAACTTACATATTTATTTTTGTTTTGTTGCTATAAAGCTCCCCAAAAAACTCCGCTCAATTCGACGCCATGGACGTTGGTCAAGGTAACGTTTATTACTGACATGTAATTGTTGTTGAATATGAGACATGTTTGGCCTAACGTTGGTTGATTTTGGGGGGGGGAAATGAATACATATTATGTGTTTGTGATGGTGCACACTGTAGCTATGAATGCAACTTGGGGCCCGACGCAGCAACACAGCCGTTCTGGAAAATGGGGGACCGGAGAGAGCCGTGTTACTATGATGACATTTCTTTTGTTTAAACCTTTTCTATTAACTTGGTTTACTCCTTTTTTTTTTAGATTTATTTTCTTCCGTTTTTTAAAATATTTTTTATCTTACATAAAAATAAATTAACGATATTTGTGCTTTTTAATAGCATATATATATATTTTTTGTATACAAAGGCTACTTTGCTAGTTAGCTAGTACGCTATTTAGCTCTCACAAGCTAACGTTAGCTGGTAAAGCACAGTGCTACTTGGAATCCTTGGGACGTCCCCACAATAACAACTAGCCCAGGGGTGTCAATCTCATTCCATGGAGGGCCCTGTGTAGTAGGCACGTCCCCCCCCCCGTCCCCCCCTTTTCAATTAAGACCTGGACAACCAGATGAGGGGACTTCTTTTAATTAGTGACCTTTTTAAATGAATTAATCAAGTAGAAGGGATGACTGAAAACCTGCAGACACGTGGACCCTCCGTGGAATGAGTTTGCCCTTCCCCTTTTACCCTTTATGTTAACCATTTAGAAATGTAAACTTCAAGCGAAGTAACGTTAACACCCGTTGGGACGTCCCAATGAGCCAAGGTTACAGGGACCAGCCAAGAACTCACCCAGGTAGCTTATTCGTCTGCCAGCTCAAGTTATTTTTAAACAACTCATTTTTTACTGACTCGATTTGTTTTTTAAACTATTTTTATGAAATTCACTGAGGAGAATGGTCCTTCGATTCCTCCACTCACATTAACCTATTAAAAACAGTACTGGACCAATTTAGTTATTTTTATTTATTTAACTAGGCAAGTCAGTTAAGAACCAATTCTGATTTACAATGATGGCCTACCGGGGAACAGTGGGTTCACTTCCGTGATCAGGAGAAGAACGACAGATTTTTTTTTTTACCTCGGCAGCTCTGGGATTCAATCCACCAACCTTTCGGTTACTGGACCAACGCTCTAACCACTAGGCTACCTGCTGCCCCATAGGCTATAGGCCCAATACATTATCACTGCATGTTGGCTATGCTTGAATTGCCCTGCCAATGCTATTCTTCTCAGACCATTTAGAAATGATATTTCAACATGTTAGGTATGTCATCACACAGGTAATAGACTCGCACAGCTGAGTTATCAAAAGGTGGCTTTTTAAAAACGTTTACTGGACTGATGACCTGCACCTGATGGTCAGGCTTAGAGGAGGGAGTAGCGGAGAGGCTGTTCCGTTCTCCCTCCCTCCCCTCCGCTGAGAAAATAGAACAATGTCTTCCAGTTGATGGTGAAACTCAAGTCGCACTGAATTGTTTTCTGCCTGATGCACCAATTCATGTGGTTAATTGGAGACGCACTGCTAATAATAATAACAATGTAAGCTAATCCGAAAACACTTTGCTATATATATATATATATATATATATATATATATTCATTGCAGCTGCAGTGCTGTTTGTAGCACATTTTATGGCTTAGAAAAGTGTTTTCTAATGTGTTGACAGTTGAACTTACTCAAATACAGCAGCTCTTTGCTTTCTTTGTTGACTTTCGGAATCTCACAGTGTCAACTTTCCTGTGTTTCTTTCTTTCTTTTTACAGTCCTATGGCTCGAAGGTAACTGCAGACACTGATCTGAGCTATCTGATTGGCCTTGTGGTAGGCTTGTAGGTGCACTTGATTTGCTCTCTGGACCTGCCATGTAGGCAGAGTTCTACCATCAGACACATGACATTTGTTCAAAATGGGAACACTTTGCCTTCCCGGCGCTAGGGCTGCTGAATCAAGTGCACCTACCGCCAACAGCACTAGGGCTGCTGAATCAAGTGCACCTACCGCCAACAGCACTAGGGCTGCTGAATCAAGTGCACCCACCACCATCAGCACTAGGGCTGCTGAATCAAGTGCACCTACCGCCACAGCACTAGGGCTGCTGAATCAAGTGCACCTCAGCACTAGGGCTGCTGAATCAAGTGCACCTACCGCCAACAGCACTAGGGCTGCTGAATCAAGTGCACCTACCGCCAACAGCACTAGGGCTGCTGAATCAAGTGCACCTACCGCCAACAGCACTAGGGCTGCTGAATCAAGTGCACCTACCGCCAACAGCACTAGGGCTGCTGAATCAAGTGCACCTACCGCCAACAGCACTAGGGCTGCTGAATCAAGTGCACCTACCGCCAACAGCACTAGGGCTGCTGAATCAAGTGCACCTACCGCCAACAGCACTAGGGCTGCTGAATCAAGTGCACCTACCGCCAACAGCACTAGGGCTGCTGAATCAAGTGCACCTACCGCCAACAGCACTAGGGCTGCTGAATCAAGTGCACCTACCGCCAACAGCACAAAAATAGGAATGCAAGGCTTTATCATTGTTTATAGAAATGTTTGGTGATCGACTAGGAATGCCTTGGGAGGTCGACCGCGATCGGCTGGTTGGTGACCACGGAGTTAGAGTTTAATGGCTGTGATGGGAGAACTGAGGATGGATCAACAACATTGTAGTTACTCCACAATACTAACCTAATTGACTTGGTGAAAAGAAGGAGGCCTGTACAGAATAAAAATATTCCAAAACATTCATCCTGTTTGCAACAAGGCACTAAAGTAAAACTGCAAAAAAAAATCACTAAGCAATTAACTTGTTCTCCTGAACACAAAGTGTTATGTTTGGGGCAAATACAACATATTGCTGAGTACCCCTCTCCATATTTTCAAGCATAGTGGTGGCTGCAGCATGTTATGGGTATGCTTGTAATTGTTAAGGACTGGGGAGTTTATGGATACAAAAAAATGTAATGAAGCTAACCATAGGCAAAATCCTAGAGGAAAACCTGGTTGTCTGCTTTCTACCAGACTCTGGGAGACAAATTGACATTTCAGCAGGAAAATAACCTAAAACAGAAGCCCAAATATACACTGGAGTTGGTTACCAAGACAACATTGAGTGTTCCCGAGTGGCCTAGTTATAGTTTCGGACTTAAATTGGCTTGAAAAGCTATGACAAGACTTGGAAAATGGCTGTCTAGCAATGATCAACATCTTTTTGACAGAGCTTGAAGAATAAAAAATAAAAAAAGATTAATGTGCAAATATTGTACAATCCCAGTATGCAACTCTCTTACAGACAGAAGGACTCCGTTGTAATCGCTGCCTAAGGGCGTTCTAACAACATGTATTGACTCGGGTGGAAAATACTAATGTAAATTAGATTTCTGTATTTAATTGACAAAAATCTTGCTGCAATTTCTAACGTGTGTGTGTGTGTGTGTGTGTGTGTGTGTGTGTGGCAACAACAAAAACATATTTTAATCCATTTAGAATTTGGGCTATCACAAAATGTGGAGTAAGTCAATGGGCAGGAATACGTTCTGAAGGTACTGTAGCTAAGCTACCTGAGAAATGTGCAGTTGTGCTGTGAATTCTAGCAGCTACCGTCATTATGAATATATATGATGTAATCATCGTGCCGGCTAATCAAGATGCCAACTGAGCTCAACCTGCCGAAGACAGACAAACGATAAATAACTAGGACCGGATGCCATATTGCTGTTCTTCAGCCTCTTCTCACCCTGCCCTGGATACTGTAGCTACTCGTTACGGTTGATAGGACGTGATTAGGGTCACATGCGTTCATCCTCAAACATGCTACAATGTGGCATCGAGTCAAGTGGGGAGTGGAGGCAGGTAGACTAGTGGTTAGAGTGTAGAGGCGGCAGGTAGCCTAGTGGTTTGAGAGCGTTGGGCCAGTAACCGAAAGGTAAAAAGGTAAAAATCTGTCATTCTTCCACTGAACAAGGCAGTTAACCCACTGTTCCCTGGTATGCTGTCATTTGTAAATAAGTATTTGTTCTTAACTGACTTGCCTAGTTAAATAAAATAAATAAAGTGGGCTTGGTCTCAAATGTCTAGACTACAGACATCTCATTTCAGTGTGTAACTAGGTTACTCTGTTAGCCAGCTATATTATTGCTTCATGTTGACCCCGTAATACAGTGGTGATCTATTCAACACGAAGAGGTGTTGTACTACAACATGTGACGTCATCTCCTGTAGTCTTACCTAGGGCCGGGACGATGCCTGAATCACCGTACTCGTTAGTCTGAAACTGTAACTAGGCCACTCGGGAACACTCAACGTTGTCTTGGTAACAGAACAATATTCTGCTTTTTGGAGTCACGCAATGGTGTGTTTGGTCCTCCCACTACGACGCGGGGAAACCAGGCAGTTTTAGGCTACGGATTCTTTTGCCTCCCTACGGTCTGTGAACGGACCCAAGGTCCACTGTCACTCGGGAGCCAGTGTCCGAGACATCGACTCCCTCCTGCCCATGGTTCTGGCCAACTACTGTGATATTGACACCATCGTCACACACAAACTTTGCTTTAGGTGATCAGAGGGAGGACTATAAAATGTTTTTTTTTTTAAACCCTCGCTAGCGCAGTGAAGATAATTACTTTTTTTTATTTATTCTGTTCTGTTACTTTTAGATATGTGGGAATTGTTAGATATTACTGCACTGTTGGAGCTAGGAACACCAGCATTTAGTTAGATATTACTGCACTGTTGGAGCTAGGAACAACAGCATTTAGTTAGATAGTACTGCACTGTTGGAGCTAGGAACACCAGCATTTAGTTAGATATTACTGCACTGTTGGAGCTAGGAACACCAGCATTTAGTTAGATATTACTGCACTGTTGGAGCTAGGAACATTTAGTTAGATATTACTGCACTGTTGGAGCTAGGAACATTTAGTTAGATATTACTGCACTGTTGGAGCCAGGAACACCAGCATTATAGTTAGATATTACTGCACTGTTGGAGCTAGGAACAACAGCATTTAGTTAGATAGTACTGCACTGTTGGAGCTAGGAACACCAGCATTTAGTTAGATAGTACTGCACTGTTGGAGCTAGGAACACCAGCATTTAGTTAGATAGTACTGCACTGTTGGAGCTAGGAACACCAGCATTTAGTTAGATAGTACTGCACTGTTGGAGCTAGGAACACCAGCATTTAGTTAGATATTACTGCACTGTTGGAGCTAGGAACAACAGCATTTAGTTAGATATTACTGCACTGTTGGAGCTAGGAACACCAGCATTTAGTTAGATATTACTGCACTGTTGGAGCTAGGAACATTTAGTTAGATATTACTGCACTGTTGGAGCTAGGAACATTTAATTAGATATTACTGCACTGTTGGAGCTAGGAACATTTAGTTAGATATTACTGCACTGTTGGAGCTAGGAACATTTAGTTAGATATTACTGCACTGTTGGAGCTAGGAACATTTAGTTAGATATTACTGCACTGTTGGAGCTAGGAACATTTAGTTAGATATTACTGCACTGTTGGAGCTAGGAACATTTAGTTAGATATTACTGCACTGTTGGAGCTAGGAACATTTAGTTAGATATTACTGCACTGTTGGAGCTAGGAACATTTAGTTAGATATTACTGCACTGTTGGAGCTAGGAACACCAGCATTTAGTTAGATATTACTGCACTGTTGGAGCTAGGAACACCAGCATTTAGTTAGATATTACTGCACTGTTGGAGCTAGGAACACCAGCATTTAGTTACATATATTACTGCACTGTTGGAGCTAGGAACATTTAGTTAGATATTACTGCACTGTTGGAGCTAGGAACATTTAGTTAGATAGTACTGCACTGTTGGAGCTAGGAACACCAGCATTTAGTTAGATAGTACTGCACTGTTGGAGCTAGGAACACCAGCATTTAGTTAGATATTACTGCACTGTTGGAGCTAGGAACAACAGCATTTAGTTATATATTAATGCACTGTTGGAGCCAGGAACACAAGTATTATAGTTAGATATTAATGCACTGTTGGAGCTAGGAACACAAGGATTTAGTTAGATATTAATGCACTGTTGGAGCTAGGAACAACAGCATTTAGTTAGATATTACTGCACTGTTGGAGCTAGGAACACAAGCATTTCCCTACACCCGCAATAACATCTGCTGAATATGTGTATGTGACCAATACAATTTGATTAAATTTTGAATTACCTCTGAGCCCCACCCCTCCCTTGATATTGAAGAGTTTCGGGAACATTTCAACCGCCTCGTTGCCCTAAACGAATGAAGAAACGTAGTGTCGACAGTAATGTCTGCTTTTGTGACACTTTTTTAAAAACAATTTGCTGTGGCACATTTTTAAAAGAGACTGGCTTCACCCTGACCACAGGGGTTCCAGGATTATATCTAGCAACATTGCAAACTGTTTGACTGACAATCCAATATGGAGGGTGTTAGGAGATAGATGGGAGGGGTTGAATGGAGCTGAAGGGACTGGATGGTGTTGAGAGAGAGATGGGAGGGGTTGAATGGAGCTGAAGGGACTGGATGGTGTTGAGAGAGAGATGGGAGGGGTTGAATGGAGCTGAAGGGACTGGATGGTGTTGAGAGAGAGATGGGAGGGGTTGAATGGAGCTGAAGGGACTGGATGGTGTTGAGGGAGAGATGGGAGGGGTTGAATGGAGCTGAAGGGACTGGATGGTGTTGAGGGAGAGATGGGAGGGGTTGAATGGAGCTGAAGGGACTGGATGGTGTTGAGAGAGAGAGATGGGAGGGGTTGAATGGAGCTGAAGGGACTGGATGGTGTTGAGGAGAGATCGGAGGGGTTGAATGGAGCTGAAGGGACTGGATGGTGTTGAGAGAGAGATGGGAGGGGTTGAATGGAGCTGAAGGGACTGGATGGTGTTGAGAGAGAAATGGGAGGGGTTGAATGGAGCTGAAGGGACTGGATGGTGTTGAGAGAGAGATGGGAGGGGTTGAATGGAGCTGAAGGGACTGGATGGTGTTGAGTGAGAGATGGGAGGGGTTGAATGGAGCTGAAGGGACTGGATGGTGTTGAGAGAGAGATGGGAGGGGTTGAATGGAGCTGAAGGGATTGGATGGTGTTGAGAGAGAGATGGGAGTGGTTGAATGTAGCTGAAGGGACTGGATGGTGTTAGAGAGAGAGATGGGAGGGGTTGAATGGATCTGAAGGGACTGGATGGTGTTGAGAGATGGGAGGGGTTGAATGGAGCTGAAGGGATTGGATGGTGTTGAGAGAGAGATGGGAGGGGTTTAATGGAGCTGAAGGGACTGGATGGTGTTGAGGAGAGATGGGAGGGGTTGAATGGAGCTGAAGGGACTGGATGGTGTTAGGAGATAGATGGGAGGGGTTGAATGGAGCTGAAGGGGCTGGATGGTGTTGAGAGAGAGATGGGAGGGGTTGAATGGAGCTGAAGGGACTGGATGGTGTTGAGAGAGAGAGATGGGAGGGGTTGAATGGAGCTGAAGGGACTGGATGGTGTTGAGAGAGAGAGATGGGAGGGGTTGAATGGAGCTGAAGGGACTGGATGGTGTTGAGAGACAGATGGGAGGGGTTGAATGGAGCTGAAGGGACTGGATGGTGTTGAGAGGGAGAGAGAGATGGGAGGGGTTGAATGGAGCTGAAGGGACTGGATGTTGTTGAGAGAGAGATGGGAGGGGTTGAATGGAGCTGAAGGGACTGGATGGTGTTGAGAGAGAGAGATGGGAGGGGTTGAATGGAGCTGAAGGGACTGGATTGTGTTGAGAGAGAGATGGGAGGGGTTGAATGGAGCTGAAGGGACTGGATGGTGTTGAGAGAGAGATGGGAGGGGTTGAATGGAGCTGAAGGGACTGGATGGTGTTGAGAGAGAGAGAGAGATGGGAGGGGTTGAATGGAGCTGAAGTGACTGGATGGTGTTGAGAGAGAGATGGGAGGGGTTGAATGGAGCTGAAGGGACTGGATGGTGTTGAGGAGAGATGGGAGGGGTTGAATGGAGCTGAAGGGACTGGATGGTGTTGAGAGAGATGGGAGGGGTTGAATGGAGCTGAAGGGATTGGATGGTGTTGAGAGAGAGATGGGAGGGGTTGAATGGAGCTCAAGGGACTGGATGGTGTTGAGAGAGAGATGGGAGGGGTTGAATGGAGCTGAAGGGACTGGATGGTGTTGAGAGAGAGAGAGAGATGGGAGGGGTTGAATGGAGCTGAAGTGACTGGATGGTGTTGAGAGAGAGATGGGAGGGGTTGAATGGAGCTGAAGGGACTGGATGGTGTTGAGGAGAGATGGGAGGGGTTGAATGGAGCTGAAGGGACTGGATGGTGTTGAGAGAGATGGGAGGGGTTGAATGGAGCTGAAAGGACTGGATGGTGTTGAGAGAGAGATGGGAGGGGTTGAATGGAGCTGAAGGGACTGGATGGTGTTAGGAGAGAGATGGGAGGGGTTGAATGGAGCTGAAGGGACTGGATGGTGTTAGGAGATAGATGGGAGGGGTTGAATGGAGCTGAAGGGACTGGATGGTGTTAGGAGAGAGATGGGAGGGGTTGAATGGAGCTGAAGGGACTGGATGGTGTTAGGAGAGAGATGGGAGGGGTTGAATGGAGCTGAAGGGACTGGATGGTGTTGAGAGAGAGATGGGAGGGGTTGAATGGAGCTGAAGGGACTGGATGGTGTTGAGAGAGAGAGATGGGAGGGGTTGAATGGAGCTGAAGGGACTGGATGGTGTTGAGAGAGAGATGGGAGGGGTTGAATGGAGCTGAAGGGATTGGATGGTGTTGAGAGAGAGATGGGAGGGGTTGAATGGAGCTGAAGGGACTGGATGGTGTTAGAGAGAGAGATGGGAGGGGTTGAATGGAGCTGAAGGGACTGGATGGTGTTGAGAGATGGGAGGGGTTGAATGGAGCTGAAGGGATTGGATGGTGTTGAGAGAGAGATGGGAGGGGTTTAATGGAGCTGAAGGGACTGGATGGTGTTGAGGAGAGATGGGAGGGGTTGAATGGAGCTGAAGGGACTGGATGGTGTTGAGAGAGAGAGATGGGAGGGGTTGAATGGAGCTGAAGGGACTGGATGGTGTTGAGAGAGAGAGATGGGAGGGGTTGAATGGAGCTGAAGGGACTGGATGGTGTTGAGAGACAGATGGGAGGGGTTGAATGGAGCTGAAGGGACTGGATGGTGTTAGAGAGATGGGAGGGGTTGAATGGAGCTGAAGGGACTGGATGGTGTTGAGAGGGAGAGAGAGATGGGAGGGGTTGAATGGAGCTGAAGGGACTGGATGGTGTTGAGAGAGAGATGGGAGGGGTTGAATGGAGCTGAAGGGACTGGATGGTGTTAGGAGATAGATGGGAGGGGTTGAATGGAGCTGAAGGGACTGGATGGTGTTGAGAGAGAGAGATGGGAGGGGTTGAATGGAGCTGAAGGGACTGGATGGTGTTGAGAGAGAGATGGGAGGGGTTGAATGGAGCTGAAGGGACTGGATGGTGTTGAGAGAGAGATGGGAGGGGTTGAATGGAGCTGAAGGGACTGGATGGTGTTGAGAGAGAGATGGGAGGGGTTGAATGGAGCTGAAGGGACTGGATGGTGTTGAGAGAGAGATGGGAGGGGTTGAATGGAGCTGAAGGGATTGGATGGTGTTGAGAGAGAGAGATGGGAGGGGTTGAATGGAGCTGAAGGGATTGGATGGTGTTGAGAGAGAGAGATGGGAGGGGTTGAATGGAGCTGAAGGGACTGGATGGTGTTGAGAGACAGATGGGAGGGGTTGAATGGAGCTGAAGGGACTGGATGGTGTTGAGAGAGAGAATGGAGGGGTTGAATGGAGCTGAAGGGACTGGATGGTGTTGGGAGACAGATGGGAGGGATTGAATGGAGCTGAAGGGACTGGATGGTGTTAGGAGAGAGATGGGAGGGGTTGAATGGAGCTGAAGGGACTGGATGGTGTTGAGAGACAGAGATGGGAGGGGTTGAATGGAGCTGAAGGGACTGGATGGTGTTAGAGAGATGGGAGGGGTTGAATGGAGCTGAAGAGACTGGATGGTGTTGAGAGAGAGAGAGAGATGGGAGGGGTTGAATGGAGCTGAAGGGACTGGATGGTGTTGAGAGAGAGATGGGAGGGGTTGAATGGAGCTGAAGGGACTGGATGGTGTTGAGAGACAGATGGGAGGGGTTGAATGGAGCTGAAGGGACTGGATGGTGTTGAGAGACAGATGGGAGGGGTTGAATGGAGCTGAAGGGACTGGATGGTGTTGAGAGACAGATGGGAGGGGTTGAATGGAGCTGAAGGGGCTGGATGGTGTTGAGAGACAGATGGGAGGGGTTGAATGGAGCTGAAGGGACTGGATGGTGTTGAGAGAGAGAATGGAGGGGTTGAATGGAGCTGAAGGGACTGGATGGTGTTGAGAGAGAGATGGGAGGGGTTGAATGGAGCTGAAGGGACTGGATGGTGTTGAGAGAGAGATGGGAGGGGTTGAATGGAGCTGAAGGGACTGGATGGTGTTGAGGGAGAGAGATGGGAGGGGTTGAATGGAGCTGAAGGGACTGGATGGTGTTGAGAGAGATGGGAGGGGTTGAATGGAGCTGAAGGGACTGGATGGTGTTGAGAGATGGGAGGGGTTGAATGGAGCTGAAGGGACTGGATGGTGTTAGGAGATAGATGGGAGGGGTTGAATGGAGCTGAAGGGACTGTTTGGTGTTGAGATAGATGGGAGGGGTTGAATGGAGCTGAAGGGACTGGATGGTGTTGAGAGACAGATGGGAGGGGTTGAATGGAGCTGAAGGGACTGGATGGTGTTGGGAGACAGATGGGAGGGATTGAATGGAGCTGAAGGGACTGGATGGTGTTAGGAGAGAGATGGGAGGGGTTGAATGGAGCTGAAGGGACTGGATGGTGTTGAGAGAGAGAGATGGGAGGGGTTGAATGGAGCTGAAGGGACTGGATGGTGTTAGAGAGATGGGAGGGGTTGAATGGAGCTGAAGGGACTGGATGGTGTTGAGAGAGAGAGAGAGATGGGAGGGGTTGAATGGAGCTGAAGGAACTGGATGGTGTTGAGAGAGAGATGGGAGGGGTTGAATGGAGCTGAAGGGACTGGATGGTGTTGAGAGAGATGGGAGGGGTTGAATGGAGCTGAAGGGACTGGATGGTGTTGAGAGAGAGATGGGAGGGGTTGAATGGAGCTGAAGGGACTGGATGGTGTTGAGAGATAGATGGGAGGGGTTGAATGGAGCTGAAGGGACTGGATGGTGTTGAGAGAGATGGGAGGGGTTGAATGGAGCTGAAGGGACTGGATGGTGTTGAGAGAGATGGGAGGGGTTGAATGGAGCTGAAGGGACTGGATGGTGTTGAGGGAGAGATGGGAGGGGTTGAATGGAGCTGAAGGGACTGGATGGTGTTGAGAGAGAGATGGGAGGGGTTGAATGGAGCTGAAGGGACTGGATGGTGTTGAGAGAGAGATGGGAGGGGTTGAATGGAGCTGCAGGGTGGGACTGGATGGTGTTAGATGGGAGGGGTTGAATGGAGATGAAGGGACTGGAGGGTGTTAGATGGGAGGGGTTGAATGGAGCTGCAGGGTGGGACTGGATGGTGTTAGATGGGAGGGGTTGAATGGAGCTGAAGGGACTGGATGGTGTTGAGAGAGAGATGGGAGGGGTTGAATGGAGCTGCAGGGTGGGACTGGATGGTGTTAGATGGGAGGGGTTGAATGGAGCTGAAGGGACTGGAGGGTGTTAGATGGGAGGGGTTGAATGGAGCTGCAGGGACTGGAGGGTGTTAGATGGGAGGGGTTGAATGGAGCTGCAGGGTGGGACTGGAGGGTGTTAGATGGGAGGGGTTGAATGGAGGTGAAGGGACTGGAGGGTGTTAGATGGGAGGGGTTGAATGGAGCTGCAGGGACTGGAGGGTGTTAGATGGGAGGGGTTGAATGGAGCTGAAGGGACTGGATGGTGTTGAGAGAGAGATGGGAGGGGTTGAATGGAGCTGAAGGGACTGGATGGTGTTAGATGGGAGGGGTTGAATGGAGCTGAATGGACTGGATGGTGTTGAGAGAGAGATGGGAGGGGTTGAATGGAGCTGAAGGGACTGGAGGGTGTTAGATGGGAGGGTTGAATGGAGCTGAAGGGACTGGAGGGTGTTAGATGGGAGGGGTTGAATGGAGCTGAGGGGACTGGATGGTGTTGAGAGAGAGATGGGAGGGGTTGAATGGAGATGAAGGGACTGGAGGGTGTTAGATGGGAGGGGTTGAATGGAGCTGCAGGGTGGGACTGGATGGTGTTAGATGGGAGGGGTTGAATGGAGCTGAAGGGGTTGAATGGAGATGAAGGGACTGGAGGGTGTTAGATGGGAGGGGTTGAATGGAGCTGCAGGGACTGGAGGGTGATAGATGGGAGGGTTGAATGGAGCTGCAGGGACTGGAGGGTGTTAGATGGGACGGGTTGAATGGAGCTGAAGGGACTGGATGGTGTTAGGAGACAGATGGGAGGGGTTGAATGGAGCTGAAGGGACTGGATGGTGTTGAGAGAGAGATGGGAGGGGTTGAATGGAGCTGAAGGGACTGGATGGTGTTGAGAGAGATGGGAGGGGTTGAATGGAGCTGAAGGGACTGGATGGTGTTGAGAGAGAGATGGGAGGGGTTGAATGGAGCTGAAGGGACTGGATGGTGTTAAGAGAGAGATGGGAGGGGTTGAATGGACTGGATGGTGTTGAGAGAGATGGGAGGGGTTGAATGGAGCTGAAGGGACTGGATGGTGTTAGGAGAGAGATGGGAGGAGCTGAAGGGACTGGAGGGTGTTAGATGGGAGTGGTTGAATAGAGCTGAAGGGACTGGATGGTGTTAGGAGATAGATGGGAGGGGTTGAATGGAGCTGAAGGGACTGGATGGTGTTAGGAGAGAGTTGGGAGGAGCTGAAGGGACTGGAGGGTGATAGATGGGAGGGGTTGAATGGAGCTGAAGGGACTGGATGGTGATAGATGGGAGGGGTTGAATGGAGCTGCAGGGTGGGACTGGATGGTGTTGAGAGAGAGATGGGAGGGGTTGAATGGAGCTGCAGGGACTGGAGGGTGTTAGGAGAGAGATGGGAGTAGCTGAATGGAGCTGAAGGGACTGGTTGGTGTTAGATGGGAGGGGTTGAATGGACCTGAAGGGACTGGAGGGTGTTAGGAGAGAGATGGGAGGGGTTGAATGGAGCTGAAGGGTGGGACTAATAACCAATGTAAAACATACGGGGTCTGTAAAATGTATATAGGTTCAGAACTTTTGTGAAATAGCACAGTTGCAAATAGAAATCAAACTGGATGGACATCAGAAATAGAGGAAGGACTAAGAACAAACTAAATATAACTATTGTAAAATAGATTGTTTCTGTAAAAATGTGTTTAAAGAATAATTTTGCACGCCCAATTTTTCAGTTTTTGATATGTTTGAAAGTTTGAAATATCTAATAAATGTCGTTCCACTTCATGATTGTGTCCCACTTGTTGTTGATTCTTCACAAAAAAATACAGTTTTATATCTTTATGTTTGAAGCCTGAAATGTGGCAAAAAGTCGCAAAGTTCAAGGGGGCCGAATACTTTCGCAAGGCACTGTATATAAAAAAATATCTAAGATTTTGGGAAAAGTTGTTTTCAAGCAATTTGAGGATAAACAACTTATTTGGAAACTTCCAAGTCGGGCTTCTGACCTCTTCACAGCATGAATGAAAATGACTTTATTGAAAATCCGTAATGACCTTCTGTTGGCTGACGGTGAATGCTCTATCCTAGTTCATGTGGATCTCAGTTCTGTGTTTGATACTCGGGATCATAGCATCCTTGTTGACTGGCTGGAGAGGTGGGTGAGAGTCTCCGGCGTTGCCCTCGACTGGTTCAGGTCATATCTTTTGTGGCAGACGCTTCTCAGTGAGAATGGGTGTTTCCGTATCGTCCCCGGCACCTATTCACTATAGTGTCCCCTCGGGTCAATTCTGAGACCAATCCCCCCCCATGTATATCCTCCCCTTGGTGACATCATTGCAGCTTTCAGTTTCGTTGCTATGCAGATGAGACACAGCTCTATTGACAAAGACCCAGTGACCATGCTAGCGTAGTGACCCATCACCAGTGTCTTGCTGACCCCAAATGTTGAATGTCTGACAATTTTGTATTTCATTTTTTTTTATAATTAAATTTTAAAAATTCAGCTCAATGATATAAAATCTGTGGTGGTTCTATTTGACAGCCCGACGTGCTAGAACTCAGATTGTAAATAACCTTTGTTCATTTGTCCACAAATCTCCCTACGAGCCAGGATGCAGCCAGAGATTCTCTGGCAGGGCACTGTTGACCATTCCAAGGTCTTTAGGTTGACAGCGAAAGGAGACTGGGCATTAGGACCCCTGGACTTAGGAGTGGTCTGGCGGAGGAGATCAATGCTGATCGTTGCTGAAGAGACACTTTTTAAATATTTTTTTTTATGAAGACGATGTTCATGTCTGATTTTTAAATGGCGATCGTTTTGTTTTCCTGTTTTTGTTAACACTTTTATTTGATGTGAAGCACTTTTGTTACTTGTATTGAAAAGCGCTGTACCAATAAAGTTATTATTACTGTAGATGACACTAACACATCATTTCAAGGCCTTCTACTCTCTCTCTCTCTCTCAACTCAGCATGCCCCCCTGCCCCCACTCTCTCTCTTGACCCAGACATCAACCTGAACTCTCCCAACAAGGGCCTGGGCCCTGCAGGAGGAGCAGACCCGCTGACTGATGTCCCCGTGGAGGTCGGAGCCGTGGGGGTATCCTCCATCAACACGTTACCCCCGGGGCTCACAGAGGAGGAGGCTGAGGAGATCCGCTCTGAGCTAGTCAAGGTATGGTTCTGTCTGCCGGTGTCTGTCAGCTGGAATCAATATAGGCCTCGTGTTCTGTCTGTTTATTGTCCCTGTGCTCTAATCTGATCACAACCCTTTTTGACTGAGTTTGATTTACTAATAATCGGTCCCAGGAACATTTGAGTGGAACTTTTTGTTTCAGACAATGGTAATGTTCATAACTAGGTTTGGCCCAGCCAGTGGTTGACCGCTCTGGTGTGTTGCTGTCAGGTAGAAGAGGAGATCAGCACCCTGAGACAGGTGCTCCTGGCCAAAGAGAAGCATTCTGCTGATCTGAAGAGGAAGCTGGGGCTGAGCCCCCTCAACGAGCTCAAACAGAACCTCACCAAGGGGTGGCAGGATGTCCAGACCTCTAATGCGTAAGTAGAAGATCCTTTAAAAAATTGAGACTTAAATTTTTAAAATGTATCTGTAATATTCTTCTTCTTAGGTTGTTAAAATAACATGAATTTATCGCTTGCAGTAACGTCGGGCAATCGATTGTTTTAGACGCCCTCTGCTGTTCCCTTCTATCATTCTGGCCTGGTCAGGGCTTTTAGTGTAGACCGGAGTGGCCCTGTGAGTGTGGGTCCACAGCTGTTAGTACACTGAAGTGAACATCAAGGCAGATGTGAGGCTTTTACAATCACGTCCGTCTACTACGACCTCTGACCCTACTCAAATATTCCTTTTGCCGTTTATGATGACTCGTGCTGTAACTCTCTGTAATTTCAACGTTCAAACGGCCCCATTGCGTTTATATAAGTAGCATGATTCAACTCAAATCAAAATGTTATTTGGTCACATACACATGGTTAGCAGATGTTATTGGTCACATACACATGGTTAGCAGATGTTATTGGTCACATACACATGGTTAGCAGATGTTATTGGTCACATACACATGGTTAGCGGATGGTATTGGTCATATGGTTAGCAGATTGTATTGGTCATATGGTTAGCAGATGTTATTGGTCACATACACATGGTTAGCAGATGTTATTGGTCACATACACATGGTTAGCAGATGGTATTGGTCACATACACATGGTTAGCAGATGTTATTGGTCACATACACATGGTTAGCAGATGTTAATGGTCACATACACATGGTTAGCAGATGTTATTGGTCACATACACATGGTTAGCAGATGTTATTGGTCACATACATGGTTAGCAGATGTTAATGGTCACATACACATGGTTAGCAGATGTTATTGGTCACATACACATGGTTAGCAGATGTTATTGGTCACACACACATGGTTAGCAGATGTTATGGTCACATACACATGGTTAGCAGATGTTATTGGTCACATATACATGGTTAGCAGATGTTATTGGTCACATACACATGGTTAGCAGATGGTATTGGTCACATACACATGGTTAGCAGATGTTATTGGTCACATATACATGGTTAGCAGATGGTATTGGTCACATACACATGGTTAGCAGATGTTATTGGTCACATACACATGGTTAGCAGATGTTATTGGTCACACACACACGGTTAGCAGATGTTATTGGTCACATACACATGGTTAGCAGATGTTATTGGTCACATACACATGGTTAGCAGATGTTATTGGTCACATACACATGGTTAGCAGATGTTATTGGTCACATACACATGGTTAGCAGATGTTATTGGTCACACACACATGGTTAGCAGATGTTATTGGTCACATACACATGGTTAGCAGATGTTATTGGTCACATACACATGGTTAGCAGATGTTATTGGTCACATACACATGGTTAGCAGATGTTATTGGTCACATACACATGGTTAGCAGATGTTATTGCTCGTGCTTCTAGTTCCCGATCATGCAGTAATATCCTAGCGTGTCATCCTAGCATCTTTTAGATTTGAAGTGAAGAAGCCATTTTAAATCGAGGCTTCTTTTAAATCCTGTTCAGTCTTGCAATGACACCATATATTACCAAGTCAAAATGGAGGGAGCAAAAACCTTTTATTTATTTATTTTTGATGTTGATAGTGAATCAGTCAGCATCAGTGATTGAAGTTTCTGAAGTAGCCTTAGGTAATGGATTCTCTTCCTCCTCCTCAGATATAAATATTTAAATTAGCTGATGTAAGAGACTTACAGTACAGTGAGTGCATACACTTTATTTTTTTGTATATGTGGAATTGAACCCACAACCTTTTTAGTGTTGCTAGCGTCATGCCCATGCTAACAGAGGACCACTCTCGCCAGATTTATCTTAGCACGACAAAACCTAAGTGTCTTGCATACTGAATGCCTGATTTCTACTGTCGTGCTGGCCTGGCTACGTTTCTGGAGCCAATCTGGAAAGTTAGTGCTGAGCGATTTTAGTGCTTTTTATTCATGTTCAGTTCGACTATTTAAAAAAAATATATATATATATATATATATATTATAATCATGGTTTTGTATTAATTATTTTTTAAATAACAACTTTAAATGCATTAACACAGAATCAAATAATGAAAGTCCCATGATGGTAGT